>NC_091698.1:1532651-1835681 GCF_041296265.1 Equus caballus | reverse complement strand
TTTCAGCTCTAGGGCAAAGTAGCACACCCAGAGCAGAAGTCCTACTTCAGCCAGATCAGGCCTGCAAAGAAACTGCGTTTCACAGGCCTTTGGAAGAGATGTTCCTGGTAGGCTGTAAGAGCACTGTGCAGAGCGAGTTGTTTCTTAGCTTCCCAAAGAGCTGGAAGCAAGATGCTGTGGGGCCCAACTCGCCCTTTCTAAAGAAGCCTGCACGTTGTGCCTTTCAGCTCTAGGGCAAAGTAGCACACCCAGAGCAGAAGTCCTACTTCAGCCAGATCAGGCCTGCAAAGAAACTGCGTTTCACAGGCCTTTAGAAGAGATGTTCAAGGTAGGCTGTAAGAGCACTGTGCAGAGCGAGTTGTTTCTTAGCTTCCCAAAGAGCTGGAAGCAAGATGCTGTGGGGCCCAACTCGCCCTTTGGAAAGAAGCCTGCACGTTGTGCCTTTCAGCTCTAGGGCAAAGTAGCACACCCAGAGCAGAAGTCCTACTTCAGCCAGATCAGGCCTGCAAAGAAACTGCGTTTCACAGGCCTTTGGAAGAGATGTTCCCGGTAGGCTGTAAGAGCACTGTGCAGAGCGAGTTGTTTCTTAGCTTCCCAAAGAGCTGGAAGCAAGATGCTGTGGGGCCCAACTCGCCCTTTGGAAAGAAGCCTGCACGTTGTGCCTTTCAGCTCTAGGGCAAAGTAGCACACCCAGAGCAGAAGTCCTACTTCAGCCAGATCAGGCCTGCAAAGAAACTGCGTTTCACAGGCCTTTGGAAGAGATGTTCCCGGTAGGCTGTAAGAGCACTGTGCAGAGCGAGTTGTTTCTTAGCTTCCCAAAGAGCTGGAAGCAAGATGCTGTGGGGCCCAACTCGCTCTTTGGAAAGAAGCCTGCACGTTGTGCCTTTCAGCTCTAGGGCAAAGTAGCACACCCAGAGCAGAAGTCCTACTTCAGCCAGATCAGGCCTGCAAAGAAACTGCGTTTCACAGGCCTTTGGAAGAGATGTTCCCGGTAGGCTGTAAGAGCACTGTGCAGAGCGAGTTGTTTCTTAGCTTCCCAAAGAGCTGGAAGCAAGATGCTGTGGGGCCCAACTCGCCCTTTGGAAATAAGCCTGCACGTTGTGCCTTTCAGCTGTAGGGCAAAGTAGCACACCCAGAGCAGAAGTCCTACTTCAGCCAGATCAGGCCTGCAAAGAAACTGCGTTTCACAGGCCTTTGGAAGAGATGTTCCCGGTAGGCTGTAAGAGCACTGTGCAGAGCGAGTTGTATCTTAGCTTCCCAAAGAGCTGGAAGCAAGATGCTGTGGGGCCCAACTCGCCTTTGGAAAGAAGCCTGCACGTTGTGCCTTTCAGCTCTAGGGCAAAGTAGCACACCCAGAGCAGAAGTCCTACTTCAGCCAGATCAGGCCTGCAAAGAAACTGCGTTTCACAGGCCTTTGGAAGAGATGTTCCCGGTAGGCTGTAAGAGCACTGTGCAGAGCGAGTTGTTTCTTAGCTTCCCAAAGAGCTGGAAGCAAGATGCTGTGGGGCCCAACTCGCCCTTTGGAAAGAAGCCTGCACGTTGTGCCTTTCAGCTCTAGGGCAAAGTAGCACACCCAGAGCAGAAGTCCTACTTCAGCCAGATCAGGCCTGCAAAGAAACTGCGTTTCACAGGCCTTTGGAAGAGATGTTCCCGGTAGGCTGTAAGAGCACTGTGCAGAGCGAGTTGTTTCTTAGCTTCCCAAAGAGCTGGAAGCAAGGTGCTGTGGGGCCCAACTCGCCCTTTGGAAAGAAGCCTGCACGTCGTGCCTTTCAACTCTAGGGCAAAGTAGCACACCCAGAGCAGAAGTCCTACTTCAGCCAGATCAGGCCTGCAAAGAAACTGCGTTTCACAGGCCTTTGGAAGAGATGTTCCCGGTAGGCTGTAAGAGCACTGTGCAGACCGAGTTGTTTCTTAGGTTCCCAAAGAGCTGGAAGCAAGATGCTGTGGGGCCCAACTCGCCCTTTGGAAAGAAGCTTGCACGTTGTGCCTTTCGGCTCTAGGGCAAAGTAGCACACCCAGAGCAGAAGTCCTACTTCAGCCAGATCAGGCCTGCAAAGAAACTGCGTTTCACAGGCCTTTGGAAGAGATGCTCCCACTAGGCTGTAAGAGCACTGTGCAGAGCGAGTTGTTTCTTAGCTTCCCAAAGAGCTGGAAGCAAGATGCTGTGGGGCCCAACTCGCCCTTTGGAAAGAAGCCTGCACGTTGTGCCTTTCAGCTCTAGGGCAAAGTAGCACACCCAGAGCAGAAGTCCTACTTCAGCCAGATCAGGCCTGCAAAGAAACTGCGTTTCACAGGCCTTTGGAAGAGATGTTCCCGGTAGGCTGTAAGAGCACTGTGCAGAGCGAGTTGTTTCTTAGCTTCCCAAAGAGCTGGAAGAAAGATGCTGTGGGGCCCATCTCGCCCTTTGGAAAGAAGCCTGCATGTTGTGCCTTTCAGCTCTAGGGCAAAGTAGCACACCCAGAGCAGAAGTCCTACTTCAGCCAGATCAGGCCTGCAAAGAAACTGCGTTTCACAGTCCTTTGGAAGAGATGTTCCCACTAGGCTGTAAGAGCACTGTGCAGAGCGAGTTGTTTCTTAGCTTCCCAAAGAGCTGGAAGCAAGATGCTGTGGGGCCCAACTCGCCCTTTGGAAAGAAGCCTGCACGTTGTGCCTTTCAGCTCTAGGGCAAAGTAGCACACCCAGTGCAGAAGTCCTACTTCAGCCAGATCAGGCCTGCAAAGAAATTGCGTTTCACAGGCCTTTGGAAGAGATGTTCCCGGTAGGCTGTAAGAGCACTGTGCAGAGCGAGTTGTTTCTTAGCTTCCCAAAGAGCTGGAAGAAAGATGCTGTGGGGCCCAACTCGCCCTTTGGAAAGAAGCCTGCACGTTGTGCCTTTCAGCTCTAGGGCAAAGTAGCACACCCAGAGCAGAAGTCCTACTTCAGCCAGATCAGGCCTGCAAAGAAACTGCGTTTCACAGGCCTTTGGAAGAGATGTTCCTGGTAGGCTGTAAGAGCACTGTGCAGAGCGAGTTGTTTCTTAGCTTCCCAAAGAGCTGGAAGCAAGATGCTGTGGGGCCCAACTCGCCCTTTCTAAAGAAGCCTGCACGTTGTGCCTTTCAGCTCTAGGGCAAAGTAGCACACCCAGAGCAGAAGTCCTACTTCAGCCAGATCAGGCCTGCAAAGAAACTGCGTTTCACAGGCCTTTAGAAGAGATGTTCAAGGTAGGCTGTAAGAGCACTGTGCAGAGCGAGTTGTTTCTTAGCTTCCCAAAGAGCTGGAAGCAAGATGCTGTGGGGCCCAACTCGCCCTTTGGAAAGAAGCCTGCACGTTGTGCCTTTCAGCTCTAGGGCAAAGTAGCACACCCAGAGCAGAAGTCCTACTTCAGCCAGATCAGGCCTGCAAAGAAACTGCGTTTCACAGGCCTTTGGAAGAGATGTTCCCGGTAGGCTGTAAGAGCACTGTGCAGAGCGAGTTGTTTCTTAGCTTCCCAAAGAGCTGGAAGCAAGATGCTGTGGGGCCCAACTCGCTCTTTGGAAAGAAGCCTGCACGTTGTGCCTTTCAGCTCTAGGGCAAAGTAGCACACCCAGAGCAGAAGTCCTACTTCAGCCAGATCAGGCCTGCAAAGAAACTGCGTTTCACAGGCCTTTGGAAGAGATGCTCCCACTAGGCTGTAAGAGCACTGTGCAGAGCGAGTTGTTTCTTAGCTTCCCAAAGAGCTGGAAGCAAGATGCTGTGGGGCCCAACTCGCCCTTTGGAAAGAAGCCTGCACGTTGTGCCTTTCAGCTCTAGGGCAAAGTAGCACACCCAGAGCAGAAGTCCTACTTCAGCCAGATCAGGCCTGCAAAGAAACTGCGTTTCACAGTCCTTTGGAAGAGATGTTCCCACTAGGCTGTAAGAGCACTGTGCAGAGCGAGTTGTTTCTTAGCTTCCCAAAGAGCTGGAAGCAAGATGCTGTGGGGCCCAACTCGCCCTTTGGAAAGAAGCCTGCACGTTGTGCCTTTCAGCTCTAGGGCAAAGTAGCACACCCAGTGCAGAAGTCCTACTTCAGCCAGATCAGGCCTGCAAAGAAATTGCGTTTCACAGGCCTTTGGAAGAGATGTTCCCGGTAGGCTGTAAGAGCACTGTGCAGAGCGAGTTGTTTCTTAGCTTCCCAAAGAGCTGGAAGAAAGATGCTGTGGGGCCCAACTCGCCCTTTGGAAAGAAGCCTGCACGTTGTGCCTTTCAGCTCTAGGGCAAAGTAGCACACCCAGAGCAGAAGTCCTACTTCAGCCAGATCAGGCCTGCAAAGAAACTGCGTTTCACAGGCCTTTGGAAGAGATGTTCCTGGTAGGCTGTAAGAGCACTGTGCAGAGCGAGTTGTTTCTTAGCTTCCCAAAGAGCTGGAAGCAAGATGCTGTGGGGCCCAACTCGCCCTTTCTAAAGAAGCCTGCACGTTGTGCCTTTCAGCTCTAGGGCAAAGTAGCACACCCAGAGCAGAAGTCCTACTTCAGCCAGATCAGGCCTGCAAAGAAACTGCGTTTCACAGGCCTTTAGAAGAGATGTTCAAGGTAGGCTGTAAGAGCACTGTGCAGAGCGAGTTGTTTCTTAGCTTCCCAAAGAGCTGGAAGCAAGATGCTGTGGGGCCCAACTCGCCCTTTGGAAAGAAGCCTGCACGTTGTGCCTTTCAGCTCTAGGGCAAAGTAGCACACCCAGAGCAGAAGTCCTACTTCAGCCAGATCAGGCCTGCAAAGAAACTGCGTTTCACAGGCCTTTGGAAGAGATGTTCCCGGTAGGCTGTAAGAGCACTGTGCAGAGCGAGTTGTTTCTTAGCTTCCCAAAGAGCTGGAAGCAAGATGCTGTGGGGCCCAACTCGCCCTTTGGAAAGAAGCCTGCACGTTGTGCCTTTCAGCTGTAGGGCAAAGTAGCACACCCAGAGCAGAAGTCCTACTTCAGCCAGATCAGGCCTGCAAAGAAACTGCGTTTCACAGGCCTTTGGAAGAGATGTTCCCGGTAGGCTGTAAGAGCACTGTGCAGAGCGAGTTGTTTCTTAGCTTCCCAAAGAGCTGGAAGCAAGATGCTGTGGGGCCCAACTCGCTCTTTGGAAAGAAGCCTGCACGTTGTGCCTTTCAGCTCTAGGGCAAAGTAGCACACCCAGAGCAGAAGTCCTACTTCAGCCAGATCAGGCCTGCAAAGAAACTGCGTTTCACAGGCCTTTGGAAGAGATGTTCCCGGTAGGCTGTAAGAGCACTGTGCAGAGCGAGTTGTTTCTTAGCTTCCCAAAGAGCTGGAAGCAAGATGCTGTGGGGCCCAACTCGCCCTTTGGAAATAAGCCTGCACGTTGTGCCTTTCAGCTGTAGGGCAAAGTAGCACACCCAGAGCAGAAGTCCTACTTCAGCCAGATCAGGCCTGCAAAGAAACTGCGTTTCACAGGCCTTTGGAAGAGGTGTTCCCGGTAGGCTGTAAGAGCACTGTGCAGAGCGAGTTGTTTCTTAGCTTCCCAAAGAGCTGGAAGCAAGATGCTGTGGGGCCCAACTCGCTCTTTGGAAAGAAGCCTGCACGTTGTGCCTTTCAGCTCTAGGGCAAAGTAGCACACCCAGAGCAGAAGTCCTACTTCAGCCAGATCAGGCCTGCAAAGAAACTGCGTTTCACAGGCCTTTGGAAGAGATGTTCCCGGTAGGCTGTAAGAGCACTGTGCAGAGCGAGTTGTTTCTTAGCTTCCCAAAGAGCTGGAAGCAAGATGCTGTGGGGCCCAACTCGCCCTTTGGAAAGAAGCCTGCACGTTGTGCCTTTCAGCTGTAGGGCAAAGTAGCACACCCAGAGCAGAAGTCCTACTTCAGCCAGATCAGGCCTGCAAAGAAACTGCGTTTCACAGGCCTTTGGAAGAGGTGTTCCCGGTAGGCTGTAAGAGCACTGTGCAGAGCGAGTTGTTTCTTAGCTTCCCAAAGAGCTGGAAGCAAGATGCTGTGGGGCCCAACTCGCCCTTTGGAAAGAAGCCTGCACGTTGTGCCTTTCAGCTCTAGGGCAAAGTAGCACACCCAGAGCAGAAGTCCTACTTCAGCCAGATAAGGCCTGCAAAGAAACTGCGTTTCACAGGCCTTTGGAAGAGATGTTCCCGGTAGGCTGTAAGAGCACTGTGCAGAGCGAGTTGTTTCTTAGCTTCCCAAAGAGCTGGAAGCAAGGTGCTGTGGCTCCCAACTCGCCCTTTGGAAAGAAGCCTGCACGTCGTGCCTTTCAACTCTAGGGCAAAGTAGCACACCCAGAGCAGAAGTCCTACTTCAGCCAGATCAGGCCTGCAAAGAAACTGCGTTTCACAGGCCTTTGGAAGAGATGTTCCCGGTAGGCTGTAAGAGCACTGTGCAGAGCGAGTTGTATCTTAGCTTCCCAAAGAGCTGGAAGCAAGATGCTGTGGGGCCCAACTCGGCCTTTGGAAAGAAGCCTGCACGTTGTGCCTTTCAGCTCTAGGGCAAAGTAGCACACCCAGAGCAGAAGTCCTACTTCAGCCAGATCAGGCCTGCAAAGAAACTGCGTTTCACAGGCCTTTGGAAGAGATGTTCCCGGTAGGCTGTAAGAGCACTGTGCAGAGCGAGTTGTTTCTTAGCTTCCCAAAGAGCTGGAAGCAAGATGCTGTGGGGCCCAACTCGCCCTTTGGAAAGAAGCCTGCACGTTGTGCCTTTCAGCTCTAGGGCAAAGTAGCACACCCAGAGCAGAAGTCCTACTTCAGCCAGATCAGGCCTGCAAAGAAACTGCGTTTCACAGGCCTTTGGAAGAGATGTTCCCGGTAGGCTGTAAGAGCACTGTGCAGAGCGAGTTGTTTCTTAGCTTCCCAAAGAGCTGGAAGCAAGGTGCTGTGGGGCCCAACTCGCCCTTTGGAAAGAAGCCTGCATGTCGTGCCTTTCAACTCTAGGGCAAAGTAGCACACCCAGAGCAGAAGTCCTACTTCAGCCAGATCAGGCCTGCAAAGAAACTGCGTTTCACAGGCCTTTGGAAGAGATGTTCCCGGTAGGCTGTAAGAGCACTGTGCAGACCGAGTTGTTTCTTAGGTTCCCAAAGAGCTGGAAGCAAGATGCTGTGGGGCCCAACTCGCCCTTTGGAAAGAAGCTTGCACGTTGTGCCTTTCGGCTCTAGGGCAAAGTAGCACACCCAGAGCAGAAGTCCTACTTCAGCCAGATCAGGCCTGCAAAGAAACTGCGTTTCACAGGCCTTTGGAAGAGATGCTCCCACTAGGCTGTAAGAGCACTGTGCAGAGCGAGTTGTTTCTTAGCTTCCCAAAGAGCTGGAAGCAAGATGCTGTGGGGCCCAACTCGCCCTTTGGAAAGAAGCCTGCACGTTGTGCCTTTCAGCTCTAGGGCAAAGTAGCACACCCAGAGCAGAAGTCCTACTTCAGCCAGATCAGGCCTGCAAAGAAACTGCGTTTCACAGGCCTTTGGAAGAGATGTTCCCGGTAGGCTGTAAGAGCACTGTGCAGAGCGAGTTGTTTATTAGCTTCCCAAAGAGCTGGAAGAAAGATGCTGTGGGGCCCATCTCGCCCTTTGGAAAGAAGCCTGCATGTTGTGCCTTTCAGCTCTAGGGCAAAGTAGCACACCCAGAGCAGAAGTCCTACTTCAGCCAGATCAGGCCTGCAAAGAAACTGCGTTTCACAGTCCTTTGGAAGAGATGTTCCCACTAGGCTGTAAGAGCACTGTGCAGAGCGAGTTGTTTCTTAGCTTCCCAAAGAGCTGGAAGCAAGATGCTGTGGGGCCCAACTCGCCCTTTGGAAAGAAGCCTGCACGTTGTGCCTTTCAGCTCTAGGGCAAAGTAGCACACCCAGTGCAGAAGTCCTACTTCAGCCAGATCAGGCCTGCAAAGAAATTGCGTTTCACAGGCCTTTGGAAGAGATGTTCCCGGTAGGCTGTAAGAGCACTGTGCAGAGCGAGTTGTTTCTTAGCTTCCCAAAGAGCTGGAAGAAAGATGCTGTGGGGCCCAACTCGCCCTTTGGAAAGAAGCCTGCACGTTGTGCCTTTCAGCTCTAGGGCAAAGTAGCACACCCAGAGCAGAAGTCCTACTTCAGCCAGATCAGGCCTGCAAAGAAACTGCGTTTCACAGGCCTTTGGAAGAGATGTTCCCGGTAGGCTGTAAGAGCACTGTGCAGAGCGAGTTGTTTCTTAGCTTCCCAAAGAGCTGGAAGCAAGGTGCTGTGGGGCCCAACTCGCCCTTTGGAAAGAAGCCTGCACGTCGTGCCTTTCAACTCTAGGGCAAAGTAGCACACCCAGAGCAGAAGTCCTACTTCAGCCAGATCAGGCCTGCAAAGAAACTGCGTTTCACAGGCCTTTGGAAGAGATGTTCCCGGTAGGCTGTAAGAGCACTGTGCAGAGCGAGTTGTTTCTTAGCTTCCCAAAGAGCTGGAAGCAAGATGCTGTGGGGCCCAACTCGCCCTTTGGAAAGAAGCCTGCACGTTGTGCCTTTCAGCTCTAGGGCAAAGTAGCACACCCAGAGCAGAAGTCCTACTTCAGCCAGATCAGGCCTGCAAAGAAACTGCGTTTCACAGGCCTTTGGAAGAGATGTTCCCGGTAGGCTGTAAGAGCACTGTGCAGAGCGAGTTGTTTCTTAGCTTCCCAAAGAGCTGGAAGCAAGATGCTGTGGGGCCCAACTCGCCCTTTGGAAAGAAGCCTTCACGTTGTGCCTTTCAGCTCGAGGGCAAAGTAGCACACCCAGAGCAGAAGTCCTACTTCAGCCAGATCAGGCCTGCAAAGAAACTGCGTTTCACAGGCCTTTGGAAGAGATGTTCCCGGTAGGCTGCAAGAGCACTGTGCAGAGCGAGTTGTTTCTTAGCTTCCCAAAGAGCTGGAAGCAAGATGCTGTGGGGCCCAACTCGCCCTTTGGAAAGAAGCCTGCACGTTGTGCCTTTCAGCTGTAGGGCAAAGTAGCACACCCAGAGCAGAAGTCCTACTTCAGCCAGATCAGGCCTGCAAAGAAACTGCGTTTCACAGGCCTTTGGAAGAGATGTTCCCGGTAGGCTGTAAGAGCACTGTGCAGAGCGAGTTGTTTCTTAGCTTCCCAAAGAGCTGGAAGCAAGGTGCTGTGGGGCCCAACTCGCCCTTTGGAAAGAAGCCTGCACGTCGTGCCTTTCAACTCTAGGGCAAAGTAGCACACCCAGAGCAGAAGTCCTACTTCAGCCAGATCAGGCCTGCAAAGAAACTGCGTTTCACAGGCCTTTGGAAGAGATGTTCCCGGTAGGCTGTAAGAGCACTGTGCAGACCGAGTTGTTTCTTAGGTTCCCAAAGAGCCTGAAGCAAGATGCTGTGGGGCCCAACTCGCCCTTTGGAAAGAAGCTTGCACGTTGTGCCTTTCGGCTCTAGGGCAAAGTAGCACACCCAGAGCAGAAGTCCTACTTCAGCCAGATCAGGCCTGCAAAGAAACTGCGTTTCACAGGCCTTTGGAAGAGATGCTCCCACTAGGCTGTAAGAGCACTGTGCAGAGCGAGTTGTTTCTTAGCTTCCCAAAGAGCTGGAAGCAAGATGCTGTGGGGCCCAACTCGCCCTTTGGAAAGAAGCCTGCACGTTGTGCCTTTCAGCTGTAGGGCAAAGTAGCACACCCAGAGCAGAAGTCCTACTTCAGCCAGATCAGGCCTGCAAAGAAACTGCGTTTCACAGGCCTTTGGAAGAGATGTTCCCGGTAGGCTGTAAGAGCACTGTGCAGAGCGAGTTGTTTCTTAGCTTCCCAAAGAGCTGGAAGAAAGATGCTGTGGGGCCCATCTCGCCCTTTGGAAAGAAGCCTGCATGTTGTGCCTTTCAGCTCTAGGGCAAAGTAGCACACCCAGAGCAGAAGTCCTACTTCAGCCAGATCAGGCCTGCAAAGAAACTGCGTTTCACAGGCCTTTAGAAGAGATGTTCAAGGTAGGCTGTAAGAGCACTGTGCAGAGCGAGTTGTTTCTTAGCTTCCCAAAGAGCTGGAAGCAAGATGCTGTGGGGCCCAACTCGCCCTTTGGAAAGAAGCCTGCACGTTGTGCCTTTCAGCTCTAGGGCAAAGTAGCACACCCAGAGCAGAAGTCCTACTTCAGCCAGATCAGGCCTGCAAAGAAACTGCGTTTCACAGGCCTTTGGAAGAGATGTTCCCGGTAGGCTGTAAGAGCACTGTGCAGAGCGAGTTGTTTCTTAGCTTCCCAAAGAGCTGGAAGCAAGATGCTGTGGGGCCCAACTCGCCCTTTGGAAAGAAGCCTGCACGTTGTGCCTTTCAGCTGTAGGGCAAAGTAGCACACCCAGAGCAGAAGTCCTACTTCAGCCAGATCAGGCCTGCAAAGAAACTGCGTTTCACAGGCCTTTGGAAGAGATGTTCCCGGTAGGCTGTAAGAGCACTGTGCAGAGCGAGTTGTTTCTTAGCTTCCCAAAGAGCTGGAAGCAAGATGCTGTGGGGCCCAACTCGCTCTTTGGAAAGAAGCCTGCACGTTGTGCCTTTCAGCTCTAGGGCAAAGTAGCACACCCAGAGCAGAAGTCCTACTTCAGCCAGATCAGGCCTGCAAAGAAACTGCGTTTCACAGGCCTTTGGAAGAGATGTTCCCGGTAGGCTGTAAGAGCACTGTGCAGAGCGAGTTGTTTCTTAGCTTCCCAAAGAGCTGGAAGCAAGATGCTGTGGGGCCCAACTCGCCCTTTGGAAATAAGCCTGCACGTTGTGCCTTTCAGCTGTAGGGCAAAGTAGCACACCCAGAGCAGAAGTCCTACTTCAGCCAGATCAGGCCTGCAAAGAAACTGCGTTTCACAGGCCTTTGGAAGAGGTGTTCCCGGTAGGCTGTAAGAGCACTGTGCAGAGCGAGTTGTTTCTTAGCTTCCCAAAGAGCTGGAAGCAAGATGCTGTGGGGCCCAACTCGCTCTTTGGAAAGAAGCCTGCACGTTGTGCCTTTCAGCTCTAGGGCAAAGTAGCACACCCAGAGCAGAAGTCCTACTTCAGCCAGATCAGGCCTGCAAAGAAACTGCGTTTCACAGGCCTTTGGAAGAGATGTTCCCGGTAGGCTGTAAGAGCACTGTGCAGAGCGAGTTGTTTCTTAGCTTCCCAAAGAGCTGGAAGCAAGATGCTGTGGGGCCCAACTCGCCCTTTGGAAAGAAGCCTGCACGTTGTGCCTTTCAGCTGTAGGGCAAAGTAGCACACCCAGAGCAGAAGTCCTACTTCAGCCAGATCAGGCCTGCAAAGAAACTGCGTTTCACAGGCCTTTGGAAGAGGTGTTCCCGGTAGGCTGTAAGAGCACTGTGCAGAGCGAGTTGTTTCTTAGCTTCCCAAAGAGCTGGAAGCAAGATGCTGTGGGGCCCAACTCGCCCTTTGGAAAGAAGCCTGCACGTTGTGCCTTTCAGCTCTAGGGCAAAGTAGCACACCCAGAGCAGAAGTCCTACTTCAGCCAGATAAGGCCTGCAAAGAAACTGCGTTTCACAGGCCTTTGGAAGAGATGTTCCCGGTAGGCTGTAAGAGCACTGTGCAGAGCGAGTTGTTTCTTAGCTTCCCAAAGAGCTGGAAGCAAGGTGCTGTGGCTCCCAACTCGCCCTTTGGAAAGAAGCCTGCACGTCGTGCCTTTCAACTCTAGGGCAAAGTAGCACACCCAGAGCAGAAGTCCTACTTCAGCCAGATCAGGCCTGCAAAGAAACTGCGTTTCACAGGCCTTTGGAAGAGATGTTCCCGGTAGGCTGTAAGAGCACTGTGCAGAGCGAGTTGTATCTTAGCTTCCCAAAGAGCTGGAAGCAAGATGCTGTGGGGCCCAACTCGGCCTTTGGAAAGAAGCCTGCACGTTGTGCCTTTCAGCTCTAGGGCAAAGTAGCACACCCAGAGCAGAAGTCCTACTTCAGCCAGATCAGGCCTGCAAAGAAACTGCGTTTCACAGGCCTTTGGAAGAGATGTTCCCGGTAGGCTGTAAGAGCACTGTGCAGAGCGAGTTGTTTCTTAGCTTCCCAAAGAGCTGGAAGCAAGATGCTGTGGGGCCCAACTCGCCCTTTGGAAAGAAGCCTGCACGTTGTGCCTTTCAGCTCTAGGGCAAAGTAGCACACCCAGAGCAGAAGTCCTACTTCAGCCAGATCAGGCCTGCAAAGAAACTGCGTTTCACAGGCCTTTGGAAGAGATGTTCCCGGTAGGCTGTAAGAGCACTGTGCAGAGCGAGTTGTTTCTTAGCTTCCCAAAGAGCTGGAAGCAAGGTGCTGTGGGGCCCAACTCGCCCTTTGGAAAGAAGCCTGCATGTCGTGCCTTTCAACTCTAGGGCAAAGTAGCACACCCAGAGCAGAAGTCCTACTTCAGCCAGATCAGGCCTGCAAAGAAACTGCGTTTCACAGGCCTTTGGAAGAGATGTTCCCGGTAGGCTGTAAGAGCACTGTGCAGACCGAGTTGTTTCTTAGGTTCCCAAAGAGCTGGAAGCAAGATGCTGTGGGGCCCAACTCGCCCTTTGGAAAGAAGCTTGCACGTTGTGCCTTTCGGCTCTAGGGCAAAGTAGCACACCCAGAGCAGAAGTCCTACTTCAGCCAGATCAGGCCTGCAAAGAAACTGCGTTTCACAGGCCTTTGGAAGAGATGCTCCCACTAGGCTGTAAGAGCACTGTGCAGAGCGAGTTGTTTCTTAGCTTCCCAAAGAGCTGGAAGCAAGATGCTGTGGGGCCCAACTCGCCCTTTGGAAAGAAGCCTGCACGTTGTGCCTTTCAGCTCTAGGGCAAAGTAGCACACCCAGAGCAGAAGTCCTACTTCAGCCAGATCAGGCCTGCAAAGAAACTGCGTTTCACAGGCCTTTGGAAGAGATGTTCCCGGTAGGCTGTAAGAGCACTGTGCAGAGCGAGTTGTTTATTAGCTTCCCAAAGAGCTGGAAGAAAGATGCTGTGGGGCCCATCTCGCCCTTTGGAAAGAAGCCTGCATGTTGTGCCTTTCAGCTCTAGGGCAAAGTAGCACACCCAGAGCAGAAGTCCTACTTCAGCCAGATCAGGCCTGCAAAGAAACTGCGTTTCACAGTCCTTTGGAAGAGATGTTCCCACTAGGCTGTAAGAGCACTGTGCAGAGCGAGTTGTTTCTTAGCTTCCCAAAGAGCTGGAAGCAAGATGCTGTGGGGCCCAACTCGCCCTTTGGAAAGAAGCCTGCACGTTGTGCCTTTCAGCTCTAGGGCAAAGTAGCACACCCAGTGCAGAAGTCCTACTTCAGCCAGATCAGGCCTGCAAAGAAATTGCGTTTCACAGGCCTTTGGAAGAGATGTTCCCGGTAGGCTGTAAGAGCACTGTGCAGAGCGAGTTGTTTCTTAGCTTCCCAAAGAGCTGGAAGAAAGATGCTGTGGGGCCCAACTCGCCCTTTGGAAAGAAGCCTGCACGTTGTGCCTTTCAGCTCTAGGGCAAAGTAGCACACCCAGAGCAGAAGTCCTACTTCAGCCAGATCAGGCCTGCAAAGAAACTGCGTTTCACAGGCCTTTGGAAGAGATGTTCCCGGTAGGCTGTAAGAGCACTGTGCAGAGCGAGTTGTTTCTTAGCTTCCCAAAGAGCTGGAAGCAAGGTGCTGTGGGGCCCAACTCGCCCTTTGGAAAGAAGCCTGCACGTCGTGCCTTTCAACTCTAGGGCAAAGTAGCACACCCAGAGCAGAAGTCCTACTTCAGCCAGATCAGGCCTGCAAAGAAACTGCGTTTCACAGGCCTTTGGAAGAGATGTTCCCGGTAGGCTGTAAGAGCACTGTGCAGAGCGAGTTGTTTCTTAGCTTCCCAAAGAGCTGGAAGCAAGATGCTGTGGGGCCCAACTCGCCCTTTGGAAAGAAGCCTGCACGTTGTGCCTTTCAGCTCTAGGGCAAAGTAGCACACCCAGAGCAGAAGTCCTACTTCAGCCAGATCAGGCCTGCAAAGAAACTGCGTTTCACAGGCCTTTGGAAGAGATGTTCCCGGTAGGCTGTAAGAGCACTGTGCAGAGCGAGTTGTTTCTTAGCTTCCCAAAGAGCTGGAAGCAAGATGCTGTGGGGCCCAACTCGCCCTTTGGAAAGAAGCCTTCACGTTGTGCCTTTCAGCTCGAGGGCAAAGTAGCACACCCAGAGCAGAAGTCCTACTTCAGCCAGATCAGGCCTGCAAAGAAACTGCGTTTCACAGGCCTTTGGAAGAGATGTTCCCGGTAGGCTGCAAGAGCACTGTGCAGAGCGAGTTGTTTCTTAGCTTCCCAAAGAGCTGGAAGCAAGATGCTGTGGGGCCCAACTCGCCCTTTGGAAAGAAGCCTGCACGTTGTGCCTTTCAGCTGTAGGGCAAAGTAGCACACCCAGAGCAGAAGTCCTACTTCAGCCAGATCAGGCCTGCAAAGAAACTGCGTTTCACAGGCCTTTGGAAGAGATGTTCCCGGTAGGCTGTAAGAGCACTGTGCAGAGCGAGTTGTTTCTTAGCTTCCCAAAGAGCTGGAAGCAAGGTGCTGTGGGGCCCAACTCGCCCTTTGGAAAGAAGCCTGCACGTCGTGCCTTTCAACTCTAGGGCAAAGTAGCACACCCAGAGCAGAAGTCCTACTTCAGCCAGATCAGGCCTGCAAAGAAACTGCGTTTCACAGGCCTTTGGAAGAGATGTTCCCGGTAGGCTGTAAGAGCACTGTGCAGACCGAGTTGTTTCTTAGGTTCCCAAAGAGCCTGAAGCAAGATGCTGTGGGGCCCAACTCGCCCTTTGGAAAGAAGCTTGCACGTTGTGCCTTTCGGCTCTAGGGCAAAGTAGCACACCCAGAGCAGAAGTCCTACTTCAGCCAGATCAGGCCTGCAAAGAAACTGCGTTTCACAGGCCTTTGGAAGAGATGCTCCCACTAGGCTGTAAGAGCACTGTGCAGAGCGAGTTGTTTCTTAGCTTCCCAAAGAGCTGGAAGCAAGATGCTGTGGGGCCCAACTCGCCCTTTGGAAAGAAGCCTGCACGTTGTGCCTTTCAGCTGTAGGGCAAAGTAGCACACCCAGAGCAGAAGTCCTACTTCAGCCAGATCAGGCCTGCAAAGAAACTGCGTTTCACAGGCCTTTGGAAGAGATGTTCCCGGTAGGCTGTAAGAGCACTGTGCAGAGCGAGTTGTTTCTTAGCTTCCCAAAGAGCTGGAAGAAAGATGCTGTGGGGCCCATCTCGCCCTTTGGAAAGAAGCCTGCATGTTGTGCCTTTCAGCTCTAGGGCAAAGTAGCACACCCAGAGCAGAAGTCCTACTTCAGCCAGATCAGGCCTGCAAAGAAACTGCGTTTCACAGTCCTTTGGAAGAGATGTTCCCACTAGGCTGTAAGAGCACTGTGCAGAGCGAGTTGTTTCTTAGCTTCCCAAAGAGCTGGAAGCAAGATGCTGTGGGGCCCAACTCGCCCTTTGGAAAGAAGCCTGCACGTTGTGCCTTTCAGCTCTAGGGCAAAGTAGCACACCCAGTGCAGAAGTCCTACTTCAGCCAGATCAGGCCTGCAAAGAAATTGCGTTTCACAGGCCTTTGGAAGAGATGTTCCCGGTAGGCTGTAAGAGCACTGTGCAGAGCGAGTTGTTTCTTAGCTTCCCAAAGAGCTGGAAGAAAGATGCTGTGGGGCCCAACTCGCCCTTTGGAAAGAAGCCTGCACGTTGTGCCTTTCAGCTCTAGGGCAAAGTAGCACACCCAGAGCAGAAGTCCTACTTCAGCCAGATCAGGCCTGCAAAGAAACTGCGTTTCACAGGCCTTTGGAAGAGATGTTCCCGGTAGGCTGTAAGAGCACTGTGCAGAGCGAGTTGTTTCTTAGCTTCCCAAAGAGCTGGAAGCAAGGTGCTGTGGGGCCCAACTCGCCCTTTGGAAAGAAGCCTGCACGTCGTGCCTTTCAACTCTAGGGCAAAGTAGCACACCCAGAGCAGAAGTCCTACTTCAGCCAGATCAGGCCTGCAAAGAAACTGCGTTTCACAGGCCTTTGGAAGAGATGTTCCCGGTAGGCTGTAAGAGCACTGTGCAGAGCGAGTTGTTTCTTAGCTTCCCAAAGAGCTGGAAGCAAGATGCTGTGGGGCCCAACTCGCCCTTTGGAAAGAAGCCTGCACGTTGTGCCTTTCAGCTCTAGGGCAAAGTAGCACACCCAGAGCAGAAGTCCTACTTCAGCCAGATCAGGCCTGCAAAGAAACTGCGTTTCACAGGCCTTTGGAAGAGATGTTCCCGGTAGGCTGTAAGAGCACTGTGCAGAGCGAGTTGTTTCTTAGCTTCCCAAAGAGCTGGAAGCAAGATGCTGTGGGGCCCAACTCGCCCTTTGGAAAGAAGCCTTCACGTTGTGCCTTTCAGCTCGAGGGCAAAGTAGCACACCCAGAGCAGAAGTCCTACTTCAGCCAGATCAGGCCTGCAAAGAAACTGCGTTTCACAGGCCTTTGGAAGAGATGTTCCCGGTAGGCTGTAAGAGCACTGTGCAGAGCGAGTTGTTTCTTAGCTTCCCAAAGAGCTGGAAGCAAGATGCTGTGGGGCCCAACTCGCCCTTTGGAAAGAAGCCTGCACGTTGTGCCTTTCAGCTGTAGGGCAAAGTAGCACACCCAGAGCAGAAGTCCTACTTCAGCCAGATCAGGCCTGCAAAGAAACTGCGTTTCACAGGCCTTTGGAAGAGATGTTCCCGGTAGGCTGTAAGAGCACTGTGCAGAGCGAGTTGTTTCTTAGCTTCCCAAAGAGCTGGAAGCAAGATGCTGTGGGGCCCAACTCGCCCTTTGGAAAGAAGCCTGCACGTTGTGCCTTTCAGCTCTAGGGCAAAGTAGCACACCCAGAGCAGAAGTCCTACTTCAGCCAGATCAGGCCTGCAAAGAAACTGCGTTTCACAGGCCTTTGGAAGAGATGTTCCCGGTAGGCTGTAAGAGCACTGTGCAGAGCGAGTTGTTTCTTAGCTTCCCAAAGAGCTGGAAGCAAGATGCTGTGGGGCCCAACTCGCCCTTTGGAAAGAAGCCTGCACGTTGTGCCTTTCAGCTCTAGGGCAAAGTAGCACACCCAGAGCAGAAGTCCTACTTCAGCCAGATCAGGCCTGCAAAGAAACTGCGTTTCACAGGCCTTTGGAAGAGATGTTCCCGGTAGGCTGTAAGAGCACTGTGCAGAGCGAGTTGTATCTTAGCTTCCCAAAGAGCTGGAAGCAAGATGCTGTGGGGCCCAACTCGACCTTTGGAAAGAAGCCTGCACGTTGTGCCTTTCAGCTCTAGGGCAAAGTAGCACACCCAGAGCAGAAGTCCTACTTCAGCCAGATCAGGCCTGCAAAGAAACTGCGTTTCACAGGCCTTTGGAAGAGATGTTCCCGGTAGGCTGTAAGAGCACTGTGCAGAGCGAGTGGTTTCTTAGCTTCCCAAAGAGCTGGATGCAAGATGCTGTGGGGCCCAACTCGCCCTTTGGAAAGAAGCCTGCACGTTTTGCCTTTAAGCTCTAGGGCAAAGTAGCACACCCAGAGCAGAAGTCCTACTTCAGCCAGATCAGGCCTGCAAAGAAACTGCGTTTCACAGGCCTTTGGAAGAGTTGTTCCCACTAGGCTGTAAGAGCACTGTGCAGAGCGAGTTGTTTCTTAGCTTCCCAAAGAGCTGGAAGCAAGATGCTGTGGGGCCCAACTCGCCCTTTGGAAAGAAGCCTGCACGTTGTGCCTTTCAGCTCTAGTGCAAAGTAGCACACCCAGAGCAGAAGTCCTACTTCAGCCAGATCAGGCCTGCAAGGAAACTGCGTTTCACAGGCCTTTGGAAGAGATGTTCCCGGTAGGCTGTAAGAGCACTGTGCAGAGCGAGTTGTTTCTTAGCTACCCAAAGAGCTGGAAGCAAGATGCTGTGGGGCCCAACTCGCCCTTTGGAAAGAAGCCTGCACGTTGTGCCTTTCAGCTCTAGGGCAAAGTAGCACACCCAGAGCAGAAGTCCTACTTCAGCCAGATCAGGCCTGCAAAGAAACTGCGTTTCACAGGCCTTTGGAAGTGATGTTCCCGGTAGGCTGTAAGAGCACTGTGCTGAGCGAGTTGTTTCTTAGCTTCCCAAAGAGCTGGAAGCAAGATGCTGTGGGGCCCAACTCGCCCTTTGGAAAGAAGCCTGCACGTTGTGCCTTTCAGCTCTAGGGCAAAGTAGCACACCCAGAGCAGAAGTCCTACTTCAGCCAGATCAGGCCTGCAAAGAAACTGCGTTTCACAGGCCTTTGGAAGAGATGTTCCCGGTAGGCTGTAAGAGCACTGTGCAGAGCGTGTTGTTTCTTAGCTTCCCAAAGAGCTGGAAGCAAGATGCTGTGGGGCCCAACTCGCCCTTTGGAAAGAAGCCTGCACGTTGTGCCTTTCAGCTCTAGGGCAAAGTAGCACACCCAGAGCAGAAGTCCTACTTCAGCCAGATCAGGCCTGCAAAGAAACTGCGTTTCACAGTCCTTTGGAAGAGATGTTCCCACTAGGCTGTAAGAGCACTGTGCAGAGCGAGTTGTTTCTTAGCTTCCCAAAGAGCTGGAAGCAAGATGCTGTGGGGCCCAACTCGCCCTTTGGAAAGAAGCCTGCACGTTGTGCCTTTCAGCTCTAGGGCAAAGTAGCACACCCAGTGCAGAAGTCCTACTTCAGCCAGATCAGGCCTGCAAAGAAATTGCGTTTCACAGGCCTTTGGAAGAGATGTTCCCGGTAGGCTGTAAGAGCACTGTGCAGAGCGAGTTGTTTCTTAGCTTCCCAAAGAGCTGGAAGAAAGATGCTGTGGGGCCCAACTCGCCCTTTGGAAAGAAGCCTGCACGTTGTGCCTTTCAGCTCTAGGGCAAAGTAGCCCACCCAGAGCAGAAGTCCTACTTCAGCCAGATCAGGCCTGCAAAGAAACTGCGTTTCACAGGCCTTTGGAAGAGATGTTCCCGGTAGGCTGTAAGAGCACTGTGCAGAGCGAGTTGTTTCTTAGCTTCCCAAAGAGCTGGAAGCAAGGTGCTGTGGGGCCCAACTCGCCCTTTGGAAAGAAGCCTGCACGTCGTGCCTTTCAACTCTAGGGCAAAGTAGCACACCCAGAGCAGAAGTCCTACTTCAGCCAGATCAGGCCTGCAAAGAAACTGCGTTTCACAGGCCTTTGGAAGAGATGTTCCCGGTAGGCTGTAAGAGCACTGTGCAGAGCGAGTTGTTTCTTAGCTTCCCAAAGAGCTGGAAGCAAGATGCTGTGGGGCCCAACTCGCCCTTTGGAAAGAAGCCTGCACGTTGTGCCTTTCAGCTCTAGGGCAAAGTAGCACACCCAGAGCAGAAGTCCTACTTCAGCCAGATCAGGCCTGCAAAGAAACTGCGTTTCACAGGCCTTTGGAAGAGATGTTCCCGGTAGGCTGTAAGAGCACTGTGCAGAGCGAGTTGTTTCTTAGCTTCCCAAAGAGCTGGAAGCAAGATGCTGTGGGGCCCAACTCGCCCTTTGGAAAGAAGCCTTCACGTTGTGCCTTTCAGCTCGAGGGCAAAGTAGCACACCCAGAGCAGAAGTCCTACTTCAGCCAGATCAGGCCTGCAAAGAAACTGCGTTTCACAGGCCTTTGGAAGAGATGTTCCCGGTAGGCTGTAAGAGCACTGTGCAGAGCGAGTTGTTTCTTAGCTTCCCAAAGAGCTGGAAGCAAGATGCTGTGGGGCCCAACTCGCCCTTTGGAAAGAAGCCTGCACGTTGTGCCTTTCAGCTGTAGGGCAAAGTAGCACACCCAGAGCAGAAGTCCTACTTCAGCCAGATCAGGCCTGCAAAGAAACTGCGTTTCACAGGCCTTTGGAAGAGATGTTCCCGGTAGGCTGTAAGAGCACTGTGCAGAGCGAGTTGTTTCTTAGCTTCCCAAAGAGCTGGAAGCAAGATGCTGTGGGGCCCAACTCGCCCTTTGGAAAGAAGCCTGCACGTTGTGCCTTTCAGCTCTAGGGCAAAGTAGCACACCCAGAGCAGAAGTCCTACTTCAGCCAGATCAGGCCTGCAAAGAAACTGCGTTTCACAGGCCTTTGGAAGAGATGTTCCCGGTAGGCTGTAAGAGCACTGTGCAGAGCGAGTTGTTTCTTAGCTTCCCAAAGAGCTGGAAGCAAGATGCTGTGGGGCCCAACTCGCCCTTTGGAAAGAAGCCTGCACGTTGTGCCTTTCAGCTCTAGGGCAAAGTAGCACACCCAGAGCAGAAGTCCTACTTCAGCCAGATCAGGCCTGCAAAGAAACTGCGTTTCACAGGCCTTTGGAAGAGATGTTCCCGGTAGGCTGTAAGAGCACTGTGCAGAGCGAGTTGTATCTTAGCTTCCCAAAGAGCTGGAAGCAAGATGCTGTGGGGCCCAACTCGACCTTTGGAAAGAAGCCTGCACGTTGTGCCTTTCAGCTCTAGGGCAAAGTAGCACACCCAGAGCAGAAGTCCTACTTCAGCCAGATCAGGCCTGCAAAGAAACTGCGTTTCACAGGCCTTTGGAAGAGATGTTCCCGGTAGGCTGTAAGAGCACTGTGCAGAGCGAGTGGTTTCTTAGCTTCCCAAAGAGCTGGATGCAAGATGCTGTGGGGCCCAACTCGCCCTTTGGAAAGAAGCCTGCACGTTTTGCCTTTAAGCTCTAGGGCAAAGTAGCACACCCAGAGCAGAAGTCCTACTTCAGCCAGATCAGGCCTGCAAAGAAACTGCGTTTCACAGGCCTTTGGAAGAGTTGTTCCCACTAGGCTGTAAGAGCACTGTGCAGAGCGAGTTGTTTCTTAGCTTCCCAAAGAGCTGGAAGCAAGATGCTGTGGGGCCCAACTCGCCCTTTGGAAAGAAGCCTGCACGTTGTGCCTTTCAGCTCTAGTGCAAAGTAGCACACCCAGAGCAGAAGTCCTACTTCAGCCAGATCAGGCCTGCAAGGAAACTGCGTTTCACAGGCCTTTGGAAGAGATGTTCCCGGTAGGCTGTAAGAGCACTGTGCAGAGCGAGTTGTTTCTTAGCTACCCAAAGAGCTGGAAGCAAGATGCTGTGGGGCCCAACTCGCCCTTTGGAAAGAAGCCTGCACGTTGTGCCTTTCAGCTCTAGGGCAAAGTAGCACACCCAGAGCAGAAGTCCTACTTCAGCCAGATCAGGCCTGCAAAGAAACTGCGTTTCACAGGCCTTTGGAAGTGATGTTCCCGGTAGGCTGTAAGAGCACTGTGCTGAGCGAGTTGTTTCTTAGCTTCCCAAAGAGCTGGAAGCAAGATGCTGTGGGGCCCAACTCGCCCTTTGGAAAGAAGCCTGCACGTTGTGCCTTTCAGCTCTAGGGCAAAGTAGCACACCCAGAGCAGAAGTCCTACTTCAGCCAGATCAGGCCTGCAAAGAAACTGCGTTTCACAGGCCTTTGGAAGAGATGTTCCCGGTAGGCTGTAAGAGCACTGTGCAGAGCGAGTTGTTTCTTAGCTTCCCAAAGAGCTGGAAGCAAGATGCTGTGGGGCCCAACTCGCCCTTTGGAAAGAAGCCTGCACGTTGTGCCTTTCAGCTCTAGGGCAAAGTAGCACACCCAGAGCAGAAGTCCTACTTCAGCCAGATCAGGCCTGCAAAGAAACTGCGTTTCACAGGCCTTTGGAAGAGATGTTCCCGGTAGGCTGTAAGAGCACTGTGCAGAGCGTGTTGTTTCTTAGCTTCCCAAAGAGCTGGAAGCAAGATGCTGTGGGGCCCAACTCGCCCTTTGGAAAGAAGCCTGCACGTTGTGCCTTTCAGCTCTAGGGCAAAGTAGCACACCCAGAGCAGAAGTCCTACTTCAGCCAGATCAGGCCTGCAAAGAAACTGCGTTTCACAGGCCTTTGGAAGAGATGTTCCCGGTAGGCTGTAAGAGCACTGTGCAGAGCGAGTTGTTTCTTAGCTTCCCAAAGTGCTGGAAGCAAGATGCTGTGGGGCCCAACTCGCCCTTTGGAAAGAAGCCTGCACGTTGTGCCTTTCAGCTCTAGGGCAAAGTAGCACACCCAGAGCAGAAGTCCTACTTCAGCCAGATCAGGCCTGCAAAGAAACTGCGTTTCACAGGCCTTTGGAAGAGATGTTCCCGGTAGGCTGTAAGAGCACTGTGCAGAGCGAGTTGTTTCTTAGCTTCCCAAAGAGCTGGAAGCAAGATGCTGTGGGGCCCAACTCGCCCTTTGGAAAGAAGCCTGCACGTTGTGCCTTTCAGCTCTAGGGCAAAGTAGCACACCCAGAGCAGAAGTCCTACTTCAGCCAGATCAGGCCTGCAAAGAAACTGCGTTTCACAGGCCTTTGGAAGAGATGTTCCCGGTAGGCTGTAAGAGCACTGTGCAGAGCGAGTGGTTTCTTAGCTTCCCAAAGAGCTGGATGCAAGATGCTGTGGGGCCCAACTCGCCCTTTGGAAAGAAGCCTGCACGTTTTGCCTTTCAGCTCTAGGGCAAAGTAGCACACCCAGAGCAGAAGTCCTACTTCAGCCAGATCAGGTCTGCAAAGAAACTGCGTTTCACAGGCCTTTGGAAGAGTTGTTCCCACTAGGCTGTAAGAGCACTGTGCAGAGCGAGTTGTTTCTTAGCTTCCCAAAGAGCTGGAAGCAAGATGCTGTGGGGCCCAACTCGCCCTTTGGAAAGAAGCCTGCACGTTGTGCCTTTCAGCTCTAGTGCAAAGTAGCACACCCAGAGCAGAAGTCCTACTTCAGCCAGATCAGGCCTGCAAGGAAACTGCGTTTCACAGGCCTTTGGAAGAGATGTTCCCGGTAGGCTGTAAGAGCACTGTGCAGAGCGAGTTGTTTCTTAGCTACCCAAAGAGCTGGAAGCAAGATGCTGTGGGGCCCAACTCGCCCTTTGGAAAGAAGCCTGCACGTCGTGCCTTTCAACTCTAGGGCAAAGTAGCACACCCAGAGCAGAAGTCCTACTTCAGCCAGATCAGGCCTGCAAAGAAACTGCGTTTCACAGGCCTTTGGAAGAGATGTTCCCGGTAGGCTGTAAGAGCACTGTGCAGAGCGAGTTGTTTCTTAGCTTCCCAAAGAGCTGGAAGCAAGATGCTGTGGGGCCCAACTCGCCCTTTCGAAAGAAGCCTGCACGTTGTGCCTTTCAGCTCTAGGGCAAAGTAGCACACCCAGAGCAGAAGTCCTACTTCAGCCAGATCAGGCCTGCAAAGAAACTGCGTTTCACAGGCCTTTGGAAGAGATGTTCCCGGTAGGCTGTAAGAGCACTGTGCAGAGCGAGTTGTTTCTTAGCTTCCCAAAGAGCTGGAAGCAAGATGCTGTGGGGCCCAACTCGCCCTTTGGAAAGAAGCCTTCACGTTGTGCCTTTCAGCTCGAGGGCAAAGTAGCACACCCAGAGCAGAAGTCCTACTTCAGCCAGATCAGGCCTGCAAAGAAACTGCGTTTCACAGGCCTTTGGAAGAGATGTTCCCGGTAGGCTGTAAGAGCACTGTGCAGAGCGAGTTTTTTCTTAGCTTCCCAAAGAGCTGGAAGCAAGATGCTGTGGGGCCCAACTCGCCCTTTGGAAAGAAGCCTGCACGTTGTGCCTTTCAGCTCTAGGGCAAAGTAGCACACCCAGAGCAGAAGTCCTACTTCAGCCAGATCAGGCCTGCAAAGAAACTGCGTTTCACAGGCCTTTGGAAGAGATGTTCCCACTAGGCTGTAAGAGCACTGTGCAGAGCGAGTTGTTTCTCAGCTTCCCAAAGAGCTGGAAGCAAGATGCTGTGGGGCCCAACTCGCCCTTTGGAAAGAAGCCTGCACGTTGTGCCTTTCAGCTCTAGGGCAAAGTAGCACACCCAGAGCAGAAGTCCTACTTCAGCCAGATCAGGCCTGCAAAGAAACTGCATTTCACAGGCCTTTGGAAGAGATGTTCCCGGTAGGCTGTAAGAGCACTGTGCAGAGCGAGTTGTATCTTAGCTTCCCAAAGAGCTGGAAGCAAGATGCTGTGGGGCCCAACTCGCCCTTTGGAAAGAAGCCTGCACGTTGTGCCTTTCAGCTCTAGGGCAAAGTAGCACACCCAGAGCAGAAGTCCTACTTCAGCCAGATCAGGCCTGCAAAGAAACTGCGTTTCACAGGCCTTTGGAGGAGATCTTCCCGGTAGGCTGTAAGAGCACTGTGCAGAGCGAGTTGTTTCTTAGCTTCCCAAAGAGCTGGAAGCAAGATGCTGTGGGGCCCAACTCGCCCTTTGGAAAGAAGCCTGCACGTTGTGCCTTTCAGCTCTAGGGCAAAGTAGCACACCCAGAGCAGAAGTCCTACTTCAGCCAGATCAGGCCTGCAAAGAAACTGCGTTTCACAGGCCTTTGGAAGAGATGTTCCCACTAGGCTGTAAGAGCACTGTGCAGAGCGAGTTGTTTCTTCGCTTCCCAAAGAGCTGGAAGCAAGATGCTGTGGGGCCCAACTCGCCCTTTGGAAAGAAGCCTGCACGTTGTGCCTTTCAGCTCTAGGGCAAAGTAGCACACCCAGAGCAGAAGTCCTACTTCAGCCAGATCAGGCCTGCAAAGAAACTGCGTTTCACAGGCCTTTGGAAGAGATGTTCCCGGTAGGCTGTAAGAGCACTGTGCAGAGCGAGTTGTTTCTTAGCTTCCCAAAGAGCTGGAAGCAAGATGCTGTGGGGCCCAACTCGCCCTTTGGAAAGAAGCCTGCACGTTGTGCCTTTCAGCTCTAGGGCAAAGTAGCACACCCAGAGCAGAAGTCCTACTTCAGCCAGATCAGGCCTGCAAAGAAACTGCGTTTCACAGGCCTTTGGAAGAGATGTTCCCGGTAGGCTGTAAGAGCACTGTGCAGAGCGAGTTGTTTCTTAGCTTCCCAAAGAGCTGGAAGCAAGATGCTGTGGGGCCCAACTCGCCCTTTGGAAAGAAGCCTGCACGTTGTGCCTTTCAGCTCTAGGGCAAAGTAGCACACCCAGAGCAGAAGTCCTACTTCAGCCAGATCAGGCCTGCTAAGAAACTGCATTTCACAGGCCTTTGGAAGAGATGTTCCCGGTAGGCTGTAAGAGCACTGTGCAGAGCGAGTTGTTTCTTATCTTCCCAAAGAGCTGGAACCAAGATGCTGTGGGGCCCAACTCGCCCTTTGGAAAGAAGCCTGCACATTGTGCCTTTCAGCTCTAGTTCAAAGTAGCACACCCAGCGCAAAAGTCCTACTTCAGCCAGATCAGGCCTGCAAAGAAACTGCGTTTCACAGGCCTTTGGAAGAGATGTTCCCGGTAGGCTGTAAGAGCACTGTGCAGAGCGAGTTGTTTCTTAGCTTCCCAAAGAGCTGGAAGCAAGATGCTGTGGGGCCCAACTCGCCCTTTGGAAAGAAGCCTGCACGTTGTGCCTTTCAGCTCTAGGGCAAAGTAGCACACCCAGAGCAGAAGTCCTACTTCAGCCAGATCAGGCCTGCAAAGAAACTGCGTTTCACAGGCCTTTGGAAGAGATGTTCCCGGTAGGCTGTAAGAGCACTGTGCAGAGCGAGTTGTTTCTTAGCTTCCCAAAGAGCTGGAAGCAAGATGCTGTGGGGCCCAACTCGCCCTTTGGAAAGAAGCCTGCACGTCGTGCCTTTCAGCTCTAGGGCAAAGTAGCACACCCAGAGCAGAAGTCCTACTTCAGCCAGATCAGGCCTGCAAAGAAACTGCGTTTCACAGGCCTTTGGAAGAGATGTTCCCGGTAGGCTGTAAGAGCACTGTGCAGAGCGAGTTGTTTCTTAGCTTCCCAAAGAGCTGGAAGCAAGATGCTGTGGGGCCCAACTCGCCCTTTGGAAAGAAGCCTGCACGTTGTGCCTTTCAGCTCTAGGGCAAAGTAGCACACCCACAGCAGAAGTCCTACTTCAGCCAGATCAGGCCTGCAAAGAAACTGCGTTTCACAGGCCTTTGGAAGAGATGTTCCCGGTAGGCTGTAAGAGCACTGTGCAGAGCGAGTTGTTTCTTAGGTTCCCAAAGAGCTGGAAGCAAGATGCTGTGGGGCCCAACTCGCCCTTTGGAAAGAAGCCTGCACGTTGTGCCTTTCAGCTCTAGGGCAAAGTAGCACACCCAGAGCAGAAGTCCTACTTCAGCCAGATCAGGCCTGCAAAGAAACTGCGTTTCACAGGCCTTTGGAAGAGATGTTCCCGGTAGGCTGTAAGAGCACTGTGCAGAGCGAGTTGTTTCTTAGCTTCCCAAAGAGCTGGAAGCAAGATGCTGTGGGGCCCAACTCGCCCTTTGGAAAGAAGCCTTCTCGTTGTGCCTTTCAGCTCGAGGGCAAAGTAGCACACCCAGAGCAGAAGTCCTACTTCAGCCAGATCAGGCCTGCAAAGAAACTGCGTTTCACAGGCCTTTGGAAGAGATGTTCCCGGTAGGCTGTAAGAGCACTGTGCAGAGCGAGTTTTTTCTTAGCTTCCCAAAGAGCTGGAAGCAAGATGCTGTGGGGCCCAACTCGCCCTTTGGAAAGAAGCCTGCACGTTGTGCCTTTCAGCTCTAGGGCAAAGTAGCACACCCAGAGCAGAAGTCCTACTTCAGCCAGATCAGGCCTGCAAAGAAACTGCGTTTCACAGGCCTTTGGAAGAGATGTTCCCACTAGGCTGTAAGAGCACTGTGCAGAGCGAGTTGTTTCTCAGCTTCCCAAAGAGCTGGAAGCAAGATGCTGTGGGGCCCAACTCGCCCTTTGGAAAGAAGCCTGCACGTTGTGCCTTTCAGCTCTAGGGCAAAGTAGCACACCCAGAGCAGAAGTCCTACTTCAGCCAGATCAGGCCTGCAAAGAAACTGCATTTCACAGGCCTTTGGAAGAGATGTTCCTGGTAGGCTGTAAGAGCACTGTGCAGAGCGAGTTGTATCTTAGCTTCCCAAAGAGCTGGAAGCAAGATGCTGTGGGGCCCAACTCGCCCTTTGGAAAGAAGCCTGCACGTTGTGCCTTTCAGCTCTAGGGCAAAGTAGCACACCCAGAGCAGAAGTCCTACTTCAGCCAGATCAGGCCTGCAAAGAAACTGCGTTTCACAGGCCTTTGGAGGAGATCTTCCCGGTAGGCTGTAAGAGCACTGTGCAGAGCGAGTTGTTTCTTAGCTTCCCAAAGAGCTGGAAGCAAGATGCTGTGGGGCCCAACTCGCCCTTTGGAAAGAAGCCTGCACGTTGTGCCTTTCAGCTCTAGGGCAAAGTAGCACACCCAGAGCAGAAGTCCTACTTCAGCCAGATCAGGCCTGCAAAGAAACTGCGTTTCACAGGCCTTTGGAAGAGATGTTCCCACTAGGCTGTAAGAGCACTGTGCAGAGCGAGTTGTTTCTTCGCTTCCCAAAGAGCTGGAAGCAAGATGCTGTGGGGCCCAACTCGCCCTTTGGAAAGAAGCCTGCACGTTGTGCCTTTCAGCTCTAGGGCAAAGTAGCACACCCAGAGCAGAAGTCCTACTTCAGCCAGATCAGGCCTGCAAAGAAACTGCGTTTCACAGGCCTTTGGAAGAGATGTTCCCGGTAGGCTGTAAGAGCACTGTGCAGAGCGAGTTGTTTCTTATCTTCCCAAAGAGCTGGAACCAAGATGCTGTGGGGCCCAACTCGCCCTTTGGAAAGAAGCCTGCACATTGTGCCTTTCAGCTCTAGGTCAAAGTAGCACACCCAGCGCAGAAGTCCTACTTCAGCCAGATCAGGCCTGCAAAGAAACTGCGTTTCACAGGCCTTTGGAAGAGATGTTCCCGGTAGGCTGTAAGAGCACTGTGCAGAGCGAGTTGTTTCTTAGCTTCCCAAAGAGCTGGAAGCAAGATGCTGTGGGGCCCAACTCGCCCTTTGGAAAGAAGCCTGCACGTTGTGCCTTTCAGCTCTAGGGCAAAGTAGCACACCCAGAGCAGAAGTCCTACTTCAGCCAGATCAGGCCTGCAAAGAAACTGCGTTTCACAGGCCTTTGGAAGAGATGTTCCCGGTAGGCTGTAAGAGCACTGTGCAGAGCGAGTTGTTTCTTAGCTTCCCAAAGAGCTGGAAGCAAGATGCTGTGGGGCCCAACTCGCCCTTTGGAAAGAAGCCTGCACGTCGTGCCTTTCAGCTCTAGGGCAAAGTAGCACACCCAGAGCAGAAGTCCTACTTCAGCCAGATCAGGCCTGCAAAGAAACTGCGTTTCACAGGCCTTTGGAAGAGATGTTCCCGGTAGGCTGTAAGAGCACTGTGCAGAGCGAGTTGTTTCTTAGCTTCCCAAAGAGCTGGAAGCAAGATGCTGTGGGGCCCAACTCGCCCTTTGGAAAGAAGCCTGCACGTCGTGCCTTTCAACTCTAGGGCAAAGTAGCACACCCAGAGCAGAAGTCCTACTTCAGCCAGATCAGGCCTGCAAAGAAACTGCGTTTCACAGGCCTTTGGAAGAGATGTTCCCGGTAGGCTGTAAGAGCACTGTGCAGAGCGAGTTGTTTCTTAGGTTCCCAAAGAGCTGGAAGCAAGATGCTGTGGGGCCCAACTCGCCCTTTGGAAAGAAGCCTGCACGTTGTGCCTTTCAGCTCTAGGGCAAAGTAGCACACCCAGAGCAGAAGTCCTACTTCAGCCAGATCAGGCCTGCAAAGAAACTGCGTTTCACAGGCCTTTGGAAGAGATGTTCCCGGTAGGCTGTAAGAGCACTGTGCAGAGCGAGTTGTTTCTTAGCTTCCCAAAGAGCTGGAAGCAAGATGCTGTGGGGCCCAACTCGCCCTTTGGAAAGAAGCCTTCTCGTTGTGCCTTTCAGCTCGAGGGCAAAGTAGCACACCCAGAGCAGAAGTCCTACTTCAGCCAGATCAGGCCTGCAAAGAAACTGCGTTTCACAGGCCTTTGGAAGAGATGTTCCCGGTAGGCTGTAAGAGCACTGTGCAGAGCGAGTTTTTTCTTAGCTTCCCAAAGAGCTGGAAGCAAGATGCTGTGGGGCCCAACTCGCCCTTTGGAAAGAAGCCTGCACGTTGTGCCTTTCAGCTCTAGGGCAAAGTAGCACACCCAGAGCAGAAGTCCTACTTCAGCCAGATCAGGCCTGCAAAGAAACTGCGTTTCACAGGCCTTTGGAAGAGATGTTCCCACTAGGCTGTAAGAGCACTGTGCAGAGCGAGTTGTTTCTCAGCTTCCCAAAGAGCTGGAAGCAAGATGCTGTGGGGCCCAACTCGCCCTTTGGAAAGAAGCCTGCACGTTGTGCCTTTCAGCTCTAGGGCAAAGTAGCACACCCAGAGCAGAAGTCCTACTTCAGCCAGATCAGGCCTGCAAAGAAACTGCATTTCACAGGCCTTTGGAAGAGATGTTCCTGGTAGGCTGTAAGAGCACTGTGCAGAGCGAGTTGTATCTTAGCTTCCCAAAGAGCTGGAAGCAAGATGCTGTGGGGCCCAACTCGCCCTTTGGAAAGAAGCCTGCACGTTGTGCCTTTCAGCTCTAGGGCAAAGTAGCACACCCAGAGCAGAAGTCCTACTTCAGCCAGATCAGGCCTGCAAAGAAACTGCGTTTCACAGGCCTTTGGAGGAGATCTTCCCGGTAGGCTGTAAGAGCACTGTGCAGAGCGAGTTGTTTCTTAGCTTCCCAAAGAGCTGGAAGCAAGATGCTGTGGGGCCCAACTCGCCCTTTGGAAAGAAGCCTGCACGTTGTGCCTTTCAGCTCTAGGGCAAAGTAGCACACCCAGAGCAGAAGTCCTACTTCAGCCAGATCAGGCCTGCAAAGAAACTGCGTTTCACAGGCCTTTGGAAGAGATGTTCCCACTAGGCTGTAAGAGCACTGTGCAGAGCGAGTTGTTTCTTCGCTTCCCAAAGAGCTGGAAGCAAGATGCTGTGGGGCCCAACTCGCCCTTTGGAAAGAAGCCTGCACGTTGTGCCTTTCAGCTCTAGGGCAAAGTAGCACACCCAGAGCAGAAGTCCTACTTCAGCCAGATCAGGCCTGCAAAGAAACTGCGTTTCACAGGCCTTTGGAAGAGATGTTCCCGGTAGGCTGTAAGAGCACTGTGCAGAGCGAGTTGTTTCTTATCTTCCCAAAGAGCTGGAACCAAGATGCTGTGGGGCCCAACTCGCCCTTTGGAAAGAAGCCTGCACATTGTGCCTTTCAGCTCTAGGTCAAAGTAGCACACCCAGCGCAGAAGTCCTACTTCAGCCAGATCAGGCCTGCAAAGAAACTGCGTTTCACAGGCCTTTGGAAGAGATGTTCCCGGTAGGCTGTAAGAGCACTGTGCAGAGCGAGTTGTTTCTTATCTTCCCAAAGAGCTGGAAGCAAGATGCTGTGGGGCCCAACTCGCCCTTTGGAAAGAAGCCTGCACGTTGTGCCTTTCAGCTCTAGGGCAAAGTAGCACACCCAGAGCAGAAGTCCTACTTCAGCCAGATCAGGCCTGCAAAGAAACTGCGTTTCACAGGCCTTTGGAAGAGATGTTCCCGGTAGGGTGTAAGAGCACTGTGCAGAGCGAGTTGTTTCTTAGCTTCCCAAAGAGCTGGAAGCAAGATGCTGTGGGGCCCAACTCGCCCTTTGGAAAGAAGCCTGCACGTTGTGCCTTTCAGCTCTAGGGCAAAGTAGCACACCCAGAGCAGAAGTCCTACTTCAGCCAGATCAGGCCTGCAAAGAAACTGCGTTTCACAGGCCTTTGGAAGAGATGTTCCCGGTAGGCTGTAAGAGCACTGTGCAGAGCGAGTTGTATCTTAGCTTCCCAAAGAGCTGGAAGCAAGATGCTGTGGGGACCAACTCGCCCTTTGTAAAGAAGCCTGCACCTTGTGCCTTTCAGCTCTAGGGCAAAGTAGCACACCCAGAGCAGAAGTCCTACTTCAGCCAGATCAGGCCTGCAAAGAAACTGCGTTTCACAGGCCTTTAGAAGAGATGTTCAAGGTAGGCTGTAAGAGCACTGTGCAGAGCGAGTTGTTTCTTAGCTTCCCAAAGAGCTGGAAGCAAGATGCTGTGGGGCCCAACTCGCCCTTTGGAAAGAAGCCTGCACGTTGTGCCTTTCAGCTCTAGGGCAAAGTAGCACACCCAGAGCAGAAGTCCTACTTCAACCAGATCAGGCCTGCAAAGAAACTGCGTTTCACAAGCCTTTGGAAGAGATGTTCCCGGTAGGCTGTAAGAGCACTGTGCAGAGCGAGTTGTTTCTTAGCTTCCCAAAGAGCTGGAAGCAAGATGCTGTGGGGCCCAACTCGCCCTTTGGAAAGAAGCCTGCACGTTGTGCCTTTCAGCTCTAGGGCAAAGTAGCACACCCAGAGCAGAAGTCCTACTTCAGCCAGATCAGGCCTGCAAAGAAACTGCGTTTCACAGGCCTTTGGAAGAGATGTTCCCGGTAGGCTGTAAGAGCACTGTGCAGAGCGAGTTGTTTCTTAGCTTCCCAAAGAGCTGGAAGCAAGATGCTGTGGGGCCCAACTCGCCCTTTGGAAAGAAGCTTGCACGTTGTGCCTTTCAGCTCTAGGGCAAAGTAGCACACCCAGAGCAGAAGTCCTACTTCAGCCAGATCAGGCCTGCAAAGAAACTGCGTTTCACAGGCCTTTGGAAGAGATGTTCCCGGTAGGCTGTAAGAGCACTGTGCAGAGCGAGTTGTTTCTTAGCTTCCCAAAGAGCTGGAAGCAAGATGCTGTGGGGCCCAACTCGCCCTTTGGAAAGAAGCCTGCACGTTGTGCCTTTCAGCTGTAGGGCAAAGTAGCACACCCAGAGCAGAAGTCCTACTTCAGCCAGATCAGGCCTGCAAAGAAACTGCGTTTCACAGGCCTTTGGAAGAGATGTTCCCACTAGGCTGTAAGAGCACTGTGCAGAGCGAGTTGTTTCTTAGCTTCCCAAAGAGCTGGAAGCAAGATGCTGTGGGGCCCAACTCGCCCTTTGGAAAGAAGCCTGCACGTTTTGCCTTTCAGCTCTAGGGCAAAGTAGCACACCCAGAGCAGAAGTCCTACTTTAGCCAGATCAGGCCTGCAAAGAAACTGCGTTTCACAGGCCTTTGGAAGAGATGTTCCCGGTAGGCTGTAAGAGCACTGTGCAGAGCGAGTTGTATCTTAGCTTCCCAAAGAGCTGGCAGAAGATACTGTGGGGCCCAACTCGCCCTTTGGAAAGAAGCCTGCACGTTGTGCCTTTCAGCTCTAGGGCAAAGTAGCACACCCAGAGCAGAAGTCCTACTTCAGCCAGATCAGGCCTGCAAAGAAACTGCGTTTCACAGGCCTTTGGAGGAGATGTTCCCGGTAGGCTGTAAGAGCACTGTGCAGAGCGAGTTGTTTCTTAGCTTCCCAAAGAGCTGGAAGCAAGATGCTGTGGGGCCCAACTCGCCCTTTGGAAAGAAGCCTGCACGTTGTGCCTTTCAGCTCTAGGGCAAAGTAGCACACCCAGAGCAGAAGTCCTACTTCAGCCAGATCAGGCCTGCAAAGAAACTGCGTTTCACAGGCCTTTGGAAGAGATGTTCCCACTAGGCTGTAAGAGCACTGTGCAGAGCGAGTTGTTTCTTCGCTTCCCAAAGAGCTGGAAGCAAGATGCTGTGGGGCCCAACTCGCCCTTTGGAAAGAAGCCTGCACGTTGTGCCTTTCAGCTCTAGGGCAAAGTAGCACACCCAGAGCAGAAATCCTACTTCAGACAGATCAGGCCTTCAAAGAAACTGCATTTCACAGGCCTTTGGAAGAGATGTTCCCGGTAGGCTGTAAGAGCACTGTGCAGAGCGAGTTGTTTCTTATCTTCCCAAAGAGCTGGAAGCAAGATGCTGTGGGGCCCAACTCGCCCTTTGGAAAGAAGCCTGCACGTTGTGCCTTTCAGCTCTAGGTCAAAGTAGCACACCCAGCGCAGATGTCCTACTTCAGCCAGATCAGGCCTGCAAAGAAACTGCGTTTCACAGGCCTTTGGAAGAGATGTTCCCGGTAGGCTGTAAGAGCACTGTGCAGAGCGAGTTGTTTCTTAGCTTCCCAAAGAGCTGGAAGCAAGATGCTGTGGGGCCCAACTCGCCCTTTGGAAAGAAGCCTGCACGTTGTGCCTTTCAGCTCTAGGGCAAAGTAGCACACCCAGAGCAGAAGTCCTACTTCAGCCACATCAGGCCTGCAAAGAAACTGCGTTTCACAGGCCTTTGGAAGAGATGTTCCCGGTAGGCTGTAAGAGCACTGTGCAGAGCGAGTTGTTTCTTAGCTTCCCAAAGAGCTGGAAGCAAGATGCTGTGGGGCCCAACTCGCCCTTTGGAAAGAAGCCTGCACGTTGTGCCTTTCAGCTCTAGGGCAAAGTAGCACACCCAGAGCAGAAGTCCTACTTCAGCCAGATCAGGCCTGCAAAGAAACTGCGTTTCACAGGCCTTTGGAAGAGATGTTCCCACTAGGCTGTAAGAGCACTGTGCAGAGCGAGTTGTTTCTTAGCTTCCCAAAGAGCTGGAAGCAAGATGCTGTGGGGCCCAACTCGCCCTTTGGAAAGAAGCCTGCACGTTGTGCCTTTCAGCTCTAGGGCAAAGTAGCACACCCAGAGCAGAAGTCCTACTTCAGCCAGATCAGGCCTGCAAAGAAACTGCGTCTCACAGGCCTTTGGAAGAGATGTTCCCGGTAGGCTGTAAGAGCACTGTGCAGAGCGAGTTGTATCTTAGCTTCCCAAAGAGCTGGAAGCAAGATGCTGTGGGGCCCAACTCGCCCTTTGGAAAGAAGCCTGCACGTTGTGCCTTTCAGCTCTAGGGCAAAGTAGCACACCCAGAGCAGAAGTCCTACTTCAGCCAGATCAGGCCTGCAAAGAAACTGCGTTTCACAGGCCTTTGGAAGAGATGTTCCCACTAGGCTGTAAGAGCACTGTGCAGAGCGAGTTGTTTCTTCGCTTCCCAAAGAGCTGGAAGCAAGATGCTGTGGGGCCCAACTCGCCCTTTGGAAAGAAGCCTGCACGTTGTGCCTTTCAGCTCTAGGGCAAAGTAGCACACCCAGAGCAGAAGTCCTACTTCAGCCAGATCAGGCCTGCAAAGAAACTGCGTTTCACAGGCCTTTGGAAGAGATGTTCCCGGTAGGCTGTAAGAGCACTGTGCAGAGCGAGTTGTTTCTTATCTTCCCAAAGAGCTGGAACCAAGATGCTGTGGGGCCCAACTCGCCCTTTGGAAAGAAGCCTGCACATTGTGCCTTTCAGCTCTAGGTCAAAGTAGCACACCCAGCGCAGAAGTCCTACTTCAGCCAGATCAGGCCTGCAAAGAAACTGCGTTTCACAGGCCTTTGGAAGAGATGTTCCCGGTAGGCTGTAAGAGCACTGTGCAGAGCGAGTTGTTTCTTAGCTTCCCAAAGAGCTGGAAGCAAGATGCTGTGGGGCCCAACTCGCCCTTTGGAAAGAAGCCTGCACGTTGTGCCTTTCAGCTCTAGGGCAAAGTAGCACACCCAGAGCAGAAGTCCTACTTCAGCCAGATCAGGCCTGCAAAGAAACTGCGTTTCACAGGCCTTTGGAAGAGATGTTCCCGGTAGGGTGTAAGAGCACTGTGCAGAGCGAGTTGTTTCTTAGCTTCCCAAAGAGCTGGAAGCAAGATGCTGTGGGGCCCAACTCGCCCTTTGGAAAGAAGCCTGCACGTTGTGCCTTTCAGCTCTAGGGCAAAGTAGCACACCCAGAGCAGAAGTCCTACTTCAGCCAGATCAGGCCTGCAAAGAAACTGCGTTTCACAGGCCTTTGGAAGAGATGTTCCCGGTAGGCTGTAAGAGCACTGTGCAGAGCGAGTTGTATCTTAGCTTCCCAAAGAGCTGGAAGCAAGATGCTGTGGGGCCCAACTCGCCCTTTGTAAAGAAGCCTGCACCTTGTGCCTTTCAGCTCTAGGGCAAAGTAGCACACCCAGAGCAGAAGTCCTACTTCAGCCAGATCAGGCCTGCAAAGAAACTGCGTTTCACAGGCCTTTACAAGAGATGTTCAAGGTAGGCTGTAAGAGCACTGTGCAGAGCGAGTTGTTTCTTAGCTTCCCAAAGAGCTGGAAGCAAGATGCTGTGGGGCCCAACTCGCCCTTTGGAAAGAAGCCTGCACGTTGTGCCTTTCAGCTCTAGGGCAAAGTAGCACACCCAGAGCAGAAGTCCTACTTCAACCAGATCAGGCCTGCAAAGAAACTGCGTTTCACAAGCCTTTGGAAGAGATGTTCCCGGTAGGCTGTAAGAGCACTGTGCAGAGCGAGTTGTTTCTTAGCTTCCCAAAGAGCTGGAAGCAAGATGCTGTGGGGCCCAACTCGCCCTTTGGAAAGAAGCCTGCACGTTGTGCCTTTCAGCTCTAGGGCAAAGTAGCACACCCAGAGCAGAAGTCCTACTTCAGCCAGATCAGGCCTGCAAAGAAACTGCGTTTCACAGGCCTTTGGAAGAGATGTTCCCGGTAGGCTGTAAGAGCACTGTGCAGAGCGAGTTGTTTCTTAGCTTCCCAAAGAGCTGGAAGCAAGATGCTGTGGGGCCCAACTCGCCCTTTGGAAAGAAGCTTGCACGTTGTGCCTTTCAGCTCTAGGGCAAAGTAGCACACCCAGAGCAGAAGTCCTACTTCAGCCAGATCAGGCCTGCAAAGAAACTGCGTTTCACAGGCCTTTGGAAGAGATGTTCCCGGTAGGCTGTAAGAGCACTGTGCAGAGCGAGTTGTTTCTTAGCTTCCCAAAGAGCTGGAAGCAAGATGCTGTGGGGCCCAACTCGCCCTTTGGAAAGAAGCCTGCACGTTGTGCCTTTCAGCTGTAGGGCAAAGTAGCACACCCAGAGCAGAAGTCCTACTTCAGCCAGATCAGGCCTGCAAAGAAACTGCGTTTCACAGGCCTTTGGAAGAGATGTTCCCGGTAGGCTGTAAGAGCACTGTGCAGAGCGAGTTGTTTCTTAGCTTCCCAAAGAGCTGGAAGCAAGATGCTGTGGGGCCCAACTCGCCCTTTGGAAAGAAGCCTGCACGTTGTGCCTTTCAGCTCTAGGGCAAAGTAGCACACCCAGAGCAGAAGTCCTACTTCAGCCAGATCAGGCCTGCAAAGAAACTGCGTTTCACAGGCCTTTGGAAGAGATGTTCCCGGTAGGCTGTAAGAGCACTGTGCAGAGCGAGTTGTATCTTAGCTTCCCAAAGAGCTGGAAGCAAGATGCTGTGGGGCCCAACTCGCCCTTTGTAAAGAAGCCTGCACCTTGTGCCTTTCAGCTCTAGGGCAAAGTAGCACACCCAGAGCAGAAGTCCTACTTCAGCCAGATCAGGCCTGCAAAGAAACTGCGTTTCACAGGCCTTTAGAAGAGATGTTCAAGGTAGGCTGTAAGAGCACTGTGCAGAGCGAGTTGTTTCTTAGCTTCCCAAAGAGCTGGAAGCAAGATGCTGTGGGGCCCAACTCGCCCTTTGGAAAGAAGCCTGCACGTTGTGCCTTTCAGCTCTAGGGCAAAGTAGCACACCCAGAGCAGAAGTCCTACTTCAACCAGATCAGGCCTGCAAAGAAACTGCGTTTCACAAGCCTTTGGAAGAGATGTTCCCGGTAGGCTGTAAGAGCACTGTGCAGAGCGAGTTGTTTCTTAGCTTCCCAAAGAGCTGGAAGCAAGATGCTGTGGGGCCCAACTCGCCCTTTGGAAAGAAGCCTGCACGTTGTGCCTTTCAGCTCTAGGGCAAAGTAGCACACCCAGAGCAGAAGTCCTACTTCAGCCAGATCAGGCCTGCAAAGAAACTGCGTTTCACAGGCCTTTGGAAGAGATGTTCCCGGTAGGCTGTAAGAGCACTGTGCAGAGCGAGTTGTTTCTTAGCTTCCCAAAGAGCTGGAAGCAAGATGCTGTGGGGCCCAACTCGCCCTTTGGAAAGAAGCTTGCACGTTGTGCCTTTCAGCTCTAGGGCAAAGTAGCACACCCAGAGCAGAAGTCCTACTTCAGCCAGATCAGGCCTGCAAAGAAACTGCGTTTCACAGGCCTTTGGAAGAGATGTTCCCGGTAGGCTGTAAGAGCACTGTGCAGAGCGAGTTGTTTCTTAGCTTCCCAAAGAGCTGGAAGCAAGATGCTGTGGGGCCCAACTCGCCCTTTGGAAAGAAGCCTGCACGTTGTGCCTTTCAGCTGTAGGGCAAAGTAGCACACCCAGAGCAGAAGTCCTACTTCAGCCAGATCAGGCCTGCAAAGAAACTGCGTTTCACAGGCCTTTGGAAGAGATGTTCCCACTAGGCTGTAAGAGCACTGTGCAGAGCGAGTTGTTTCTTAGCTTCCCAAAGAGCTGGAAGCAAGATGCTGTGGGGCCCAACTCGCCCTTTGGAAAGAAGCCTGCACGTTGTGCCTTTCAGCTCTAGGGCAAAGTAGCACACCCAGAGCAGAAGTCCTACTTCAGCCAGATCAGGCCTGCAAAGAAACTGCGTTTCACAGGCCTTTGGAAGAGATGTTCCCGGTAGGCTGTAAGAGCACTGTGCAGAGCGAGTTGTATCTTAGCTTCCCAAAGAGCTGGCAGCAAGATACTGTGGGGCCCAACTCGCCCTTTGGAAAGAAGCCTGCACGTTGTGCCTTTCAGCTCTAGGGCAAAGTAGCACACCCAGAGCAGAAGTCCTACTTCAGCCAGATCAGGCCTGCAAAGAAACTGCGTTTCACAGGCCTTTGGAAGAGATGTTCCCACTAGGCTGTAAGAGCACTGTGCAGAGCGAGTTGTTTCTTAGCTTCCCAAAGAGCTGGAAGCAAGATGCTGTGGGGCCCAACTCGCCCTTTGGAAAGAAGCCTGCACGTTGTGCCTTTCAGCTCTAGGGCAAAGTAGCACACCCAGAGCAGAAGTCCTACTTCAGCCAGATCAGGCCTGCAAAGAAACTGCGTTTCACAGGCCTTTGGAAGAGATGTTCCCACTAGGCTGTAAGAGCACTGTGCAGAGCGAGTTGTTTCTTCGCTTCCCAAAGAGCTGGAAGCAAGATGCTGTGGGGCCCAACTCGCCCTTTGGAAAGAAGCCTGCACGTTGTGCCTTTCAGCTCTAGGGCAAAGTAGCACACCCAGAGCAGAAATCCTACTTCAGACAGATCAGGCCTTCAAAGAAACTGCATTTCACAGGCCTTTGGAAGAGATGTTCCCGGTAGGCTGTAAGAGCACTGTGCAGAGCGAGTTGTTTCTTATCTTCCCAAAGAGCTGGAAGCAAGATGCTGTGGGGCCCAACTCGCCCTTTGGAAAGAAGCCTGCACGTTGTGCCTTTCAGCTCTAGGTCAAAGTAGCACACCCAGCGCAGATGTCCTACTTCAGCCAGATCAGGCCTGCAAAGAAACTGCGTTTCACAGGCCTTTGGAAGAGATGTTCCCGGTAGGCTGTAAGAGCACTGTGCAGAGCGAGTTGTTTCTTAGCTTCCCAAAGAGCTGGAAGCAAGATGCTGTGGGGCCCAACTCGCCCTTTGGAAAGAAGCCTGCACGTCGTGACTTTCAGCTCTAGGGCAAAGTAGCACACCCAGAGCAGAAGTCCTACTTCAGCCAGATCAGGCCTGCAAAGAAACTGCGTTTCACAGGCCTTTGGAAGAGATGTTCCCGGTAGGCTGTAAGAGCACTGTGCAGAGCGAGTTGTTTCTTAGCTTCCCAAAGAGCTGGAAGCAAGATGCTGTGGGGCCCAACTCGCCCTTTGGAAAGAAGCCTGCACGTTGTGCCTTTCAGCTCTAGGGCAAAGTAGCACACCCAGAGCAGAAGTCCTACTTCAGCCAGATCAGGCCTGCAAAGAAACTGCGTTTCACAGGCCTTTGGAAGAGATGTTCCCACTAGGCTGTAAGAGCACTGTGCAGAGCGAGTTGTTTCTTAGCTTCCCAAAGAGCTGGAAGCAAGATGCTGTGGGGCCCAACTCGCCCTTTGGAAAGAAGCCTGCACGTTGTGCCTTTCAGCTCTAGGGCAAAGTAGCACACCCAGAGCAGAAGTCCTACTTCAGCCAGATCAGGCCTGCAAAGAAACTGCGTCTCACAGGCCTTTGGAAGAGATGTTCCCGGTAGGCTGTAAGAGCACTGTGCAGAGCGAGTTGTATCTTAGCTTCCCAAAGAGCTGGAAGCAAGATGCTGTGGGGCCCAACTCGCCCTTTGGAAAGAAGCCTGCACCTTGTGCCTTTCAGCTCTAGGGCAAAGTAGCACACCCAGAGCAGAAGTCCTACTTCAGCCAGATCAGGCCTGCAAAGAAACTGCGTTTCACAGGCCTTTGGAAGAGATGTTCCCGGTAGGCTGTAAGAGCACTGTGCAGAGCGAGTTGTTTCTTAGCTTCCCAAAGAGCTGGAAGCAAGATGCTGTGGGGCCCAACTCGCCCTTTCTAAAGAAGCCTGCACGTTGTGCCTTTCAGCTCTAGGGCAAAGTAGCACACCCAGAGCAGAAGTCCTACTTCAGCCAGATCAGGCCTGCAAAGAAACTGCGTTTCACAGGCCTTTAGAAGAGATGTTCAAGGTAGGCTGTAAGAGCACTGTGCAGAGCGAGTTGTTTCTTAGCTTCCCAAAGAGCTGGAAGCAAGATGCTGTGGGGCCCAACTCGCCCTTTGGAAAGAAGCCTGCACGTTGTGCCTTTCAGCTCTAGGGCAAAGTAGCACACCCAGAGCAGAAGTCCTACTTCAGCCAGATCAGGCCTGCAAAGAAACTGCGTTTCACAGGCCTTTGGAAGAGATGTTCCCGGTAGGCTGTAAGAGCACTGTGCAGAGCGAGTTGTTTCTTAGCTTCCCAAAGAGCTGGAAGCAAGATGCTGTGGGGCCCAACTCGCCCTTTGGAAAGAAGCCTGCACGTTGTGCCTTTCAGCTCTAGGGCAAAGTAGCACACCCAGAGCAGAAGTCCTACTTCAGCCAGATCAGGCCTGCAAAGAAACTGCGTTTCACAGGCCTTTGGAAGAGATGTTCCCGGTAGGCTGTAAGAGCACTGTGCAGAGCGAGTTGTTTCTTAGCTTCCCAAAGAGCTGGAAGCAAGATGCTGTGGGGCCCAACTCGCTCTTTGGAAAGAAGCCTGCACGTTGTGCCTTTCAGCTCTAGGGCAAAGTAGCACACCCAGAGCAGAAGTCCTACTTCAGCCAGATCAGGCCTGCAAAGAAACTGCGTTTCACAGGCCTTTGGAAGAGATGTTCCCGGTAGGCTGTAAGAGCACTGTGCAGAGCGAGTTGTTTCTTAGCTTCCCAAACAGCTGGAAGCAAGATGCTGTGGGGCCCAACTCGCCCTTTGGAAAGAAGCCTGCACGTTGTGCCTTTCAGCTGTAGGGCAAAGTAGCACACCCAGAGCAGAAGTCCTACTTCAGCCAGATCAGGCCTGCAAAGAAACTGCGTTTCACAGGCCTTTGGAAGAGGTGTTCCCGGTAGGCTGTAAGAGCACTGTGCAGAGCGAGTTGTTTCTTAGCTTCCCAAAGAGCTGGAAGCAAGATGCTGTGGGGCCCAACTCGCTCTTTGGAAAGAAGCCTGCACGTTGTGCCTTTCAGCTCTAGGGCAAAGTAGCACACCCAGAGCAGAAGTCCTACTTCAGCCAGATCAGGCCTGCAAAGAAACTGCGTTTCACAGGCCTTTGGAAGAGATGTTCCCGGTAGGCTGTAAGAGCACTGTGCAGAGCGAGTTGTTTCTTAGCTTCCCAAAGAGCTGGAAGCAAGATGCTGTGGGGCCCAACTCGCCCTTTGGAAAGAAGCCTGCACGTTGTGCCTTTCAGCTGTAGGGCAAAGTAGCACACCCAGAGCAGAAGTCCTACTTCAGCCAGATCAGGCCTGCAAAGAAACTGCGTTTCACAGGCCTTTGGAAGAGGTGTTCCCGGTAGGCTGTAAGAGCACTGTGCAGAGCGAGTTGTTTCTTAGCTTCCCAAAGAGCTGGAAGCAAGATGCTGTGGGGCCCAACTCGCCCTTTGGAAAGAAGACTGCACGTTGTGCCTTTCAGCTCTAGGGCAAAGTAGCACACCCAGAGCAGAAGTCCTACTTCAGCCAGATAAGGCCTGCAAAGAAACTGCGTTTCACAGGCCTTTGGAAGAGATGTTCCCGGTAGGCTGTAAGAGCACTGTGCAGAGCGAGTTGTTTCTTAGCTTCCCAAAGAGCTGGAAGCAAGGTGCTGTGGCTCCCAACTCGCCCTTTGGAAAGAAGCCTGCACGTCGTGCCTTTCAACTCTAGGGCAAAGTAGCACACCCAGAGCAGAAGTCCTACTTCAGCCAGATCAGGCCTGCAAAGAAACTGCGTTTCACAGGCCTTTGGAAGAGATGTTCCCGGTAGGCTGTAAGAGCACTGTGCAGAGCGAGTTGTATCTTAGCTTCCCAAAGAGCTGGAAGCAAGATGCTGTGGGGCCCAACTCGGCCTTTGGAAAGAAGCCTGCACGTTGTGCCTTTCAGCTCTAGGGCAAAGTAGCACACCCAGAGCAGAAGTCCTACTTCAGCCAGATCAGGCCTGCAAAGAAACTGCGTTTCACAGGCCTTTGGAAGAGATGTTCCCGGTAGGCTGTAAGAGCACTGTGCAGAGCGAGTTGTTTCTTAGCTTCCCAAAGAGCTGGAAGCAAGATGCTGTGGGGCCCAACTCGCCCTTTGGAAAGAAGCCTGCACGTTGTGCCTTTCAGCTCTAGGGCAAAGTAGCACACCCAGAGCAGAAGTCCTACTTCAGCCAGATCAGGCCTGCAAAGAAACTGCGTTTCACAGGCCTTTGGAAGAGATGTTCCCGGTAGGCTGTAAGAGCACTGTGCAGAGCGAGTTGTTTCTTAGCTTCCCAAAGAGCTGGAAGCAAGGTGCTGTGGGGCCCAACTCGCCCTTTGGAAAGAAGCCTGCACGTCGTGCCTTTCAACTCTAGGGCAAAGTAGCACACCCAGAGCAGAAGTCCTACTTCAGCCAGATCAGGCCTGCAAAGAAACTGCGTTTCACAGGCCTTTGGAAGAGATGTTCCCGGTAGGCTGTAAGAGCACTGTGCAGACCGAGTTGTTTCTTAGGTTCCCAAAGAGCTGGAAGCAAGATGCTGTGGGGCCCAACTCGCCCTTTGGAAAGAAGCTTGCACGTTGTGCCTTTCGGCTCTAGGGCAAAGTAGCACACCCAGAGCAGAAGTCCTACTTCAGCCAGATCAGGCCTGCAAAGAAACTGCGTTTCACAGGCCTTTGGAAGAGATGCTCCCACTAGGCTGTAAGAGCACTGTGCAGAGCGAGTTGTTTCTTAGCTTCCCAAAGAGCTGGAAGCAAGATGCTGTGGGGCCCAACTCGCCCTTTGGAAAGAAGCCTGCACGTTGTGCCTTTCAGCTCTAGGGCAAAGTAGCACACCCAGAGCAGAAGTCCTACTTCAGCCACATCAGGCCTGCAAAGAAACTGCGTTTCACAGGCCTTTGGAAGAGATGTTCCCGGTAGGCTGTAAGAGCACTGTGCAGAGCGAGTTGTTTCTTAGCTTCCCAAAGAGCTGGAAGAAAGATGCTGTGGGGCCCATCTCGCCCTTTGGAAAGAAGCCTGCATGTTGTGCCTTTCAGCTCTAGGGCAAAGTAGCACACCCAGAGCAGAAGTCCTACTTCAGCCAGATCAGGCCTGCAAAGAAACTGCGTTTCACAGGCCTTTGGAAGAGATGTTCCCACTAGGCTGTAAGAGCACTGTGCAGAGCGAGTTGTTTCTTAGCTTCCCAAAGAGCTGGAAGCAAGATGCTGTGGGGCCCAACTCGCCCTTTGGAAAGAAGCCTGCACGTTGTGCCTTTCAGCTCTAGGGCAAAGTAGCACACCCAGAGCAGAAGTCCTACTTCAGCCAGATCAGGCCTGCAAAGAAATTGCGTTTCACAGGCCTTTGGAAGAGATGTTCCCGGTAGGCTGTAAGAGCACTGTGCAGAGCGAGTTGTTTCTTAGCTTCCCAAAGAGCTGGAAGCAAGATGCTGTGGGGCCCAACTCGCCCTTTGGAAAGAAGCCTGCACGTTGTGCCTTTCAGCTCTAGGGCAAAGTAGCACACCCAGAGCAGAAGTCCTACTTCAGCCAGATCAGGCCTGCAAAGAAACTGCGTTTCACAGGCCTTTGGAAGAGATGTTCCCGGTAGGCTGTAAGAGCACTGTGCAGAGCGAGTTGTTTCTTAGCTTCCCAAAGAGCTGGAAGCAAGGTGCTGTGGGGCCCAACTCGCCCTTTGGAAAGAAGCCTGCACGTCGTGCCTTTCAACTCTAGGGCAAAGTAGCACACCCAGAGCAGAAGTCCTACTTCAGCCAGATCAGGCCTGCAAAGAGACTGCGTTTCACAGGCCTTTGGAAGAGATGTTCCCGGTAGGCTGTAAGAGCACTGTGCAGAGCGAGTTGTTTCTTAGCTTCCCAAAGAGCTGGAAGCAAGATGCTGTGGGGCCCAACTCGCCCTTTGGAAAGAAGCCTGCACGTTGTGCCTTTCAGCTCTAGGGCAAAGTAGCACACCCAGAGCAGAAGTCCTACTTCAGCCAGATCAGGCCTGCAAAGAAACTGCGTTTCACAGGCCTTTGGAAGAGATGTTCCCGGTAGGCTGTAAGAGCACTGTGCAGAGCGAGTTGTTTCTTAGCTTCCCAAAGAGCTGGAAGCAAGATGCTGTGGGGCCCAACTCGCCCTTTGGAAAGAAGCCTTCACGTTGTGCCTTTCAGCTCGAGGGCAAAGTAGCACACCCAGAGCAGAAGTCCTACTTCAGCCAGATCAGGCCTGCAAAGAAACTGCGTTTCACAGGCCTTTGGAAGAGATGTTCCCGGTAGGCTGTAAGAGCACTGTGCAGAGCGAGTTGTTTCTTAGCTTCCCAAAGAGCTGGAAGCAAGATGCTGTGGGGCCCAACTCGCCCTTTGGAAAGAAGCCTGCACGTTGTGCCTTTCAGCTCTAGGGCAAAGTAGCACACCCAGAGCAGAAGTCCTACTTCAGCCAGATCAGGCCTGCAAAGAAACTGCGTTTCACAGGCCTTTGGAAGAGATGTTCCCGGTAGGCTGTAAGAGCACTGTGCAGAGCGAGTTGTTTCTTAGCTTCCCAAAGAGCTGGAAGCAAGATGCTGTGGGGCCCAACTCGCCCTTTGGAAAGAAGCCTGCACGTTGTGCCTTTCAGCTCTAGGGCAAAGTAGCACACCCAGAGCAGAAGTCCTACTTCAGCCAGATCAGGCCTGCAAAGAAACTGCATTTCACAGGCCTTTGGAAGAGATGTTCCCGGTAGGCTGTAAGAGCACTGTGCAGAGCGAGTTGTATCTTAGCTTGCCAAAGAGCTGGCAGCAAGATGCTGTGGGGCCCAACTCGCCCTTTGGAAAGAAGCCTGCACGTTGTGCCTTTCAGCTCTAGGGCAAAGTAGCACACCCAGAGCAGAAGTCCTGCTTCAGCCAGATCAGGCCTGCAAAGAAACTGCGTTTCACAGGCCTTTGGAAGAGATGTTCCCGGTAGGCTGTAAGAGCACTGTGCAGAGCGAGTTGTTTCTTCGCTTCCCAAAGAGCTGGAAGCAAGATGCTGTGGGGCCCAACTCGCCCTTTGGAAAGAAGCCTGCACGTTGTGCCTTTCAGCTCTAGGGCAAAGTAGCACACCCAGAGCAGAAGTCCTACTTCAGCCAGATCAGGCCTGCAAAGAAACTGCGTTTCACAGGCCTTTGGAAGAGATGTTCCCACTAGGCTGTAAGAGCACTGTGCAGAGCGAGTTGTTTCTTAGCTTCCCAAAGAGCTGGAAGCAAGATGCTGTGGGGCCCAACTCGCCCTTTGGAAAGAAGCCTGCACGTCGTGCCTTTCAGCTCTAGGGCAAAGTAGCACACCCAGAGCAGAAGTCCTACTTCAGCCAGATCAGGCCTGCAAAGAAACTGCGTTTCACAGGCCTTTGGAAGAGATGTTCCCGGTAGGCTGTAAGAGCACTGTGCAGAGCGAGTTGTTTCTTAGCTTCCCAAAGAGCTGGAAGCAAGGTGCTGTGGGGCTCAACTCGCCCTTTGGAAAGAAGCCTGCACGTCGTGCCTTTCAACTCTAGGGCAAAGTAGCACACCCAGAGCAGAAGTCCTACTTCAGCCAGATCAGGCCTGCAAAGAAACTGCGTTTCACAGGCCTTTGGAAGAGATGTTCCCGGTAGGCTGTAAGAGCACTGTGCAGAGCGAGTTGTTTCTTAGCTTCCCAAAGAGCTGGAAGCAAGATGCTGTGGGGCCCAACTCGCCCTTTGGAAAGAAGCCTGCACGTTGTGCCTTTCAGCTCTAGGGCAAAGTAGCACACCCAGAGCAGAAGTCCTACTTCAGCCAGATCAGGCCTGCAAAGAAACTGCGTTTCACAGGCCTTTGGAAGAGATGTTCCCGGTAGGCTGTAAGAGCACTGTGCAGAGCGAGTTGTTTCTTAGCTTCCCAAAGAGCTGGAAGCAAGATGCTGTGGGGCCCAACTCGCCCTTTGGAAAGAAGCCTTCACGTTGTGCCTTTCAGCTCGAGGGCAAAGTAGCACACCCAGAGCAGAAGTCCTACTTCAGCCAGATCAGGCCTGCAAAGAAACTGCGTTTCACAGGCCTTTGGAAGAGATGTTCCCGGTAGGCTGTAAGAGCACTGTGCAGAGCGAGTTTTTTCTTAGCTTCCCAAAGAGCTGGAAGCAAGATGCTGTGGGGCCCAACTCGCCCTTTGGAAAGAAGCCTGCACGTTGTGCCTTTCAGCTCTAGGGCAAAGTAGCACACCCAGAGCAGAAGTCCTACTTCAGCCAGATCAGGCCTGCAAAGAAACTGCGTTTCACAGGCCTTTGGAAGAGATGTTCCCACTAGGCTGTAAGAGCACTGTGCAGAGCGAGTTGTTTCTCAGCTTCCCAAAGAGCTGGAAGCAAGATGCTGTGGGGCCCAACTCGCCCTTTGGAAAGAAGCCTGCACGTTGTGCCTTTCAGCTCTAGGGCAAAGTAGCACACCCAGAGCAGAAGTCCTACTTCAGCCAGATCAGGCCTGCAAAGAAACTGCATTTCACAGGCCTATGGAAGAGATGTTCCCGGTAGGCTGTAAGAGCACTGTGCAGAGCGAGTTGTATCTTAGCTTCCCAAAGAGCTGGAAGCAAGATGCTGTGGGGCCCAACTCGCCCTTTGGAAAGAAGCCTGCACGTTGTGCCTTTCAGCTCTAGGGCAAAGTAGCACACCCAGAGCAGAAGTCCTACTTCAGCCAGATCAGGCCTGCAAAGAAACTGCGTTTCACAGGCCTTTGGAGGAGATCTTCCCGGTAGGCTGTAAGAGCACTGTGCAGAGCGAGTTGTTTCTTAGCTTCCCAAAGAGCTGGAAGCAAGATGCTGTGGGGCCCAACTCGCCCTTTGGAAAGAAGCCTGCACGTTGTGCCTTTCAGCTCTAGGGCAAAGTAGCACACCCAGAGCAGAAGTCCTACTTCAGCCAGATCAGGCCTGCAAAGAAACTGCGTTTCACAGGCCTTTGGAAGAGATGTTCCCACTAGGCTGTAAGAGCACTGTGCAGAGCGAGTTGTTTCTTCGCTTCCCAAAGAGCTGGAAGCAAGATGCTGTGGGGCCCAACTCGCCCTTTGGAAAGAAGCCTGCACGTTGTGCCTTTCAGCTCTAGGGCAAAGTAGCACACCCAGAGCAGAAGTCCTACTTCAGCCAGATCAGGCCTGCAAAGAAACTGCGTCTCACAGGCCTTTGGAAGAGATGTTCCTGGTAGGCTGTAAGAGCACTGTGCAGAGCGAGTTGTATCTTAGCTTCCCAAAGAGCTGGAAGCAAGATGCTGTGGGGCCCAACTCGCCCTTTGGAAAGAAGCCTGCACCTTGTGCCTTTCAGCTCTAGGGCAAAGTAGCACACCCAGAGCAGAAGTCCTACTTCAGCCAGATCAGGCCTGCAAAGAAACTGCGTTTCACAGGCCTTTGGAAGAGATGTTCCCGGTAGGCTGTAAGAGCACTGTGCAGAGCGAGTTGTTTCTTAGCTTCCCAAAGAGCTGGAAGCAAGATGCTGTGGGGCCCAACTCGCCCTTTCTAAAGAAGCCTGCACGTTGTGCCTTTCAGCTCTAGGGCAAAGTAGCACACCCAGAGCAGAAGTCCTACTTCAGCCAGATCAGGCCTGCAAAGAAACTGCGTTTCACAGGCCTTTAGAAGAGATGTTCAAGGTAGGCTGTAAGAGCACTGTGCAGAGCGAGTTGTTTCTTAGCTTCCCAAAGAGCTGGAAGCAAGATGCTGTGGGGCCCAACTCGCCCTTTGGAAAGAAGCCTGCACGTTGTGCCTTTCAGCTCTAGGGCAAAGTAGCACACCCAGAGCAGAAGTCCTACTTCAGCCAGATCAGGCCTGCAAAGAAACTGCGTTTCACAGGCCTTTGGAAGAGATGTTCCCGGTAGGCTGTAAGAGCACTGTGCAGAGCGAGTTGTTTCTTAGCTTCCCAAAGAGCTGGAAGCAAGATGCTGTGGGGCCCAACTCGCCCTTTGGAAAGAAGCCTGCACGTTGTGCCTTTCAGCTCTAGGGCAAAGTAGCACACCCAGAGCAGAAGTCCTACTTCAGCCAGATCAGGCCTGCAAAGAAACTGCGTTTCACAGGCCTTTGGAAGAGATGTTCCCGGTAGGCTGTAAGAGCACTGTGCAGAGCGAGTTGTTTCTTAGCTTCCCAAAGAGCTGGAAGCAAGATGCTGTGGGGCCCAACTCGCTCTTTGGAAAGAAGCCTGCACGTTGTGCCTTTCAGCTCTAGGGCAAAGTAGCACACCCAGAGCAGAAGTCCTACTTCAGCCAGATCAGGCCTGCAAAGAAACTGCGTTTCACAGGCCTTTGGAAGAGATGTTCCCGGTAGGCTGTAAGAGCACTGTGCAGAGCGAGTTGTTTCTTAGCTTCCCAAACAGCTGGAAGCAAGATGCTGTGGGGCCCAACTCGCCCTTTGGAAAGAAGCCTGCACGTTGTGCCTTTCAGCTGTAGGGCAAAGTAGCACACCCAGAGCAGAAGTCCTACTTCAGCCAGATCAGGCCTGCAAAGAAACTGCGTTTCACAGGCCTTTGGAAGAGGTGTTCCCGGTAGGCTGTAAGAGCACTGTGCAGAGCGAGTTGTTTCTTAGCTTCCCAAAGAGCTGGAAGCAAGATGCTGTGGGGCCCAACTCGCTCTTTGGAAAGAAGCCTGCACGTTGTGCCTTTCAGCTCTAGGGCAAAGTAGCACACCCAGAGCAGAAGTCCTACTTCAGCCAGATCAGGCCTGCAAAGAAACTGCGTTTCACAGGCCTTTGGAAGAGATGTTCCCGGTAGGCTGTAAGAGCACTGTGCAGAGCGAGTTGTTTCTTAGCTTCCCAAAGAGCTGGAAGCAAGATGCTGTGGGGCCCAACTCGCCCTTTGGAAAGAAGCCTGCACGTTGTGCCTTTCAGCTGTAGGGCAAAGTAGCACACCCAGAGCAGAAGTCCTACTTCAGCCAGATCAGGCCTGCAAAGAAACTGCGTTTCACAGGCCTTTGGAAGAGGTGTTCCCGGTAGGCTGTAAGAGCACTGTGCAGAGCGAGTTGTTTCTTAGCTTCCCAAAGAGCTGGAAGCAAGATGCTGTGGGGCCCAACTCGCCCTTTGGAAAGAAGACTGCACGTTGTGCCTTTCAGCTCTAGGGCAAAGTAGCACACCCAGAGCAGAAGTCCTACTTCAGCCAGATAAGGCCTGCAAAGAAACTGCGTTTCACAGGCCTTTGGAAGAGATGTTCCCGGTAGGCTGTAAGAGCACTGTGCAGAGCGAGTTGTTTCTTAGCTTCCCAAAGAGCTGGAAGCAAGGTGCTGTGGCTCCCAACTCGCCCTTTGGAAAGAAGCCTGCACGTCGTGCCTTTCAACTCTAGGGCAAAGTAGCACACCCAGAGCAGAAGTCCTACTTCAGCCAGATCAGGCCTGCAAAGAAACTGCGTTTCACAGGCCTTTGGAAGAGATGTTCCCGGTAGGCTGTAAGAGCACTGTGCAGAGCGAGTTGTATCTTAGCTTCCCAAAGAGCTGGAAGCAAGATGCTGTGGGGCCCAACTCGGCCTTTGGAAAGAAGCCTGCACGTTGTGCCTTTCAGCTCTAGGGCAAAGTAGCACACCCAGAGCAGAAGTCCTACTTCAGCCAGATCAGGCCTGCAAAGAAACTGCGTTTCACAGGCCTTTGGAAGAGATGTTCCCGGTAGGCTGTAAGAGCACTGTGCAGAGCGAGTTGTTTCTTAGCTTCCCAAAGAGCTGGAAGCAAGATGCTGTGGGGCCCAACTCGCCCTTTGGAAAGAAGCCTGCACGTTGTGCCTTTCAGCTCTAGGGCAAAGTAGCACACCCAGAGCAGAAGTCCTACTTCAGCCAGATCAGGCCTGCAAAGAAACTGCGTTTCACAGGCCTTTGGAAGAGATGTTCCCGGTAGGCTGTAAGAGCACTGTGCAGAGCGAGTTGTTTCTTAGCTTCCCAAAGAGCTGGAAGCAAGGTGCTGTGGGGCCCAACTCGCCCTTTGGAAAGAAGCCTGCACGTCGTGCCTTTCAACTCTAGGGCAAAGTAGCACACCCAGAGCAGAAGTCCTACTTCAGCCAGATCAGGCCTGCAAAGAAACTGCGTTTCACAGGCCTTTGGAAGAGATGTTCCCGGTAGGCTGTAAGAGCACTGTGCAGACCGAGTTGTTTCTTAGGTTCCCAAAGAGCTGGAAGCAAGATGCTGTGGGGCCCAACTCGCCCTTTGGAAAGAAGCTTGCACGTTGTGCCTTTCGGCTCTAGGGCAAAGTAGCACACCCAGAGCAGAAGTCCTACTTCAGCCAGATCAGGCCTGCAAAGAAACTGCGTTTCACAGGCCTTTGGAAGAGATGCTCCCACTAGGCTGTAAGAGCACTGTGCAGAGCGAGTTGTTTCTTAGCTTCCCAAAGAGCTGGAAGCAAGATGCTGTGGGGCCCAACTCGCCCTTTGGAAAGAAGCCTGCACGTTGTGCCTTTCAGCTCTAGGGCAAAGTAGCGCACCCAGAGCAGAAGTCCTACTTCAGCCACATCAGGCCTGCAAAGAAACTGCGTTTCACAGGCCTTTGGAAGAGATGTTCCCGGTAGGCTGTAAGAGCACTGTGCAGAGCGAGTTGTTTCTTAGCTTCCCAAAGAGCTGGAAGAAAGATGCTGTGGGGCCCATCTCGCCCTTTGGAAAGAAGCCTGCATGTTGTGCCTTTCAGCTCTAGGGCAAAGTAGCACACCCAGAGCAGAAGTCCTACTTCAGCCAGATCAGGCCTGCAAAGAAACTGCGTTTCACAGGCCTTTGGAAGAGATGTTCCCACTAGGCTGTAAGAGCACTGTGCAGAGCGAGTTGTTTCTTAGCTTCCCAAAGAGCTGGAAGCAAGATGCTGTGGGGCCCAACTCGCCCTTTGGAAAGAAGCCTGCACGTTGTGCCTTTCAGCTCTAGGGCAAAGTAGCACACCCAGAGCAGAAGTCCTACTTCAGCCAGATCAGGCCTGCAAAGAAATTGCGTTTCACAGGCCTTTGGAAGAGATGTTCCCGGTAGGCTGTAAGAGCACTGTGCAGAGCGAGTTGTTTCTTAGCTTCCCAAAGAGCTGGAAGCAAGATGCTGTGGGGCCCAACTCGCCCTTTGGAAAGAAGCCTGCACGTTGTGCCTTTCAGCTCTAGGGCAAAGTAGCACACCCAGAGCAGAAGTCCTACTTCAGCCAGATCAGGCCTGCAAAGAAACTGCGTTTCACAGGCCTTTGGAAGAGATGTTCCCGGTAGGCTGTAAGAGCACTGTGCAGAGCGAGTTGTTTCTTAGCTTCCCAAAGAGCTGGAAGCAAGGTGCTGTGGGGCCCAACTCGCCCTTTGGAAAGAAGCCTGCACGTCGTGCCTTTCAACTCTAGGGCAAAGTAGCACACCCAGAGCAGAAGTCCTACTTCAGCCAGATCAGGCCTGCAAAGAGACTGCGTTTCACAGGCCTTTGGAAGAGATGTTCCCGGTAGGCTGTAAGAGCACTGTGCAGAGCGAGTTGTTTCTTAGCTTCCCAAAGAGCTGGAAGCAAGATGCTGTGGGGCCCAACTCGCCCTTTGGAAAGAAGCCTGCACGTTGTGCCTTTCAGCTCTAGGGCAAAGTAGCACACCCAGAGCAGAAGTCCTACTTCAGCCAGATCAGGCCTGCAAAGAAACTGCGTTTCACAGGCCTTTGGAAGAGATGTTCCCGGTAGGCTGTAAGAGCACTGTGCAGAGCGAGTTGTTTCTTAGCTTCCCAAAGAGCTGGAAGCAAGATGCTGTGGGGCCCAACTCGCCCTTTGGAAAGAAGCCTTCACGTTGTGCCTTTCAGCTCGAGGGCAAAGTAGCACACCCAGAGCAGAAGTCCTACTTCAGCCAGATCAGGCCTGCAAAGAAACTGCGTTTCACAGGCCTTTGGAAGAGATGTTCCCGGTAGGCTGTAAGAGCACTGTGCAGAGCGAGTTGTTTCTTAGCTTCCCAAAGAGCTGGAAGCAAGATGCTGTGGGGCCCAACTCGCCCTTTGGAAAGAAGCCTGCACGTTGTGCCTTTCAGCTCTAGGGCAAAGTAGCACACCCAGAGCAGAAGTCCTACTTCAGCCAGATCAGGCCTGCAAAGAAACTGCGTTTCACAGGCCTTTGGAAGAGATGTTCCCGGTAGGCTGTAAGAGCACTGTGCAGAGCGAGTTGTTTCTTAGCTTCCCAAAGAGCTGGAAGCAAGATGCTGTGGGGCCCAACTCGCCCTTTGGAAAGAAGCCTGCACGTTGTGCCTTTCAGCTCTAGGGCAAAGTAGCACACCCAGAGCAGAAGTCCTACTTCAGCCAGATCAGGCCTGCAAAGAAACTGCATTTCACAGGCCTTTGGAAGAGATGTTCCCGGTAGGCTGTAAGAGCACTGTGCAGAGCGAGTTGTATCTTAGCTTGCCAAAGAGCTGGCAGCAAGATGCTGTGGGGCCCAACTCGCCCTTTGGAAAGAAGCCTGCACGTTGTGCCTTTCAGCTCTAGGGCAAAGTAGCACACCCAGAGCAGAAGTCCTGCTTCAGCCAGATCAGGCCTGCAAAGAAACTGCGTTTCACAGGCCTTTGGAAGAGATGTTCCCGGTAGGCTGTAAGAGCACTGTGCAGAGCGAGTTGTTTCTTCGCTTCCCAAAGAGCTGGAAGCAAGATGCTGTGGGGCCCAACTCGCCCTTTGGAAAGAAGCCTGCACGTTGTGCCTTTCAGCTCTAGGGCAAAGTAGCACACCCAGAGCAGAAGTCCTACTTCAGCCAGATCAGGCCTGCAAAGAAACTGCGTTTCACAGGCCTTTGGAAGAGATGTTCCCACTAGGCTGTAAGAGCACTGTGCAGAGCGAGTTGTTTCTTAGCTTCCCAAAGAGCTGGAAGCAAGATGCTGTGGGGCCCAACTCGCCCTTTGGAAAGAAGCCTGCACGTCGTGCCTTTCAGCTCTAGGGCAAAGTAGCACACCCAGAGCAGAAGTCCTACTTCAGCCAGATCAGGCCTGCAAAGAAACTGCGTTTCACAGGCCTTTGGAAGAGATGTTCCCGGTAGGCTGTAAGAGCACTGTGCAGAGCGAGTTGTTTCTTAGCTTCCCAAAGAGCTGGAAGCAAGGTGCTGTGGGGCTCAACTCGCCCTTTGGAAAGAAGCCTGCACGTCGTGCCTTTCAACTCTAGGGCAAAGTAGCACACCCAGAGCAGAAGTCCTACTTCAGCCAGATCAGGCCTGCAAAGAAACTGCGTTTCACAGGCCTTTGGAAGAGATGTTCCCGGTAGGCTGTAAGAGCACTGTGCAGAGCGAGTTGTTTCTTAGCTTCCCAAAGAGCTGGAAGCAAGATGCTGTGGGGCCCAACTCGCCCTTTGGAAAGAAGCCTGCACGTTGTGCCTTTCAGCTCTAGGGCAAAGTAGCACACCCAGAGCAGAAGTCCTACTTCAGCCAGATCAGGCCTGCAAAGAAACTGCGTTTCACAGGCCTTTGGAAGAGATGTTCCCGGTAGGCTGTAAGAGCACTGTGCAGAGCGAGTTGTTTCTTAGCTTCCCAAAGAGCTGGAAGCAAGATGCTGTGGGGCCCAACTCGCCCTTTGGAAAGAAGCCTTCACGTTGTGCCTTTCAGCTCGAGGGCAAAGTAGCACACCCAGAGCAGAAGTCCTACTTCAGCCAGATCAGGCCTGCAAAGAAACTGCGTTTCACAGGCCTTTGGAAGAGATGTTCCCGGTAGGCTGTAAGAGCACTGTGCAGAGCGAGTTTTTTCTTAGCTTCCCAAAGAGCTGGAAGCAGGATGCTGTGGGGCCCAACTCGCCCTTTGGAAAGAAGCCTGCACGTTGTGCCTTTCAGCTCTAGGGCAAAGTAGCACACCCAGAGCAGAAGTCCTACTTCAGCCAGATCAGGCCTGCAAAGAAACTGCGTTTCACAGGCCTTTGGAAGAGATGTTCCCACTAGGCTGTAAGAGCACTGTGCAGAGCGAGTTGTTTCTCAGCTTCCCAAAGAGCTGGAAGCAAGATGCTGTGGGGCCCAACTCGCCCTTTGGAAAGAAGCCTGCACGTTGTGCCTTTCAGCTCTAGGGCAAAGTAGCACACCCAGAGCAGAAGTCCTACTTCAGCCAGATCAGGCCTGCAAAGAAACTGCATTTCACAGGCCTATGGAAGAGATGTTCCCGGTAGGCTGTAAGAGCACTGTGCAGAGCGAGTTGTATCTTAGCTTCCCAAAGAGCTGGAAGCAAGATGCTGTGGGGCCCAACTCGCCCTTTGGAAAGAAGCCTGCACGTTGTGCCTTTCAGCTCTAGGGCAAAGTAGCACACCCAGAGCAGAAGTCCTACTTCAGCCAGATCAGGCCTGCAAAGAAACTGCGTTTCACAGGCCTTTGGAGGAGATCTTCCCGGTAGGCTGTAAGAGCACTGTGCAGAGCGAGTTGTTTCTTAGCTTCCCAAAGAGCTGGAAGCAAGATGCTGTGGGGCCCAACTCGCCCTTTGGAAAGAAGCCTGCACGTTGTGCCTTTCAGCTCTAGGGCAAAGTAGCACACCCAGAGCAGAAGTCCTACTTCAGCCAGATCAGGCCTGCAAAGAAACTGCGTTTCACAGGCCTTTGGAAGAGATGTTCCCACTAGGCTGTAAGAGCACTGTGCAGAGCGAGTTGTTTCTTCGCTTCCCAAAGAGCTGGAAGCAAGATGCTGTGGGGCCCAACTCGCCCTTTGGAAAGAAGCCTGCACGTTGTGCCTTTCAGCTCTAGGGCAAAGTAGCACACCCAGAGCAGAAGTCCTACTTCAGCCAGATCAAGCCTGCAAAGAAACTGCATTTCACAGGCCTTTGGAAGAGATGTTCCCGGTAGGCTGTAAGAGCACTGTGCAGAGCGAGTTGTTTCTTATCTTCCCAAAGAGCTGGAACCAAGATGCTGTGGGGCCCAACTCGCCCTTTGGAAAGAAGCCTGCACATTGTGCCTTTCCGCTCTAGGTCAAAGTAGCACACCCAGCGCAGAAGTCCTACTTCAGCCAGATCAGGCCTGCAAAGAAACTGCGTTTCACAGGCCTTTGGAAGAGATGTTCCCGGTAGGCTGTAAGAGCACTGTGCAGAGCGAGTTGTTTCTTAGCTTCCCAAAGAGCTGGAAGCAAGATGCTGTGGGGCCCAACTCGCCCTTTGGAAAGAAGCCTGCACGTTGTGCCTTTCAGCTCTAGGGCAAAGTAGCACACCCAGAGCAGAAGTCCTACTTCAGCCAGATCAGGCCTGCAAAGAAACTGCGTTTCACAGGCCTTTGGAAGAGATGTTCCCGGTAGGCTGTAAGAGCACTGTGCAGAGCGAGTTGTTTCTTAGCTTCCCAAAGAGCTGGAAGCAAGATGCTGTGGGGCCCAACTCGCCCTTTGGAAAGAAGCCTGCACGTTGTGCCTTTCAGCTCTAGGGCAAAGTAGCACACCCAGAGCAGAAGTCCTACTTCAGCCAGATCAGGCCTGCAAAGAAACTGCGTTTCACAGGCCTTTGGAAGAGATGTTCCCGGTAGGCTGTAAGAGCACTGTGCAGAGCGAGTTGTTTCTTAGCTTCCCAAAGAGCTGGAAGCAAGATGCTGTGGGGCCCAACTCGCCCTTTGGAAAGAAGCCTGCACGTTGTGCCTTTCAGCTCTAGGGCAAAGTAGCACACCCAGAGCAGAAGTCCTACTTCAGCCAGATCAGGCCTGCTAAGAAACTGCATTTCACAGGCCTTTGGAAGAGATGTTCCCGGTAGGCTGTAAGAGCACTGTGCAGAGCGAGTTGTTTCTTATCTTCCCAAAGAGCTGGAACCAAGATGCTGTGGGGCCCAACTCGCCCTTTGGAAAGAAGCCTGCACATTGTGCCTTTCAGCTCTAGGTCAAAGTAGCACACCCAGCGCAGAAGTCCTACTTCAGCCAGATCAGGCCTGCAAAGAAACTGCGTTTCACAGGCCTTTGGAAGAGATGTTCCCGGTAGGCTGTAAGAGCACTGTGCAGAGCGAGTTGTTTCTTAGCTTCCCAAAGAGCTGGAAGCAAGATGCTGTGGGGCCCAACTCGCCCTTTGGAAAGAAGCCTGCACGTTGTGCCTTTCAGCTCTAGGGCAAAGTAGCACACCCAGAGCAGAAGTCCTACTTCAGCCAGATCAGGCCTGCAAAGAAACTGCGTTTCACAGGCCTTTGGAAGAGATGTTCCCGGTAGGCTGTAAGAGCACTGTGCAGAGCGAGTTGTTTCTTAGCTTCCCAAAGAGCTGGAAGCAAGATGCTGTGGGGCCCAACTCGCCCTTTGGAAAGAGGCCTGCACGTCGTGCCTTTCAGCTCTAGGGCAAAGTAGCACACCCAGAGCAGAAGTCCTACTTCAGCCAGATCAGGCCTGCAAAGAAACTGCGTTTCACAGGCCTTTGGAAGAGATGTTCCCGGTAGGCTGTAAGAGCACTGTGCAGAGCGAGTTGTTTCTTAGCTTCCCAAAGAGCTGGAAGCAAGATGCTGTGGGGCCCAACTCGCCCTTTGGAAAGAAGCCTGCACGTCGTGCCTTTCAACTCTAGGGCAAAGTAGCACACCCAGAGCAGAAGTCCTACTTCAGCCAGATCAGGCCTGCAAAGAAACTGCGTTTCACAGGCCTTTGGAAGAGATGTTCCCGGTAGGCTGTAAGAGCACTGTGCAGAGCGAGTTGTTTCTTAGGTTCCCAAAGAGCTGGAAGCAAGATGCTGTGGGGCCCAACTCGCCCTTTGGAAAGAAGCCTGCACGTTGTGCCTTTCAGCTCTAGGGCAAAGTAGCACACCCAGAGCAGAAGTCCTACTTCAGCCAGATCAGGCCTGCAAAGAAACTGCGTTTCACAGGCCTTTGGAAGAGATGTTCCCGGTAGGCTGTAAGAGCACTGTGCAGAGCGAGTTGTTTCTTAGCTTCCCAAAGAGCTGGAAGCAAGATGCTGTGGGGCCCAACTCGCCCTTTGGAAAGAAGCCTTCTCGTTGTGCCTTTCAGCTCGAGGGCAAAGTAGCACACCCAGAGCAGAAGTCCTACTTCAGCCAGATCAGGCCTGCAAAGAAACTGCGTTTCACAGGCCTTTGGAAGAGATGTTCCCGGTAGGCTGTAAGAGCACTGTGCAGAGCGAGTTTTTTCTTAGCTTCCCAAAGAGCTGGAAGCAAGATGCTGTGGGGCCCAACTCGCCCTTTGGAAAGAAGCCTGCACGTTGTGCCTTTCAGCTCTAGGGCAAAGTAGCACACCCAGAGCAGAAGTCCTACTTCAGCCAGATCAGGCCTGCAAAGAAACTGCGTTTCACAGGCCTTTGGAAGAGATGTTCCCACTAGGCTGTAAGAGCACTGTGCAGAGCGAGTTGTTTCTCAGCTTCCCAAAGAGCTGGAAGCAAGATGCTGTGGGGCCCAACTCGCCCTTTGGAAAGAAGCCTGCACGTTGTGCCTTTCAGCTCTAGGGCAAAGTAGCACACCCAGAGCAGAAGTCCTACTTCAGCCAGATCAGGCCTGCAAAGAAACTGCATTTCACAGGCCTTTGGAAGAGATGTTCCCGGTAGGCTGTAAGAGCACTGTGCAGAGCGAGTTGTATCTTAGCTTCCCAAAGAGCTGGAAGCAAGATGCTGTGGGGCCCAACTCGCCCTTTGGAAAGAAGCCTGCACGTTGTGCCTTTCAGCTCTAGGGCAAAGTAGCACACCCAGAGCAGAAGTCCTACTTCAGCCAGATCAGGCCTGCAAAGAAACTGCGTTTCACAGGCCTTTGGAGGAGATCTTCCCGGTAGGCTGTAAGAGCACTGTGCAGAGCGAGTTGTTTCTTAGCTTCCCAAAGAGCTGGAAGCAAGATGCTGTGGGGCCCAACTCGCCCTTTGGAAAGAAGCCTGCACGTTGTGCCTTTCAGCTCTAGGGCAAAGTAGCACACCCAGAGCAGAAGTCCTACTTCAGCCAGATCAGGCCTGCAAAGAAACTGCGTTTCACAGGCCTTTGGAAGAGATGTTCCCACTAGGCTGTAAGAGCACTGTGCAGAGCGAGTTGTTTCTTCGCTTCCCAAAGAGCTGGAAGCAAGATGCTGTGGGGCCCAACTCGCCCTTTGGAAAGAAGCCTGCACGTTGTGCCTTTCAGCTCTAGGGCAAAGTAGCACACCCAGAGCAGAAGTCCTACTTCAGCCAGATCAGGCCTGCAAAGAAACTGCGTTTCACAGGCCTTTGGAAGAGATGTTCCCGGTAGGCTGTAAGAGCACTGTGCAGAGCGAGTTGTTTCTTAGCTTCCCAAAGAGCTGGAAGCAAGATGCTGTGGGGCCCAACTCGCCCTTTGTAAAGAAGCCTGCACCTTGTGCCTTTCAGCTCTAGGGCAAAGTAGCACACCCAGAGCAGAAGTCCTACTTCAGGCAGATCAGGCCTGCAAAGAAACTGCGTTTCACAGGCCTTTAGAAGAGATGTTCAAGGTAGGCTGTAAGAGCACTGTGCAGAGCGAGTTGTTTCTTAGCTTCCCAAAGAGCTGGAAGCAAGATGCTGTGGGGCCCAACTCGCCCTTTGGAAAGAAGCCTGCACGTTGTGCCTTTCAGCTCTAGGGCAAAGTAGCACACCCAGAGCAGAAGTCCTACTTCAACCAGATCAGGCCTGCAAAGAAACTGCGTTTCACAAGCCTTTGGAAGAGATGTTCCCGGTAGGCTGTAAGAGCACTGTGCAGAGCGAGTTGTTTCTTAGCTTCCCAAAGAGCTGGAAGCAAGATGCTGTGGGGCCCAACTCGCCCTTTGGAAAGAAGCCTGCACGTTGTGCCTTTCAGCTCTAGGGCAAAGTAGCACACCCAGAGCAGAAGTCCTACTTCAGCCAGATCAGGCCTGCAAAGAAACTGCGTTTCACAGGCCTTTGGAAGAGATGTTCCCGGTAGGCTGTAAGAGCACTGTGCAGAGCGAGTTGTTTCTTAGCTTCCCAAAGAGCTGGAAGCAAGATGCTGTGGGGCCCAACTCGCCCTTTGGAAAGAAGCCTGCACGTTGTGCCTTTCAGCTCTAGGGCAAAGTAGCACACCCAGAGCAGAAGTCCTACTTCAGCCAGATCAGGCCTGCAAAGAAACTGCGTTTCACAGGCCTTTGGAAGAGATGTTCCCGGTAGGCTGTAAGAGCACTGTGCAGAGCGAGTTGTTTCTTAGCTTCCCAAAGAGCTGGAAGCAAGATGTTGTGGGGCCCAACTCGCCCTTTGGAAAGAAGCCTGCACGTTGTGCCTTTCAGCTGTAGGGCAAAGTAGCACACCCAGAGCAGAAGTCCTACTTCAGCCAGATCAGGCCTGCAAAGAAACTGCGTTTCACAGGCCTTTGGAAGAGATGTTCCCACTAGGCTGTAAGAGCACTGTGCAGAGCGAGTTGTTTCTTAGCTTCCCAAAGAGCTGGAAGCAAGATGCTGTGGGGCCCAACTCGCCCTTTGGAAAGAAGCCTGCACGTTGTGCCTTTCAGCTCTAGGGCAAAGTAGCACACCCAGAGCAGAAGTCCTACTTCAGCCAGATCAGGCCTGCAAAGAAACTGCGTTTCACAGGCCTTTGGAAGAGATGTTCCCGGTAGGCTGTAAGAGCACTGTGCAGAGCGAGTTGTTTCTTATCTTCCCAAAGAGCTGGAACCAAGATGCTGTGGGGCCCAACTCGCCCTTTGGAAAGAAGCCTGCACATTGTGCCTTTCAGCTCTAGGTCAAAGTAGCACACCCAGCGCAGAAGTCCTACTTCAGCCAGATCAGGCCTGCAAAGAAACTGCGTTTCACAGGCCTTTGGAAGAGATGTTCCCGGTAGGCTGTAAGAGCACTGTGCAGAGCGAGTTGTTTCTTATCTTCCCAAAGAGCTGGAAGCAAGATGCTGTGGGGCCCAACTCGCCCTTTGGAAAGAAGCCTGCACGTTGTGCCTTTCAGCTCTAGGGCAAAGTAGCACACCCAGAGCAGAAGTCCTACTTCAGCCAGATCAGGCCTGCAAAGAAACTGCGTTTCACAGGCCTTTGGAAGAGATGTTCCCGGTAGGGTGTAAGAGCACTGTGCAGAGCGAGTTGTTTCTTAGCTTCCCAAAGAGCTGGAAGCAAGATGCTGTGGGGCCCAACTCGCCCTTTGGAAAGAAGCCTGCACGTTGTGCCTTTCAGCTCTAGGGCAAAGTAGCACACCCAGAGCAGAAGTCCTACTTCAGCCAGATCAGGCCTGCAAAGAAACTGCGTTTCACAGGCCTTTGGAAGAGATGTTCCCGGTAGGCTGTAAGAGCACTGTGCAGAGCGAGTTGTATCTTAGCTTCCCAAAGAGCTGGAAGCAAGATGCTGTGGGGCCCAACTCGCCCTTTGTAAAGAAGCCTGCACCTTGTGCCTTTCAGCTCTAGGGCAAAGTAGCACACCCAGAGCAGAAGTCCTACTTCAGCCAGATCAGGCCTGCAAAGAAACTGCGTTTCACAGGCCTTTAGAAGAGATGTTCAAGGTAGGCTGTAAGAGCACTGTGCAGAGCGAGTTGTTTCTTAGCTTCCCAAAGAGCTGGAAGCAAGATGCTGTGGGGCCCAACTCGCCCTTTGGAAAGAAGCCTGCACGTTGTGCCTTTCAGCTCTAGGGCAAAGTAGCACACCCAGAGCAGAAGTCCTACTTCAACCAGATCAGGCCTGCAAAGAAACTGCGTTTCACAAGCCTTTGGAAGAGATGTTCCCGGTAGGCTGTAAGAGCACTGTGCAGAGCGAGTTGTTTCTTAGCTTCCCAAAGAGCTGGAAGCAAGATGCTGTGGGGCCCAACTCACCCTTTGGAAAGAAGCCTGCACGTTGTGCCTTTCAGCTCTAGGGCAAAGTAGCACACCCAGAGCAGAAGTCCTACTTCAGCCAGATCAGGCCTGCAAAGAAACTGCGTTTCACAGGCCTTTGGAAGAGATGTTCCCGGTAGGCTGTAAGAGCACTGTGCAGAGCGAGTTGTTTCTTAGCTTCCCAAAGAGCTGGAAGCAAGATGCTGTGGGGCCCAACTCGGCCTTTGGAAAGAAGCCTGCACGTTGTGCCTTTCAGCTCTAGGGCAAAGTAGCACACCCAGAGCAGAAGTCCTACTTCAGCCAGATCAGGCCTGCAAAGAAACTGCGTTTCACAGGCCTTTGGAAGAGATGTTCCCGGTAGGCTGTAAGAGCACTGTGCAGAGCGAGTTGTTTCTTAGCTTCCCAAAGAGCTGGAAGCAAGATGTTGTGGGGCCCAACTCGCCCTTTGGAAAGAAGCCTGCACGTTGTGCCTTTCAGCTGTAGGGCAAAGTAGCACACCCAGAGCAGAAGTCCTACTTCAGCCAGATCAGGCCTGCAAAGAAACTGCGTTTCACAGGCCTTTGGAAGAGATGTTCCCACTAGGCTGTAAGAGCACTGTGCAGAGCGAGTTGTTTCTTAGCTTCCCAAAGAGCTGGAAGCAAGATGCTGTGGGGCCCAACTCGCCCTTTGGAAAGAAGCCTGCACGTTGTGCCTTTCAGCTCTAGGGCAAAGTAGCACACCCAGAGCAGAAGTCCTACTTCAGCCAGATCAGGCCTGCAAAGAAACTGCGTTTCACAGGCCTTTGGAAGAGATGTTCCCGGTAGGCTGTAAGAGCACTGTGCAGAGCGAGTTGTATCTTAGCTTCCCAAAGAGCTGGCAGCAAGATACTGTGGGGCCCAACTCGCCCTTTGGAAAGAAGCCTGCACGTTGTGCCTTTCAGCTCTAGGGCAAAGTAGCACACCCAGAGCAGAAGTCCTACTTCAGCCAGATCAGGCCTGCAAAGAAACTGCGTTTCACAGGCCTTTGGAGGAGATGTTCCCGGTAGGCTGTAAGAGCACTGTGCAGAGCGAGTTGTTTCTTAGCTTCCCAAAGAGCTGGAAGCAAGATGCTGTGGGGCCCAACTCGCCCTTTGGAAAGAAGCCTGCACGTTGTGCCTTTCAGCTCTAGGGCAAAGTAGCACACCCAGAGCAGAAGTCCTACTTCAGCCAGATCAGGCCTGCAAAGAAACTGCGTTTCACAGGCCTTTGGAAGAGATGTTCCCACTAGGCTGTAAGAGCACTGTGCAGAGCGAGTTGTTTCTTCGCTTCCCAAAGAGCTGGAAGCAAGATGCTGTGGGGCCCAACTCGCCCTTTGGAAAGAAGCCTGCACGTTGTGCCTTTCAGCTCTAGGGCAAAGTAGCACACCCAGAGCAGAAATCCTACTTCAGACAGATCAGGCCTTCAAAGAAACTGCATTTCACAGGCCTTTGGAAGAGATGTTCCCGGTAGGCTGTAAGAGCACTGTGCAGAGCGAGTTGTTTCTTATCTTCCCAAAGAGCTGGAAGCAAGATGCTGTGGGGCCCAACTCGCCCTTTGGAAAGAAGCCTGCACGTTGTGCCTTTCAGCTCTAGGTCAAAGTAGCACACTCAGCGCAGATGTCCTACTTCAGCCAGATCAGGCCTGCAAAGAAACTGCGTTTCACAGGCCTTTGGAAGAGATGTTCCCGGTAGGCTGTAAGAGCACTGTGCAGAGCGAGTTGTTTCTTAGCTTCCCAAAGAGCTGGAAGCAAGATGCTGTGGGGCCCAACTCGCCCTTTGGAAAGAAGCCTGCACGTTGTGCCTTTCAGCTCTAGGGCAAAGTAGCACACCCAGAGCAGAAGTCCTACTTCAGCCACATCAGGCCTGCAAAGAAACTGCGTTTCACAGGCCTTTGGAAGAGATGTTCCCGGTAGGCTGTAAGAGCACTGTGCAGAGCGAGTTGTTTCTTAGCTTCCCAAAGAGCTGGAAGCAAGATGCTGTGGGGCCCAACTCGCCCTTTGGAAAGAAGCCTGCACGTTGTGCCTTTCAGCTCTAGGGCAAAGTAGCACACCCAGAGCAGAAGTCCTACTTCAGCCAGATCAGGCCTGCAAAGAAACTGCGTTTCACAGGCCTTTGGAAGAGATGTTCCCACTAGGCTGTAAGAGCACTGTGCAGAGCGAGTTGTTTCTTAGCTTCCCAAAGAGCTGGAAGCAAGATGCTGTGGGGCCCAACTCGCCCTTTGGAAAGAAGCCTGCACGTTGTGCCTTTCAGCTCTAGGGCAAAGTAGCACACCCAGAGCAGAAGTCCTACTTCAGCCAGATCAGGCCTGCAAAGAAACTGCGTCTCACAGGCCTTTGGAAGAGATGTTCCCGGTAGGCTATAAGAGCACTGTGCAGAGCGAGTTGTATCTTAGCTTCCCAAAGAGCTGGAAGCAAGATGCTGTGGGGCCCAACTCGCCCTTTGGAAAGAAGCCTGCACCTTGTGCCTTTCAGCTCTAGGGCAAAGTAGCACACCCAGAGCAGAAGTCCTACTTCAGCCAGATCAGGCCTGCAAAGAAACTGCGTTTCACAGGCCTTTGGAAGAGATGTTCCTGGTAGGCTGTAAGAGCACTGTGCAGAGCGAGTTGTTTCTTAGCTTCCCAAAGAGCTGGAAGCAAGATGCTGTGGGGCCCAACTCGCCCTTTCTAAAGAAGCCTGCACGTTGTGCCTTTCAGCTCTAGGGCAAAGTAGCACACCCAGAGCAGAAGTCCTACTTCAGCCAGATCAGGCCTGCAAAGAAACTGCGTTTCACAGGCCTTTAGAAGAGATGTTCAAGGTAGGCTGTAAGAGCACTGTGCAGAGCGAGTTGTTTCTTAGCTTCCCAAAGAGCTGGAAGCAAGATGCTGTGGGGCCCAACTCGCCCTTTGGAAAGAAGCCTGCACGTTGTGCCTTTCAGCTCTAGGGCAAAGTAGCACACCCAGAGCAGAAGTCCTACTTCAGCCAGATCAGGCCTGCAAAGAAACTGCGTTTCACAGGCCTTTGGAAGAGATGTTCCCGGTAGGCTGTAAGAGCACTGTGCAGAGCGAGTTGTTTCTTAGCTTCCCAAAGAGCTGGAAGCAAGATGCTGTGGGGCCCAACTCGCCCTTTGGAAAGAAGCCTGCACGTTGTGCCTTTCAGCTCTAGGGCAAAGTAGCACACCCAGAGCAGAAGTCCTACTTAAGCCAGATCAGGCCTGCAAAGAAACTGCGTTTCACAGGCCTTTGGAAGAGATGTTCCCGGTAGGCTGTAAGAGCACTGTGCAGAGCGAGTTGTTTCTTAGCTTCCCAAAGAGCTGGAAGCAAGATGCTGTGGGGCCCAACTCGCTCTTTGGAAAGAAGCCTGCACGTTGTGCCTTTCAGCTCTAGGGCAAAGTAGCACACCCAGAGCATAAGTCCTACTTCAGCCAGATCAGGCCTGCAAAGAAACTGCGTTTCACAGGCCTTTGGAAGAGATGTTCCCGGTAGGCTGTAAGAGCACTGTGCAGAGCGAGTTGTTTCTTAGCTTCCCAAAGAGCTGGAAGCAAGATGCTGTGGGGCCCAACTCGCCCTTTGGAAAGAAGCCTGCACGTTGTGCCTTTCAGCTGTAGGGCAAAGTAGCACACCCAGAGCAGAAGTCCTACTTCAGCCAGATCAGGCCTGCAAAGAAACTGCGTTTCACAGGCCTTTGGAAGAGGTGTTCCCGGTAGGCTGTAAGAGCACTGTGCAGAGCGAGTTGTTTCTTAGCTTCCCAAAGAGCTGGAAGCAAGATGCTGTGGGGCCCAACTCGCTCTTTGGAAAGAAGCCTGCACGTTGTGCCTTTCAGCTCTAGGGCAAAGTAGCACACCCAGAGCAGAAGTCCTACTTCAGCCAGATCAGGCCTGCAAAGAAACTGCGTTTCACAGGCCTTTGGAAGAGATGTTCCCGGTAGGCTGTAAGAGCACTGTGCAGAGCGAGTTGTTTCTTAGCTTCCCAAAGAGCTGGAAGCAAGATGCTGTGGGGCCCAACTCGCCCTTTGGAAAGAAGCCTGCACGTTGTGCCTTTCAGCTGTAGGGCAAAGTAGCACACCCAGAGCAGAAGTCCTACTTCAGCCAGATCAGGCCTGCAAAGAAACTGCGTTTCACAGGCCTTTGGAAGAGGTGTTCCCGGTAGGCTGTAAGAGCACTGTGCAGAGCGAGTTGTTTCTTAGCTTCCCAAAGAGCTGGAAGCAAGATGCTGTGGGGCCCAACTCGCCCTTTGGAAAGAAGCCTGCACGTTGTGCCTTTCAGCTCTAGGGCAAAGTAGCACACCCAGAGCAGAAGTCCTACTTCAGCCAGATAAGGCCTGCAAAGAAACTGCGTTTCACAGGCCTTTGGAAGAGATGTTCCCGGTAGGCTGTAAGAGAACTGTGCAGAGCGAGTTGTTTCTTAGCTTCCCAAAGAGCTGGAAGCAAGGTGCTGTGGCTCCCAACTCGCCCTTTGGAAAGAAGCCTGCACGTCGTGCCTTTCAACTCTAGGGCAAAGTAGCACACCCAGAGCAGAAGTCCTACTTCAGCCAGATCAGGCCTGCAAAGAAACTGCGTTTCACAGGCCTTTGGAAGAGATGTTCCCGGTAGGCTGTAAGAGCACTGTGCAGAGCGAGTTGTATCTTAGCTTCCCAAAGAGCTGGAAGCAAGATGCTGTGGGGCCCAACTCGGCCTTTGGAAAGAAGCCTGCACGTTGTGCCTTTCAGCTCTAGGGCAAAGTAGCACACCCAGAGCAGAAGTCCTACTTCAGCCAGATCAGGCCTGCAAAGAAACTGCGTTTCACAGGCCTTTGGAAGAGATGTTCCCGGTAGGCTGTAAGAGCACTGTGCAGAGCGAGTTGTTTCTTAGCTTCCCAAAGAGCTGGAAGCAAGATGCTGTGGGGCCCAACTCGCCCTTTGGAAAGAAGCCTGCACGTTGTGCCTTTCAGCTCTAGGGCAAAGTAGCACACCCAGAGCAGAAGTCCTACTTCAGCCAGATCAGGCCTGCAAAGAAACTGCGTTTCACAGGCCTTTGGAAGAGATGTTCCCGGTAGGCTGTAAGAGCACTGTGCAGAGCGAGTTGTTTCTTAGCTTCCCAAAGAGCTGGAAGCAAGGTGCTGTGGGGCCCAACTCGCCCTTTGGAAAGAAGCCTGCACGTCGTGCCTTTCAACTCTAGGGCAAAGTAGCACACCCAGAGCAGAAGTCCTACTTCAGCCAGATCAGGCCTGCAAAGAAACTGCGTTTCACAGGCCTTTGGAAGAGATGTTCCCGGTAGGCTGTAAGAGCACTGTGCAGACCGAGTTGTTTCTTAGGTTCCCAAAGAGCTGGAAGCAAGATGCTGTGGGGCCCAACTCGCCCTTTGGAAAGAAGCTTGCACGTTGTGCCTTTCGGCTCTAGGGCAAAGTAGCACACCCAGAGCAGAAGTCCTACTTCAGCCAGATCAGGCCTGCAAAGAAACTGCGTTTCACAGGCCTTTGGAAGAGATGCTCCCACTAGGCTGTAAGAGCACTGTGCAGAGCGAGTTGTTTCTTAGCTTCCCAAAGAGCTGGAAGCAAGATGCTGTGGGGCCCAACTCGCCCTTTGGAAAGAAGCCTGCACGTTGTGCCTTTCAGCTCTAGGGCAAAGTAGCACACCCAGAGCAGAAGTCCTACTTCAGCCAGATCAGGCCTGCAAAGAAACTGCGTTTCACAGGCCTTTGGAAGAGATGTTCCCGGTAGGCTGTAAGAGCACTGTGCAGAGCGAGTTGTTTCTTAGCTTCCCAAAGAGCTGGAAGAAAGATGCTGTGGGGCCCATCTCGCCCTTTGGAAAGAAGCCTGCATGTTGTGCCTTTCAGCTCTAGGGCAAAGTAGCACACCCAGAGCAGAAGTCCTACTTCAGCCAGATCAGGCCTGCAAAGAAACTGCGTTTCACAGTCCTTTGGAAGAGATGTTCCCACTAGGCTGTAAGAGCACTGTGCAGAGCGAGTTGTTTCTTAGCTTCCCAAAGAGCTGGAAGCAAGATGCTGTGGGGCCCAACTCGCCCTTTGGAAAGAAGCCTGCACGTTGTGCCTTTCAGCTCTAGGGCAAAGTAGCACACCCAGTGCAGAAGTCCTACTTCAGCCAGATCAGGCCTGCAAAGAAATTGCGTTTCACAGGCCTTTGGAAGAGATGTTCCCGGTAGGCTGTAAGAGCACTGTGCAGAGCGAGTTGTTTCTTAGCTTCCCAAAGAGCTGGAAGCAAGATGCTGTGGGGCCCAACTCGCCCTTTGGAAAGAAGCCTGCACGTTGTGCCTTTCAGCTCTAGGGCAAAGTAGCACACCCAGAGCAGAAGTCCTACTTCAGCCAGATCAGGCCTGCAAAGAAACTGCGTTTCACAGGCCTTTGGAAGAGATGTTCCCGGTAGGCTGTAAGAGCACTGTGCAGACCGAGTTGTTTCTTAGGTTCCCAAAGAGCTGGAAGCAAGATGCTGTGGGGCCCAACTCGCCCTTTGGAAAGAAGCTTGCACGTTGTGCCTTTCGGCTCTAGGGCAAAGTAGCACACCCAGAGCAGAAGTCCTACTTCAGCCAGATCAGGCCTGCAAAGAAACTGCGTTTCACAGGCCTTTGGAAGAGATGCTCCCACTAGGCTGTAAGAGCACTGTGCAGAGCGAGTTGTTTCTTAGCTTCCCAAAGAGCTGGAAGCAAGATGCTGTGGGGCCCAACTCGCCCTTTGGAAAGAAGCCTGCACGTTGTGCCTTTCAGCTCTAGGGCAAAGTAGCACACCCAGAGCAGAAGTCCTACTTCAGCCAGATCAGGCCTGCAAAGAAACTGCGTTTCACAGGCCTTTGGAAGAGATGTTCCCGGTAGGCTGTAAGAGCACTGTGCAGAGCGAGTTGTTTATTAGCTTCCCAAAGAGCTGGAAGAAAGATGCTGTGGGGCCCATCTCGCCCTTTGGAAAGAAGCCTGCATGTTGTGCCTTTCAGCTCTAGGGCAAAGTAGCACACCCAGAGCAGAAGTCCTACTTCAGCCAGATCAGGCCTGCAAAGAAACTGCGTTTCACAGTCCTTTGGAAGAGATGTTCCCACTAGGCTGTAAGAGCACTGTGCAGAGCGAGTTGTTTCTTAGCTTCCCAAAGAGCTGGAAGCAAGATGCTGTGGGGCCCAACTCGCCCTTTGGAAAGAAGCCTGCACGTTGTGCCTTTCAGCTCTAGGGCAAAGTAGCACACCCAGTGCAGAAGTCCTACTTCAGCCAGATCAGGCCTGCAAAGAAATTGCGTTTCACAGGCCTTTGGAAGAGATGTTCCCGGTAGGCTGTAAGAGCACTGTGCAGAGCGAGTTGTTTCTTAGCTTCCCAAAGAGCTGGAAGAAAGATGCTGTGGGGCCCAACTCGCCCTTTGGAAAGAAGCCTGCACGTTGTGCCTTTCAGCTCTAGGGCAAAGTAGCACACCCAGAGCAGAAGTCCTACTTCAGCCAGATCAGGCCTGCAAAGAAACTGCGTTTCACAGGCCTTTGGAAGAGATGTTCCCGGTAGGCTGTAAGAGCACTGTGCAGAGCGAGTTGTTTCTTAGCTTCCCAAAGAGCTGGAAGCAAGGTGCTGTGGGGCCCAACTCGCCCTTTGGAAAGAAGCCTGCACGTCGTGCCTTTCAACTCTAGGGCAAAGTAGCACACCCAGAGCAGAAGTCCTACTTCAGCCAGATCAGGCCTGCAAAGAAACTGCGTTTCACAGGCCTTTGGAAGAGATGTTCCCGGTAGGCTGTAAGAGCACTGTGCAGAGCGAGTTGTTTCTTAGCTTCCCAAAGAGCTGGAAGCAAGATGCTGTGGGGCCCAACTCGCCCTTTGGAAAGAAGCCTGCACGTTGTGCCTTTCAGCTCTAGGGCAAAGTAGCACACCCAGAGCAGAAGTCCTACTTCAGCCAGATCAGGCCTGCAAAGAAACTGCGTTTCACAGGCCTTTGGAAGAGATGTTCCCGGTAGGCTGTAAGAGCACTGTGCAGAGCGAGTTGTTTCTTAGCTTCCCAAAGAGCTGGAAGCAAGATGCTGTGGGGCCCAACTCGCCCTTTGGAAAGAAGCCTTCACGTTGTGCCTTTCAGCTCGAGGGCAAAGTAGCACACCCAGAGCAGAAGTCCTACTTCAGCCAGATCAGGCCTGCAAAGAAACTGCGTTTCACAGGCCTTTGGAAGAGATGTTCCCGGTAGGCTGTAAGAGCACTGTGCAGAGCGAGTTGTTTCTTAGCTTCCCAAAGAGCTGGAAGCAAGATGCTGTGGGGCCCAACTCGCCCTTTGGAAAGAAGCCTGCACGTTGTGCCTTTCAGCTGTAGGGCAAAGTAGCACACCCAGAGCAGAAGTCCTACTTCAGCCAGATCAGGCCTGCAAAGAAACTGCGTTTCACAGGCCTTTGGAAGAGATGTTCCCGGTAGGCTGTAAGAGCACTGTGCAGAGCGAGTTGTTTCTTAGCTTCCCAAAGAGCTGGAAGCAAGGTGCTGTGGGGCCCAACTCGCCCTTTGGAAAGAAGCCTGCACGTCGTGCCTTTCAACTCTAGGGCAAAGTAGCACACCCAGAGCAGAAGTCCTACTTCAGCCAGATCAGGCCTGCAAAGAAACTGCGTTTCACAGGCCTTTGGAAGAGATGTTCCCGGTAGGCTGTAAGAGCACTGTGCAGACCGAGTTGTTTCTTAGGTTCCCAAAGAGCTGGAAGCAAGATGCTGTGGGGCCCAACTCGCCCTTTGGAAAGAAGCTTGCACGTTGTGCCTTTCGGCTCTAGGGCAAAGTAGCACACCCAGAGCAGAAGTCCTACTTCAGCCAGATCAGGCCTGCAAAGAAACTGCGTTTCACAGGCCTTTGGAAGAGATGCTCCCACTAGGCTGTAAGAGCACTGTGCAGAGCGAGTTGTTTCTTAGCTTCCCAAAGAGCTGGAAGCAAGATGCTGTGGGGCCCAACTCGCCCTTTGGAAAGAAGCCTGCACGTTGTGCCTTTCAGCTGTAGGGCAAAGTAGCACACCCAGAGCAGAAGTCCTACTTCAGCCAGATCAGGCCTGCAAAGAAACTGCGTTTCACAGGCCTTTGGAAGAGATGTTCCCGGTAGGCTGTAAGAGCACTGTGCAGAGCGAGTTGTTTCTTAGCTTCCCAAAGAGCTGGAAGAAAGATGCTGTGGGGCCCATCTCGCCCTTTGGAAAGAAGCCTGCATGTTGTGCCTTTCAGCTCTAGGGCAAAGTAGCACACCCAGAGCAGAAGTCCTACTTCAGCCAGATCAGGCCTGCAAAGAAACTGCGTTTCACAGTCCTTTGGAAGAGATGTTCCCACTAGGCTGTAAGAGCACTGTGCAGAGCGAGTTGTTTCTTAGCTTCCCAAAGAGCTGGAAGCAAGATGCTGTGGGGCCCAACTCGCCCTTTGGAAAGAAGCCTGCACGTTGTGCCTTTCAGCTCTAGGGCAAAGTAGCACACCCAGTGCAGAAGTCCTACTTCAGCCAGATCAGGCCTGCAAAGAAATTGCGTTTCACAGGCCTTTGGAAGAGATGTTCCCGGTAGGCTGTAAGAGCACTGTGCAGAGCGAGTTGTTTCTTAGCTTCCCAAAGAGCTGGAAGAAAGATGCTGTGGGGCCCAACTCGCCCTTTGGAAAGAAGCCTGCACGTTGTGCCTTTCAGCTCTAGGGCAAAGTAGCACACCCAGAGCAGAAGTCCTACTTCAGCCAGATCAGGCCTGCAAAGAAACTGCGTTTCACAGGCCTTTGGAAGAGATGTTCCCGGTAGGCTGTAAGAGCACTGTGCAGAGCGAGTTGTTTCTTAGCTTCCCAAAGAGCTGGAAGCAAGGTGCTGTGGGGCCCAACTCGCCCTTTGGAAAGAAGCCTGCACGTCGTGCCTTTCAACTCTAGGGCAAAGTAGCACACCCAGAGCAGAAGTCCTACTTCAGCCAGATCAGGCCTGCAAAGAAACTGCGTTTCACAGGCCTTTGGAAGAGATGTTCCCGGTAGGCTGTAAGAGCACTGTGCAGAGCGAGTTGTTTCTTAGCTTCCCAAAGAGCTGGAAGCAAGATGCTGTGGGGCCCAACTCGCCCTTTGGAAAGAAGCCTGCACGTTGTGCCTTTCAGCTCTAGGGCAAAGTAGCACACCCAGAGCAGAAGTCCTACTTCAGCCAGATCAGGCCTGCAAAGAAACTGCGTTTCACAGGCCTTTGGAAGAGATGTTCCCGGTAGGCTGTAAGAGCACTGTGCAGAGCGAGTTGTTTCTTAGCTTCCCAAAGAGCTGGAAGCAAGATGCTGTGGGGCCCAACTCGCCCTTTGGAAAGAAGCCTTCACGTTGTGCCTTTCAGCTCGAGGGCAAAGTAGCACACCCAGAGCAGAAGTCCTACTTCAGCCAGATCAGGCCTGCAAAGAAACTGCGTTTCACAGGCCTTTGGAAGAGATGTTCCCGGTAGGCTGTAAGAGCACTGTGCAGAGCGAGTTGTTTCTTAGCTTCCCAAAGAGCTGGAAGCAAGATGCTGTGGGGCCCAACTCGCCCTTTGGAAAGAAGCCTGCACGTTGTGCCTTTCAGCTGTAGGGCAAAGTAGCACACCCAGAGCAGAAGTCCTACTTCAGCCAGATCAGGCCTGCAAAGAAACTGCGTTTCACAGGCCTTTGGAAGAGATGTTCCCGGTAGGCTGTAAGAGCACTGTGCAGAGCGAGTTGTTTCTTAGCTTCCCAAAGAGCTGGAAGCAAGATGCTGTGGGGCCCAACTCGCCCTTTGGAAAGAAGCCTGCACGTTGTGCCTTTCAGCTCTAGGGCAAAGTAGCACACCCAGAGCAGAAGTCCTACTTCAGCCAGATCAGGCCTGCAAAGAAACTGCATTTCACAGGCCTTTGGAAGAGATGTTCCCGGTAGGCTGTAAGAGCACTGTGCAGAGCGAGTTGTATCTTAGCTTGCCAAAGAGCTGGCAGCAAGATGCTGTGGGGCCCAACTCGCCCTTTGGAAAGAAGCCTGCACGTTGTGCCTTTCAGCTCTAGGGCAAAGCAGCACACCCAGAGCAGAAGTCCTGCTTCAGCCAGATCAGGCCTGCAAAGAAACTGCGTTTCACAGGCCTTTGGAAGAGATGTTCCCGGTAGGCTGTAAGAGCACTGTGCAGAGCAAGTTGTTTCTTCGCTTCCCAAAGAGCTGGAAGCAAGATGCTGTGGGGCCCAACTCGCCCTTTGGAAAGAAGCCTGCACGTTGTGCCTTTCAGCTCTAGGGCAAAGTAGCACACCCAGAGCAGAAGTCCTACTTCAGCCAGATCAGGCCTGCAAAGAAACTGCGTTTCACAGGCCTTTGGAAGAGATGTTCCCACTAGGCTGTAAGAGCACTGTGCAGAGCGAGTTGTTTCTTAGCTTCCCAAAGAGCTGAAAGCAAGATGCTGTGGGGCCCAACTCGCCCTTTGGAAAGAAGCCTGCACGTTGTGCCTTTCAGCTATAGGGCAAAGTAGCACACCCAGAGCAGAAGTCCTACTTCCGCCAGATCAGGCCTGCAAAGAAACTGCGTTTCACAGGCCTTTGGAAGAGATGTTCCCACTAGGCTGTAAGAGCACTGTGCAGAGCGAGTTGTTTCTTAGCTTCCCAAAGAGCTGGAAGCAAGATGCTGTGGGGCCCAACTCGCCCTTTGGAAAGAAGCCTGCACGTTGTGCCTTTCAGCTCTAGGGCAAAGTAGCACACCCAGAGCAGAAGTCCTACTTCAGCCAGATCAGGCCTGCAAAGAAACTGCGTTTCACAGGCCTTTGGAAGAGATGTTCCCGGTAGGCTGTAAGAGCACTGTGCAGAGCGAGTTGTATCTTAGCTTCCCAAAGAGCTGGAAGCAAGATGCTGTGGGGCCCAACTCGCCCTTTGGAAAGAAGCCTGCACGTTGTGCCTTTCAGCTCTAGGGCAAAGTAGCACACCCAGAGCAGAAGTCCTACTTCAGCCAGATCAGGCCTGCAAAGAAACTGCGTTTCACAGGCCTTTGGAAGAGATGTTCCCGGTAGGCTGTAAGAGCACTGTGCAGAGCGAGTTGTTTCTTAGCTTCCCAAAGAGCTGGAAGCAAGATGCTGTGGGGCCCAACTCGCCCTTTCTAAAGAAGCCTGCACGTTGTGCCTTTCAGCTCTAGGGCAAAGTAGCACACCCAGAGCAGAAGTCCTACTTCAGCCAGATCAGGCCTGCAAAGAAACTGCGTTTCACCGGCCTTTAGAAGAGATGTTCAAGGTAGGCTGTAAGAGCACTGTGCAGAGCGAGTTGTTTCTTAGCTTCCCAAAGAGCTGGAAGCAAGATGCTGTGGGGCCCAACTCGCCCTTTGGAAAGAAGCCTGCACGTTGTGCCTTTCAGCTCTAGGGCAAAGTAGCACACCCAGAGCAGAAGTCCTACTTCAGCCAGATCAGGCCTGCAAAGAAACTGCGTTTCACAGGCCTTTGGAAGAGATGTTCCCGGTAGGCTGTAAGAGCACTGTGCAGAGCGTGTTGTTTCTTAGCTTCCCAAAGAGCTGGAAGCAAGATGCTGTGGGGCCCAACTCGCCCTTTGGAAAGAAGCCTGCACGTTGTGCCTTTCAGCTCTAGGGCAAAGTAGCACACCCAGAGCAGAAGTCCTACTTCAGCCAGATCAGGCCTGCAAAGAAACTGCGTTTCACAGGCCTTTGGAAGAGATGTTCCCGGTAGGCTGTAAGAGCACTGTGCAGAGCGAGTTGTTTCTTAGCTTCCCAAAGAGCTGGAAGCAAGATGCTGTGGGGCCCAACTCGCCCTTTGGAAAGAAGCCTGCACGTTGTGCCTTTCAGCTCTAGGGCAAAGTAGCACACCCAGAGCAGAAGTCCTACTTCAGCCAGATCAGGCCTGCAAAGAAACTGCGTTTCACAGGCCTTTGGAAGAGATGTTCCCGGTAGGCTGTAAGAGCACTGTGCAGAGCGAGTTGTTTCTTAGCTTCCCAAAGAGCTGGAAGCAAGATGCTGTGGGGCCCAACTCGCCCTTTGGAAAGAAGCCTGCACGTTGTGCCTTTCAGCTCTAGGGCAAAGTAGCACACCCAGAGCAGAAGTCCTACTTCAGCCAGATCAGGCCTGCAAAGAAACTGCGTTTCACAGGCCTTTGGAAGAGATGTTCCCGGTAGGCTGTAAGAGCACTGTGCAGAGCGAGTGGTTTCTTAGCTTCCCAAAGAGCTGGATGCAAGATGCTGTGGGGCCCAACTCGCCCTTTGGAAAGAAGCCTGCACGTTTTGCCTTTCAGCTCTAGGGCAAAGTAGCACACCCAGAGCAGAAGTCCTACTTCAGCCAGATCAGGCCTGCAAAGAAACTGCGTTTCACAGGCCTTTGGAAGAGTTGTTCCCACTAGGCTGTAAGAGCACTGTGCAGAGCGAGTTGTTTCTTAGCTTCCCAAAGAGCTGGAAGCAAGATGCTGTGGGGCCCAACTCGCCCTTTGGAAAGAAGCCTGCACGTTGTGCCTTTCAGCTCTAGTGCAAAGTAGCACACCCAGAGCAGAAGTCCTACTTCAGCCAGATCAGGCCTGCAAGGAAACTGCGTTTCACAGGCCTTTGGAAGAGATGTTCCCGGTAGGCTGTAAGAGCACTGTGCAGAGCGAGTTGTTTCTTAGCTACCCAAAGAGCTGGAAGCAAGATGCTGTGGGGCCCAACTCGCCCTTTGGAAAGAAGCCTGCACGTCGTGCCTTTCAACTCTAGGGCAAAGTAGCACACCCAGAGCAGAAGTCCTACTTCAGCCAGATCAGGCCTGCAAAGAAACTGCGTTTCACAGGCCTTTGGAAGAGATGTTCCCGGTAGGCTGTAAGAGCACTGTGCAGAGCGAGTTGTTTCTTAGCTTCCCAAAGAGCTGGAAGCAAGATGCTGTGGGGCCCAACTCGCCCTTTCGAAAGAAGCCTGCACGTTGTGCCTTTCAGCTCTAGGGCAAAGTAGCACACCCAGAGCAGAAGTCCTACTTCAGCCAGATCAGGCCTGCAAAGAAACTGCGTTTCACAGGCCTTTGGAAGAGATGTTCCCGGTAGGCTGTAAGAGCACTGTGCAGAGCGAGTTGTTTCTTAGCTTCCCAAAGAGCTGGAAGCAAGATGCTGTGGGGCCCAACTCGCCCTTTGGAAAGAAGCCTTCACGTTGTGCCTTTCAGCTCGAGGGCAAAGTAGCACACCCAGAGCAGAAGTCCTACTTCAGCCAGATCAGGCCTGCAAAGAAACTGCGTTTCACAGGCCTTTGGAAGAGATGTTCCCGGTAGGCTGTAAGAGCACTGTGCAGAGCGAGTTTTTTCTTAGCTTCCCAAAGAGCTGGAAGCAAGATGCTGTGGGGCCCAACTCGCCCTTTGGAAAGAAGCCTGCACGTTGTGCCTTTCAGCTCTAGGGCAAAGTAGCACACCCAGAGCAGAAGTCCTACTTCAGCCAGATCAGGCCTGCAAAGAAACTGCGTTTCACAGGCCTTTGGAAGAGATGTTCCCACTAGGCTGTAAGAGCACTGTGCAGAGCGAGTTGTTTCTCAGCTTCCCAAAGAGCTGGAAGCAAGATGCTGTGGGGCCCAACTCGCCCTTTGGAAAGAAGCCTGCACGTTGTGCCTTTCAGCTCTAGGGCAAAGTAGCACACCCAGAGCAGAAGTCCTACTTCAGCCAGATCAGGCCTGCAAAGAAACTGCATTTCACAGGCCTTTGGAAGAGATGTTCCCGGTAGGCTGTAAGAGCACTGTGCAGAGCGAGTTGTATCTTAGCTTCCCAAAGAGCTGGAAGCAAGATGCTGTGGGGCCCAACTCGCCCTTTGGAAAGAAGCCTGCACGTTGTGCCTTTCAGCTCTAGGGCAAAGTAGCACACCCAGAGCAGAAGTCCTACTTCAGCCAGATCAGGCCTGCAAAGAAACTGCGTTTCACAGGCCTTTGGAGGAGATCTTCCCGGTAGGCTGTAAGAGCACTGTGCAGAGCGAGTTGTTTCTTAGCTTCCCAAAGAGCTGGAAGCAAGATGCTGTGGGGCCCAACTCGCCCTTTGGAAAGAAGCCTGCACGTTGTGCCTTTCAGCTCTAGGGCAAAGTAGCACACCCAGAGCAGAAGTCCTACTTCAGCCAGATCAGGCCTGCAAAGAAACTGCGTTTCACAGGCCTTTGGAAGAGATGTTCCCACTAGGCTGTAAGAGCACTGTGCAGAGCGAGTTGTTTCTTCGCTTCCCAAAGAGCTGGAAGCAAGATGCTGTGGGGCCCAACTCGCCCTTTGGAAAGAAGCCTGCACGTTGTGCCTTTCAGCTCTAGGGCAAAGTAGCACACCCAGAGCAGAAGTCCTACTTCAGCCAGATCAAGCCTGCAAAGAAACTGCATTTCACAGGCCTTTGGAAGAGATGTTCCCGGTAGGCTGTAAGAGCACTGTGCAGAGCGAGTTGTTTCTTATCTTCCCAAAGAGCTGGAACCAAGATGCTGTGGGGCCCAACTCGCCCTTTGGAAAGAAGCCTGCACATTGTGCCTTTCAGCTCTAGGTCAAAGTAGCACACCCAGCGCAGAAGTCCTACTTCAGCCAGATCAGGCCTGCAAAGAAACTGCGTTTCACAGGCCTTTGGAAGAGATGTTCCCGGTAGGCTGTAAGAGCACTGTGCAGAGCGAGTTGTTTCTTAGCTTCCCAAAGAGCTGGAAGCAAGATGCTGTGGGGCCCAACTCGCCCTTTGGAAAGAAGCCTGCACGTTGTGCCTTTCAGCTCTAGGGCAAAGTAGCACACCCAGAGCAGAAGTCCTACTTCAGCCAGATCAGGCCTGCAAAGAAACTGCGTTTCACAGGCCTTTGGAAGAGATGTTCCCGGTAGGCTGTAAGAGCACTGTGCAGAGCGAGTTGTTTCTTAGCTTCCCAAAGAGCTGGAAGCAAGATGCTGTGGGGCCCAACTCGCCCTTTGGAAAGAAGCCTGCACGTTGTGCCTTTCAGCTCTAGGGCAAAGTAGCACACCCAGAGCAGAAGTCCTACTTCAGCCAGATCAGGCCTGCAAAGAAACTGCGTTTCACAGGCCTTTGGAAGAGATGTTCCCGGTAGGCTGTAAGAGCACTGTGCAGAGCGAGTTGTTTCTTAGCTTCCCAAAGAGCTGGAAGCAAGATGCTGTGGGGCCCAACTCGCCCTTTGGAAAGAAGCCTGCACGTTGTGCCTTTCAGCTCTAGGGCAAAGTAGCACACCCAGAGCAGAAGTCCTACTTCAGCCAGATCAGGCCTGCTAAGAAACTGCATTTCACAGGCCTTTGGAAGAGATGTTCCCGGTAGGCTGTAAGAGCACTGTGCAGAGCGAGTTGTTTCTTATCTTCCCAAAGAGCTGGAACCAAGATGCTGTGGGGCCCAACTCGCCCTTTGGAAAGAAGCCTGCACATTGTGCCTTTCAGCTCTAGGTCAAAGTAGCACACCCAGCGCAGAAGTCCTACTTCAGCCAGATCAGGCCTGCAAAGAAACTGCGTTTCACAGGCCTTTGGAAGAGATGTTCCCGGTAGGCTGTAAGAGCACTGTGCAGAGCGAGTTGTTTCTTAGCTTCCCAAAGAGCTGGAAGCAAGATGCTGTGGGGCCCAACTCGCCCTTTGGAAAGAAGCCTGCACGTTGTGCCTTTCAGCTCTAGGGCAAAGTAGCACACCCAGAGCAGAAGTCCTACTTCAGCCAGATCAGGCCTGCAAAGAAACTGCGTTTCACAGGCCTTTGGAAGAGATGTTCCCGGTAGGCTGTAAGAGCACTGTGCAGAGCGAGTTGTTTCTTAGCTTCCCAAAGAGCTGGAAGCAAGATGCTGTGGGGCCCAACTCGCCCTTTGGAAAGAAGCCTGCACGTTGTGCCTTTCAGCTCTAGGGCAAAGTAGCACACCCAGAGCAGAAGTCCTACTTCAGCCAGATCAGGCCTGCAAAGAAACTGCGTTTCACAGGCCTTTGGAAGAGATGTTCCCGGTAGGCTGTAAGAGCACTGTGCAGAGCGAGTTGTTTCTTAGCTTCCCAAAGAGCTGGAAGCAAGATGCTGTGGGGCCCAACTCGCCCTTTGGAAAGAAGCCTGCACGTCGTGCCTTTCAACTCTAGGGCAAAGTAGCACACCCAGAGCAGAAGTCCTACTTCAGCCAGATCAGGCCTGCAAAGAAACTGCGTTTCACAGGCCTTTGGAAGAGATGTTCCCGGTAGGCTGTAAGAGCACTGTGCAGAGCGAGTTGTTTCTTAGGTTCCCAAAGAGCTGGAAGCAAGATGCTGTGGGGCCCAACTCGCCCTTTGGAAAGAAGCCTGCACGTTGTGCCTTTCAGCTCTAGGGCAAAGTAGCACACCCAGAGCAGAAGTCCTACTTCAGCCAGATCAGGCCTGCAAAGAAACTGCGTTTCACAGGCCTTTGGAAGAGATGTTCCCGGTAGGCTGTAAGAGCACTGTGCAGAGCGAGTTGTTTCTTAGCTTCCCAAAGAGCTGGAAGCAAGATGCTGTGGGGCCCAACTCACCCTTTGGAAAGAAGCCTTCTCGTTGTGCCTTTCAGCTCGAGGGCAAAGTAGCACACCCAGAGCAGAAGTCCTACTTCAGCCAGATCAGGCCTGCAAAGAAACTGCGTTTCACAGGCCTTTGGAAGAGATGTTCCCGGTAGGCTGTAAGAGCACTGTGCAGAGCGAGTTTTTTCTTAGCTTCCCAAAGAGCTGGAAGCAAGATGCTGTGGGGCCCAACTCGCCCTTTGGAAAGAAGCCTGCACGTTGTGCCTTTCAGCTCTAGGGCAAAGTAGCACACCCAGAGCAGAAGTCCTACTTCAGCCAGATCAGGCCTGCAAAGAAACTGCGTTTCACAGGCCTTTGGAAGAGATGTTCCCACTAGGCTGTAAGAGCACTGTGCAGAGCGAGTTGTTTCTCAGTTCCCAAAGAGCTGGAAGCAAGATGCTGTGGGGCCCAACTCGCCCTTTGGAAAGAAGCCTGCACGTTGTGCCTTTCAGCTCTAGGGCAAAGTAGCACACCCAGAGCAGAAGTCCTACTTCAGCCAGATCAGGCCTGCAAAGAAACTGCATTTCACAGGCCTTTGGAAGAGATGTTCCCGGTAGGCTGTAAGAGCACTGTGCAGAGCGAGTTGTATCTTAGCTTCCCAAAGAGCTGGAAGCAAGATGCTGTGGGGCCCAACTCGCCCTTTGGAAAGAAGCCTGCACGTTGTGCCTTTCAGCTCTAGGGCAAAGTAGCACACCCAGAGCAGAAGTCCTACTTCAGCCAGATCAGGCCTGCAAAGAAACTGCGTTTCACAGGCCTTTGGAGGAGATCTTCCCGGTAGGCTGTAAGAGCACTGTGCAGAGCGAGTTGTTTCTTAGCTTCCCAAAGAGCTGGAAGCAAGATGCTGTGGGGCCCAACTCGCCCTTTGGAAAGAAGCCTGCACGTTGTGCCTTTCAGCTCTAGGGCAAAGTAGCACACCCAGAGCAGAAGTCCTACTTCAGCCAGATCAGGCCTGCAAAGAAACTGCGTTTCACAGGCCTTTGGAAGAGATGTTCCCACTAGGCTGTAAGAGCACTGTGCAGAGCGAGTTGTTTCTTCGCTTCCCAAAGAGCTGGAAGCAAGATGCTGTGGGGCCCAACTCGCCCTTTGGAAAGAAGCCTGCACGTTGTGCCTTTCAGCTCTAGGGCAAAGTAGCACACCCAGAGCAGAAGTCCTACTTCAGCCAGATCAGGCCTGCAAAGAAACTGCGTTTCACAGGCCTTTGGAAGAGATGTTCCCGGTAGGCTGTAAGAGCACTGTGCAGAGCGAGTTGTTTCTTATCTTCCCAAAGAGCTGGAACCAAGATGCTGTGGGGCCCAACTCGCCCTTTGGAAAGAAGCCTGCACATTGTGCCTTTCAGCTCTAGGTCAAAGTAGCACACCCAGCGCAGAAGTCCTACTTCAGCCAGATCAGGCCTGCAAAGAAACTGCGTTTCACAGGCCTTTGGAAGAGATGTTCCCGGTAGGCTGTAAGAGCACTGTGCAGAGCGAGTTGTTTCTTATCTTCCCAAAGAGCTGGAAGCAAGATGCTGTGGGGCCCAACTCGCCCTTTGGAAAGAAGCCTGCACGTTGTGCCTTTCAGCTCTAGGGCAAAGTAGCACACCCAGAGCAGAAGTCCTACTTCAGCCAGATCAGGCCTGCAAAGAAACTGCGTTTCACAGGCCTTTGGAAGAGATGTTCCCGGTAGGGTGTAAGAGCACTGTGCAGAGCGAGTTGTTTCTTAGCTTCCCAAAGAGCTGGAAGCAAGATGCTGTGGGGCCCAACTCGCCCTTTGGAAAGAAGCCTGCACGTTGTGCCTTTCAGCTCTAGGGCAAAGTAGCACACCCAGAGCAGAAGTCCTACTTCAGCCAGATCAGGCCTGCAAAGAAACTGCGTTTCACAGGCCTTTGGAAGAGATGTTCCCGGTAGGCTGTAAGAGCACTGTGCAGAGCGAGTTGTATCTTAGCTTCCCAAAGAGCTGGAAGCAAGATGCTGTGGGGCCCAACTCGCCCTTTGTAAAGAAGCCTGCACCTTGTGCCTTTCAGCTCTAGGGCAAAGTAGCACACCCAGAGCAGAAGTCCTACTTCAGCCAGATCAGGCCTGCAAAGAAACTGCGTTTCACAGGCCTTTAGAAGAGATGTTCAAGGTAGGCTGTAAGAGTACTGTGCAGAGCGAGTTGTTTCTTAGCTTCCCAAAGAGCTGGAAGCAAGATGCTGTGGGGCCCAACTCGCCCTTTGGAAAGAAGCCTGCACGTTGTGCCTTTCAGCTCTAGGGCAAAGTAGCACACCCAGAGCAGAAGTCCTACTTCAACCAGATCAGGCCTGCAAAGAAACTGCGTTTCACAAGCCTTTGGAAGAGATGTTCCCGGTAGGCTGTAAGAGCACTGTGCAGAGCGAGTTGTTTCTTAGCTTCCCAAAGAGCTGGAAGCAAGATGCTGTGGGGCCCAACTCGCCCTTTGGAAAGAAGCCTGCACGTTGTGCCTTTCAGCTCTAGGGCAAAGTAGCACACCCAGAGCAGAAGTCCTACTTCAGCCAGATCAGGCCTGCAAAGAAACTGCGTTTCACAGGCCTTTGGAAGAGATGTTCCCGGTAGGCTGTAAGAGCACTGTGCAGAGCGAGTTGTTTCTTAGCTTCCCAAAGAGCTGGAAGCAAGATGCTGTGGGGCCCAACTCGCCCTTTGGAAAGAAGCCTGCACGTTGTGCCTTTCAGCTCTAGGGCAAAGTAGCACACCCAGAGCAGAAGTCCTACTTCAGCCAGATCAGGCCTGCAAAGAAACTGCGTTTCACAGGCCTTTGGAAGAGATGTTCCCGGTAGGCTGTAAGAGCACTGTGCAGAGCGAGTTGTTTCTTAGCTTCCCAAAGAGCTGGAAGCAAGATGTTGTGGGGCCCAACTCGCCCTTTGGAAAGAAGCCTGCACGTTGTGCCTTTCAGCTGTAGGGCAAAGTAGCACACCCAGAGCAGAAGTCCTACTTCAGCCAGATCAGGCCTGCAAAGAAACTGCGTTTCACAGGCCTTTGGAAGAGATGTTCCCACTAGGCTGTAAGAGCACTGTGCAGAGCGAGTTGTTTCTTAGCTTCCCAAAGAGCTGGAAGCAAGATGCTGTGGGGCCCAACTCGCCCTTTGGAAAGAAGCCTGCACGTTGTGCCTTTCAGCTCTAGGGCAAAGTAGCACACCCAGAGCAGAAGTCCTACTTCAGCCAGATCAGGCCTGCAAAGAAACTGCGTTTCACAGGCCTTTGGAAGAGATGTTCCCGGTAGGCTGTAAGAGCACTGTGCAGAGCGAGTTGTATCTTAGCTTCCCAAAGAGCTGGCAGCAAGATACTGTGGGGCCCAACTCGCCCTTTGGAAAGAAGCCTGCACGTTGTGCCTTTCAGCTCTAGGGCAAAGTAGCACACCCAGAGCAGAAGTCCTACTTCAGCCAGATCAGGCCTGCAAAGAAACTGCGTTTCACAGGCCTTTGGAGGAGATGTTCCCGGTAGGCTGTAAGAGCACTGTGCAGAGCGAGTTGTTTCTTAGCTTCCCAAAGAGCTGGAAGCAAGATGCTGTGGGGCCCAACTCGCCCTTTGGAAAGAAGCCTGCATGTTGTGCCTTTCAGCTCTAGGGCAAAGTAGCACACCCAGAGCAGAAGTCCTACTTCAGCCAGATCAGGCCTGCAAAGAAACTGCGTTTCACAGGCCTTTGGAAGAGATGTTCCCACTAGGCTGTAAGAGCACTGTGCAGAGCGAGTTGTTTCTTCGCTTCCCAAAGAGCTGGAAGCAAGATGCTGTGGGGCCCAACTCGCCCTTTGGAAAGAAGCCTGCACGTTGTGCCTTTCAGCTCTAGGGCAAAGTAGCACACCCAGAGCAGAAATCCTACTTCAGACAGATCAGGCCTTCAAAGAAACTGCATTTCACAGGCCTTTGGAAGAGATGTTCCCGGTAGGCTGTAAGAGCACTGTGCAGAGCGAGTTGTTTCTTATCTTCCCAAAGAGCTGGAAGCAAGATGCTGTGGGGCCCAACTCGCCCTTTGGAAAGAAGCCTGCACGTTGTGCCTTTCAGCTCTAGGTCAAAGTAGCACACCCAGCGCAGATGTCCTACTTCAGCCAGATCAGGCCTGCAAAGAAACTGCGTTTCACAGGCCTTTGGAAGAGATGTTCCCGGTAGGCTGTAAGAGCACTGTGCAGAGCGAGTTGTTTCTTAGCTTCCCAAAGAGCTGGAAGCAAGATGCTGTGGGGCCCAACTCGCCCTTTGGAAAGAAGCCTGCACGTTGTGCCTTTCAGCTCTAGGGCAAAGTAGCACACCCAGAGCAGAAGTCCTACTTCAGCCACATCAGGCCTGCAAAGAAACTGCGTTTCACAGGCCTTTGGAAGAGATGTTCCCGGTAGGCTGTAAGAGCACTGTGCAGAGCGAGTTGTTTCTTAGCTTCCCAAAGAGCTGGAAGCAAGATGCTGTGGGGCCCAACTCGCCCTTTGGAAAGAAGCCTGCACGTTGTGCCTTTCAGCTCTAGGGCAAAGTAGCACACCCAGAGCAGAAGTCCTACTTCAGCCAGATCAGGCCTGCAAAGAAACTGCGTTTCACAGGCCTTTGGAAGAGATGTTCCCACTAGGCTGTAAGAGCACTGTGCAGAGCGAGTTGTTTCTTAGCTTCCCAAAGAGCTGGAAGCAAGATGCTGTGGGGCCCAACTCGCCCTTTGGAAAGAAGCCTGCACGTTGTGCCTTTCAGCTCTAGGGCAAAGTAGCACACCCAGAGCAGAAGTCCTACTTCAGCCATATCAGGCCTGCAAAGAAACTGCGTTTCACAGGCCTTTGGAAGAGATGTTCCCGGTAGGCTGTAAGAGCACTGTGCAGAGCGAGTTGTATCTTAGCTTCCCAAAGAGCTGGAAGCAAGATGCTGTGGGGCCCAACTCGCCCTTTGGAAAGAAGCCTGCACCTTGTGCCTTTCAGCTCTAGGGCAAAGTAGCACACCCAGAGCAGAAGTCCTACTTCAGCCAGATCAGGCCTGCAAAGAAACTGCGTTTCACAGGCCTTTGGAAGAGATGTTCCTGGTAGGCTGTAAGAGCACTGTGCAGAGCGAGTTGTTTCTTAGCTTCCCAAAGAGCTGGAAGCAAGATGCTGTGGGGCCCAACTCGCCCTTTCTAAAGAAGCCTGCACGTTGTGCCTTTCAGCTCTAGGGCAAAGTAGCACACCCAGAGCAGAAGTCCTACTTCAGCCAGATCAGGCCTGCAAAGAAACTGCGTTTCACAGGCCTTTGGAAGAGATGTTCCCGGTAGGCTGTAAGAGCACTGTGCAGAGCGAGTTGTTTCTTAGCTTCCCAAAGAGCTGGAAGCAAGATGCTGTGGGGCCCAACTCGCCCTTTGGAAAGAAGCCTGCACGTTGTGCCTTTCAGCTCTAGGGCAAAGTAGCACACCCAGAGCAGAAGTCCTACTTCAGCCAGATCAGGCCTGCAAAGAAACTGCGTCTCACAGGCCTTTGGAAGAGATGTTCCCGGTAGGCTGTAAGAGCACTGTGCAGAGCGAGTTGTATCTTAGCTTCCCAAAGAGCTGGAAGCAAGATGCTGTGGGGCCCAACTCGCCCTTTGGAAAGAAGCCTGCACGTTGTGCCTTTCAGCTCTAGGGCAAAGTAGCACACCCAGAGCAGAAGTCCTACTTCAGCCAGATCAGGCCTGCAAAGAAACTGCGTTTCACAGGCCTTTGGAAGAGATGTTCCCGGTAGGCTGTAAGAGCACTGTGCAGAGCGAGTTGTTTCTTAGCTTCCCAAAGAGCTGGAAGCAAGATGCTGTGGGGCCCAACTCGCCCTTTGGAAAGAAGCCTGCACGTTGTGCCTTTCAGCTCTAGGGCAAAGTAGCACACCCAGAGCAGAAGTCCTACTTCAGCCAGATCAGGCCTGCAAAGAAACTGCGTTTCACAGGCCTTTGGAAGAGATGTTCCTGGTAGGCTGTAAGAGCACTGTGCAGAGCGAGTCAGGCATGCTCAGCAGGTGCTGCCGGCGTGTCTGGCACGTGGTTCTGGTGTGTCTGAGAGCTGGTTCTGGCATGTCCGGCAGATGATTCCGGAGTGTCCACCAAGTGGTTCTGGCATACCCGGCAGGTGATTTTAGCGTGTCAGGTAGGTGGTTCCAGCGAGTCGAGTAGGTGGTTCTGGCGTGCTCGGCAGGTGGTTCAGGCGGGTCTGGCAGGTGGTTTCCGTCTGTTCGGGGTGTGGTTCCGGCATCTCAGGCACATGGTTCTGGCACGTCTGAGAGGTGGTTCCGGCCTGCCCGACAGGTGTTTCCATGGTGTCCGCCAAGTGGTTCTGGCATAGCCGGCAGGTGATGTTGGCGTGACCGGCAGAAGTTTCCAGCCAGCCGGGCAGGTGATTCCTAAGTGTTCACCAAATGGTTGTGGCGTAGCCGGAAGGTGATTTTGGCGTGTCCAGCAGGTGGTTTTGGCGAGTCGATTAGGTGGTTCTGGCGTGCTCGGCAGGTGCTTCCGGTGTCATTGGCATGTGGTTCCGGCATGTCTGAGAGGTGGTTCCGCCATGCCCGGCAGCTGATTCCAGAGTGTTCGCCAAGTGGTTCTGGCATAGCCGGCAGGTTTTTTTGCATGTCCGGCAATGGTTCCGGCCAGTCGAGCCGGTGGTTGCGGCATGTCCGGCAGGTGGTTCCGGCATGCCCGGCAGGTGATTCCGGAGTGTCTGGCATGTGGTTCTGGCACCTCTGAGAGGTGGTTCCGGCATGCCCGGCAGTTGGTTACGGAGTGTCTGCCGAGTGGTTCTTGCGTAGTCGGCAGGAGATTCTGGCGTGTCCAGCAGGTGGTTCTGGGGAGTGGATCAGGTGGTTCCGGCATACTAGGCAGGTGGTACCGGCGTGTCCGGAACATGGTTCTGGCTAGTCTGAGAGGTGGTTCCGGCATGCCCGACAGGTGATTCCGGAGTGTTCGCCAACGGGTTCTGGCGTAGCCGGCAGGTCATTTTGCATGTCCGGCGGTGGTTCCGGCGAATCGAGCGGGTGGATCCGGCATGTCCGGCAGGTGATTCCGGCATGTCCAGCAGGTGGTTCCGGCATGCCCGGCAGGTGATTCCGGAGTGTCCGGCATGTGGTTCTGGCACCTCTGAGAGGTGGTTCCGGCATGCCCGGCAGGTGATGCCGGAGTGTCCGGCATTTGGTTCTGGCACCTCTGAGAGGTGGTTCCGGCATGCCCGGCAGGTGGTTCCGGAGTGTTCGCCAAGGGGTTCTGGCGTAGCCGGCAGGTCATTTTGCATGTCCGGCGGTGGTTCCGGCGAGTCGGGCTGGTGGTTCCTGCGTGTCCGGCAGCTGTTTCTGGTCTGTCTGGCAGGTGGTTCTGGCGTGTCTGGCACAAGGTTCTGGCACGTCTGAGAGTTGGTTCCGGCATGCCCGGCAGGTGATTCCGGAGTGTCCACCACGTGGTTCTGGCGTACCCGGAAGGTGATTTTGGCGTGTCTGGCAGATGTTTCTGGCAAGTCGAGCATTTGGCTCAGGCATGATCAGCAGGTGCTTCCGGCGTGTCTGGCACGTGGTTCTGGTGTGTCTGAGAGCTGGTTCTGGCATGTCCGGCAGATGATTCCGGAGTGTCCACCAAGTGGTTCTGGTATACCTGGCAGGTGATTTTGGCGTGTCAGGAAGGTGGTTCCGGCTAGTTGAGCAGGTGGATCAGGCGTGCTCGCCAGGGGGTTCAGGCGCGTCTGGCAGGTGGTTTCGGTCTGTTCGGGGAGTGGTTCCGGCATCTCAGGCTCATGGTTCTGGCACGTCTGATAGGTGGTTCTGGCTGGCCCGACAGGTGTTTCCATGGTGTCCGCCAAGTGGTTCTGGCATAGCTTGCAGGTGATGTTGGCGTGACCCGCAGGTGGTTCCAGCCAGCCCGGCAGGTGTGTCCGAAGTGTTCACCAAATGGTTGTGGCGTAGCCGGAAGATGATTTTGGCATGTCCAGCAGGTGGTTTTGGCGAGTCAAGAAGGTGGTTCTGGCGTGCTCGGCAGGGGCTTCCGGTGTCATTGGCATGTGGTTCGGGCATGTCTGAGAGGTGGTTCCGCCATAGCCGGCAGGTGATTCCCGAGTGTTCCCCAAGTGGTTCTGGCATAGCCGGCAGGTGATTTTGCATGTCAGGCAATGGTTCCGGCGATTCGTGCCAGTGTTTCCGGCATGTCCGGCAGGTGATTCCGGCAAGTCCAGCAGGTGGTTCCGGCATGCCCGGCAGGTGATTCCGGAGTGTCTGCCACGTGGTTCTGGCGTACCTGGCAGGTGATTTTGGCGTGTCTGGCAGGTGTTTCTTGCAAGTCGAGCATGTGGCTCAGGCATGATCAGCAGGTGCTTCTGGCCTGTCCGGCACGTGGTTCTGGTGTGTCAGAGGGCTGGTTCTGGCATGTCCGGCAGATGATTCCGGAGTGTCCACCAAGTGGTTCTGGTAGACCTGGCAGGTGATTTTGGCGTGTCTGGAATGTGGTTCCGGCTAGTTGAGCAGGTGGATCAGGCGTGCTAGCCAGGGGGTTCAGGCGGGTCTGGCAGGTGGTTTCGGTCTGTTCGGGGTGTGGTTCCGGCATCTCAGGCACATGGTTCTGGCACGTCTGAGAGGTGGTTCCGTTCGGCCCGACTGGTGTTTCCATGGTGTCCGCCAAGTGGTTCTGGCATAGCTGGCAGGTGATGTTGGCGTGACCAGCAGGTGGTTCCAGCAAGCCCGGCAGGTGATTCCGAAGAGTTCACCAAATGGTTGTGGCGTAGCCGGCAGGTGATTTTGGCGTGTCCAGAAGGTGGTTTTGGCGTGTCCAGCAGGTGGCTCCGGCGAGCTCGGCAGGTGCTACCGGCGTGTCCGGAACATGGTTCTGGCAAGTCTGAGAGATGGTTCCGGCATGCCAGGCAGCTGATTCCGGAGTGTCCGCCACGTGGTTCCGGCGTTCCCGGCAGGTGATTTTGGCGTGTCTGGCAGGTGTTTCTTTCAAGTCGAGCATGTGGCTCAGGCATGCTCAGCAGGTGCTTCCGGCGTGTCTGGCACGTGGTTCTGGTGTGTCTGAGAGCTGGTTCAGGCATGTCCGGCAGATGATTCCGGAGTGTCCACCAAGTGGTTGTTGCATACCCGGCAGGTGATTTTAGCGTGTCAGGTAGGTGGTTCCAGCGAGTCGAGTAGGTGGTTCCGGCGTGCTCGGCAGGTGGTTCAGGCGGGTCTGGCAGGTGGTTTCGGTCTGTTCGGGGTGTGGTTCCTGCATCTCAGGCACATGGTTCTGGCACGTCTGATAGGTGGTTCCGGCCCGCCCGACAGGTGTTTCCGGAGTGTCCGCCAAGTGGTTATGGCATAGCTGAAAGGTGATGTTGGCGTGACCGGCAGGTGGTTCCAGCCAGCCCGGCAGGTGATTCCGGAGTGTCTGCCGAGTGGTTCTGGCGTAGCCGGCAGGTGATTTTTGCGTGTCCAGAAGGTGGTTTCGTGGAGCTCGGCAGCTGGTACCGGCGTGTCCGGAACATGGTTCTGGCACGTCTGAGAGATGGTTCCGGCATGCCCGGCAGGTGGTTCCGGAGTGTCTGCCGAGTGGTTCTGGCGTAGTCGGCAGGTGATTCTGGCGTGTCCAGCAGGTGGTTCTGGGGAGTGGATCAGGTGGTTCCGGCATACTCGGCAGGTGGTACCGTCGTCTCCGGACCATGGTTCTGGCAAATCTGAGAGGTGGTTCCGGCATGCCCGACAGGTGATTCCGGAGTGTTCGCCAACTGGTTCTGGCGTAGCCGGCAGGTCATTTTGCATGTCCGGGGGTGGTTCCGGCGAGTCAAGCCGGTGGTTCCGGCGTGTCCGGCATGTGTTTCCGGTCTGTCCGGCAGGGGGTTCTGGCGTGTCCGGCACAAGGTTCTGGCACGTCTGAGAGTTGGTTCCGGCATGCCCGACAGGTGATTCCGGAGTGTCCACCACGTCGTTCTGGCATACCCGGCAGGTGATTTTGGCGTGTCTGGCAGGTGTTTCTTGCAAGTCGAGCATGTGGCTCAGGCATGCTCAGCAGGTGCTTCCGGCGTCTCTGGCACGTGGTTCTGGTGTGTCTGAGAGCTGGTTGTGGCATGTCCGGCAGATGATTCCGGAGTGTCCACCAAGTGGTTCTGGTATACCTGGCAGGTGATTTTGGCGTGTCAGGAAGGTGGTTATGGCTAGTTGAGCAGGTGGATCAGGCGTGCTCGCCAGGGGGTTCAGGCGGGTCTGGCAGGTGGTTTCGTCCTGTTCGGGGTGTGGTTCCAGCATCTCAGGCACGTGGTTCTGGCACGTCTGAGAGGTGGTTGCGGCCGGCCCGACAGGTGTTTCCGGAGTGTCCGCCAAGTGGTTCTGGCGTAGCTGGCAGGTGATGTTGGCGTGACCGGCAGGTGGTTCCAGCAAGCCAGGCAGGTGACTCTGGAGTGTCCAGCCACGTGGTTCTGGCGTAGCCGGCAGGTGATTTTCGCGTGTCCATCAGGTGGTTCCGGCGAGCTCGGCACGTAGTAGCGGCGTGTCCAGAACATGGTTCTGGCACGTCTGAGAGATGGTTCCGGCATGCCCGGCAGGTGATTCCGGAGTGTCCGGCATGTGGTTCTGGCACCTGTGAGAGGTGGTTCCGGCATGCCCGGCAGGTGGTTCCGGAGTGTCTGCCGAGTGGTTCTGACGTAGACGGCAGGTGATTCTGGCGTGTCCAGCAGGTGGTTCTGGGGAGTGGATCAGGTGGTTCCGGCATACTCGGCAGGTGGTACCGGCGTGTCCAGAACATGGTTCTGGCAAGTCTGAGAGGTGGTTACGACATGCCCGACAGGTGATTCCGGAGTGTCCGCCACGTGGTTCTGGCGTACCCGGCAGGTGATTTTGGCATGTCCCGCAGGTGGTTCTGGGGAGTGGAGAAGGTGGTTCCGGCATACTCGGCAGGTGGTCCCGGCGTGTCCGGCACATGTTTCTCGCACGTCTGAGAGGTGGTTCCGGCATGCCCGGCAGGTGATCCCGGAGAGTCCTCCAAGAGGTTCTGGCGTACCCCGCAGGTGTTTCTCGTGTGTCCGGCAGGTGGCTCTGTTGAGTCGAGCATGTGGTTCCGGCGTGCTCGGCAGGTGGTTCCGGCAGGTCCGGCAGGTGTTTGCCATCTGTCCATGACGTGGTTCCGGCATGCCCGCAAGGTGATTCTGGAGTGTCCACCCAGTGGTTTTGGCGAGGCCGGCATATGATTTTGGCCTGTGAGGCAGGAGGTTCCGGCATGTCCAGCAGGTGGTTCCGGAGAGCTCGGCAGGTGCTTCTGGTCTCTCCGGCACGTGGTTGTGTAACGTCTGAGAGAAGGTTCCGGCATGCCCGGCAGGTGATTCCAGAGTCTCCGGCATGTGGTTCTGGCACCTTTGATAGGTGGTTCCGGCATGCCAGGCAGGTGATTCCGGAGTCTCCGGCATGTGGTTCTGGCACCTCTGAGAGGTGGTTCCGGAATGCCTGGCATGTGATTCCGGAGGGTCTGCCGTGTGGTTCTGGCATAGCCGGCAGTTGATTTTGGCGTGTCCAGTAGGTGGTTCTGGGGAATGGATCAGCTGGTTCCGGCATACTCGGCAGGTGGTACCGGCGTGTCCAGAACATGGTTCTGGCAAGTCTGAGAGGTGGTTCTGGCATGCCCGACAGTTGATTCCGGAGTGTCCGCCAAGTGTTTCTGGCGTACCCGGCAGGTGATTTTGGCCTGTCCGACAGGTGTTTCTTGCGAGTCGTGCAGGTGGCTCAGGCATGCTCAGCTGGTGCTTCCGGCGTCTCTGGCACGTGGTTCTGGTGTGTCTGAGAGCTGGTTCTGGCATGTCCGGCAGATGATTCCAGAGTCTCCACCAAGTGGTTCTGGTATACCTGGCAGGTGATTTTGGCGTGTCAGGAAGGTGGTTCCGGCTAGTTGAACAGGTGGATCAGGTGTGCTCGCCAGGGGGTTCAGGCGGGTCTGGCAGGTGGTTTCGGTCTGTTCGGGGTGTGGTTCCGGCATCTCAGGCACGTGGTTCTGGCACGTCTGAGAGGTGGTTGCGGCCGGCCCGACAGGTGTTTCCGGAGTGTCCGCCAAGTGGTTCTGGCGTAGCTGGCAGGTGATGTTGGCGTGACCGGCAGGTGTTTCCAGCAAGCCCGGCAGGTGATTCTGGAGTGTCCGGCAAGTGGTTCTGGCGTAGCCGGCAGGTGATTTTGGCGTGTCCAGCAGGTGGTTCCGGCGAGCTCGTCAGGTGGTAGCGGCGTGTCCGGAACATGGTTCTGGCACGTCTGAGAGATGGTTCCGGCATGCCCGGCAGGTGATTCCGGAGTGTCTGGCATGTGGTTCTGGCACCTCAGAGAGTTGGTTCCGGCATGCCCGGCAGGTGGTTCAGGAGTGTCTGCCACGTGGTTCTGGCGTAGATGGCAGGTGATGTTGGCGTGACCGGCAGGTGGTTCCAGCCAGCCCGGCAGGTGATTCCGAAGTGTTCACCAAATGGTTGTGGCGTAGACGGCAGGTGATTTTGGCGTGTCCGGCAGGTGGTTTTGGCGAGTCGAGCAGGTGGTTCTGGCGTGCTCGGCAGGTGCTTCCGGTGTCATTGGCATGTCGTTCCGGCATGTCTGAGAGGTGGTTCCGCCATACCCGGCAGGTGATTCCGGAGTGTTCGCCAAGTGGTTCTGGCGTAGCCGGCAGGTGATTTTGCATGTCCGGCAATGGTTCCGGAGATTCGAGCCGGTGGTTCTGGCGTGTCCGGCAGGTGGTTCTGGTCTGTCCAGCAGGTGGTTCTGCGGTGCCCGGCACGAGGTTCTGGCACGTCTGAGAGGTTGTTTCGGCATGCCCTTCACGTGATTGCGGCTTGTCCACCAAGTGGTTCTGGTGTAGCGGGCAGGTGATTTTGGCGTGTCCAGCAGGTGGTTCTGGGGAGTGGATCAGGAACTTCCGGCATTCTCGGCAGGTGCTTCCGCCGTCTCCGGCATGTGGTTGTGGCACCTCTGAGAGGTGTTTCCAGCATGCCCGGCAGGTGATTCCGGAGTGTGCGACAAGTGGTTGTGGCGTAGCCGGCTGCCGATTCTGGCGTGTCCGGAAGGTGGTTCTGGCGAGTCCAGCAGGTGGTCCCGGCGTGTCTGGCAGCTGGTTCCGGCCTGTCCTGGAGGTGGTTCCGGAGTGTCTGCCGAGTGGTTCTGGCATAGCCGGCAGGTGATTTTGGCGTGTCCAGCAGGTGGTTCTGGGGAGTGGAGAAGGTGGTTCCGGCATACTCATCAGGTGGTTTCGGTGTGTCCGGCACATGGTTCTGGCACCTCTGAGAGGTGGTTCCGGCATGCCCGGCAGGTGATCCCGGAGAGTCCTCCAAGTGGTTCTGGCGTAGCTGGCAGGTGATGTTGGTGTGACCGGCAGGTGGTTCCAGCAAGCCCGGCAGGTGATTCTGGAGTGTCCGCCAAGTGGTTCTGGCGTAGCCGGCAGGTGATTTTGGCGTGTCCAGCAGGTGGTCCTGGCGAGCTCGGCAGGTGGCAGCGGCGTGTCCGGAACATGGTTCTGGCACGTCTGAGAGATGGTTCCGGCTTGCCCGGCAGGTGATTCCGGAGTGTCCGGCATGTGGTTCTGGCACCTCTGATAGGTGGTTCCGGCATGCCCGGCAGGTGGTTCCGGAGTGTCTGCCGAGTGGTTCTGGCGTAGACGGCAGGTGATTCTGGCGTGTCCAGCAGGTGGTTCTGGTGAATGGATCAGGTGGTTCCGGCATACTCGGCAGGTGGTACCGGCGTGTCCGGAACATGGTTCTGGCAAGCCTGATAGGTGGTTCCGGCATGCCCGGCAGGTGATTCGGGAGTGTTCGCCAAGTGGTTCTGGCGTAGCCGGCAGGTGATTTTGCATGTCCGGCAATGGTTCCGGCAAGTCGAGCTGGTGGTTCCGGCGTGTCCGGCAGGTGGTTCCGGTCTGTCCGGCAGGTGGTTCTGGCGTGTCCGGCATGAGGTTCTGGCACGTCGGAGAGGTGGTTCCGGCATGCCCGACAGGTGATTCCGGAGTGTCCGCCACGTGGTTCTGGCGTACCCGGCAGGTGATTTTGGCGTGTCTGGCAGGTGTTTCTTGCAAGTCGAGCATGTGGCTCAGGCATGCTCAGCACGTGCTTCCGGCGTCTCCGGCACGTGTTTCTGGTGTGTCTGAGAGCTGGTTCTGGCAAGTCCGGCAGATGATTCCGGAGTGTCCACCAAGTGGTTCTGGCATACCCGGCAGGTGATTTTGGCGTGTCAGGTAGGTGGTTCCGGCGAGTCGAGTAGGTGGTTCCGGCGTGCTCGGCAGGTGGGTCAGGTGGGTCTGGCAGGTGGTTTTGGTCTGTTCGTGGTGTGGTTCCGGCATCTCAGGCACATGGTTCTGGCACGTCTGAGAGGTGGTTCCGGCCGGCCCGACAGGTGTTTCCGGAGTGTCCGCCAAGTGGTTGTGGCGTAGCTGAAAGGTGATGTTGGCGTGACCGGCAGGTGGTTCCAGCCAGCCCGGCAGGTGATTCCGGAGTGTCCGCCAAGTGGTTCTGGCGTAGCCGGCAGGTCATTTTGCATGTCCGGCGGTGGTTCCGGCGAGTCGAGCCGGTGGTTCCGGTGTGTCCGGCAGGTGGTTCTGGCGTGACCGGCACGAGGTTCTGGCACGTCTGAGAGTTGGTTCCCGCATGCCCGACAGGTGATTCCGGAGTGTCCGCCACGTGGTTCTGGCGTACCCGGCAGGTGATTTTGGCGTCTCTGGCAGGTGTTTCTTGCAAGTCGAGCATGTGGCTCAGGCATGCTCAGCAGGTGCTTCCGGCGTGTCTGGCACGTGGTTCTGGTGTGTCTGAGAGCTGGATCTGGCATGTCCGGCAGATGATTCCGGAGTGTCCAACAAGTGGTTGTGGCATACCCGGCAGGTGATTTTAGCGTGTCAGGTAGGTGGTTCCAGCGAGTCGAGTAGGTGGTTCCGGCGTTCTCGGCAGGTGGTTCAGGCGGGTCTGGCAGGTGATTTCGGTCTGTTCGGGGTGTGGTTCTGGCATCTCAGTCACATGGTTCTGGCACGTCTGATAGGTGGTTCTGGCTGGCCCGACAGGTGTTTCCATGGTGTCCGCCAAGTGGTTCTGGCATAGCTTGCAGGTGATGTTGGCGTGACCCGCATGTGGTTCCAGCCAGCCCGGCAGGTGTGTCCGAAGTGTTCACCAAATGGTTGTGGCATAGCCGGAAGATGATTTTGGCGTGTCCAGCAGGTGGTTTTGGCGAGTCGAGAAGGTGGTTCTGGCGTGCTCGGCAGGGGCTTCCGGTGTCATTGGCATGTGGTTCCGACATGTCTGAGAGGTGGTTCCGCCATAGCCGGCAGGTGATTCCCGAGTGTTCCCCAAGTGGTTCTGGCATAGCCGGCAGGTGATTTTGCATGTCAGGCAATGGTTCCGGCGAGTCGTGCCAGTGTTTCCGGCATGTCCGGCAGGTGATTCCGGCAAGTCCAGCAGGTGGTTCCGGCATGCCCGTCAGGTGATTCCGGAGTGTCCGCCACGTGGTTCTGGCGTAGCCGGCAGGTGATTTTTGCATGTGCGGCAATGGTTACGGCGAGTCGAGCCGGTGGTTCCGGCGTGTCCGGCAGGTGGTTCCAGTCTGTCCAGCAGGTGGTTCTGGGGTGTCCGGCACGAGGTTCTGGCACGTCTGAGAGGTTGTGTCGGCATGCCGTTCACGTGATTCCGGCTTGTCGACCAACTGGTTCTGGTGTAGCGGGCAGGTGATTTTGGCGTGTCCGGCAGGTGGGACCGGTGAGTCAAGCAGGTGGTTCCGGCGAGTGTTTCCTGTGTTTCCGGTCTGTCCGGGAGATGGTTCCGGCCTGTCCGGCACGTGCTTCTGGCACTTCTGAGACGTTGTGCTGGCATGCCCGGCAGGTGATTCTGGAGTGTCCCCCAAGTGGTTCTGGCGTAGCCGGCAGGTGATTTTGGCGTGTCCGGCAGGTGGTTCTGGGGAGTGGATCTTGAACTTCCGGCATTCTCGGCAGGTGCTTCCGCCGTCTCTGGCATGAGGTTGTGGCACCTCTGAGAGGTGGTTCCAGCATGCCCGGCAGGTGATTCCGGAGTGTGCGACAAGTGGTTGTGGCGTAGCCGGCTGGTGATACTGGCGTGTCCGGCAGGTGGTTCCGGCGTGCTCGGCAGGTGGTTCCGGCATGTCCGGCAGGTGTTTGCCGTCTGTCCATGACGTGGTTCCGGCATGCCCGCAAGGTGATTCTGGAGTGTCCACCCAGTGGTTTTGGCGTAGCCGGCATATGATTTTGGCCTGTGAGGCAGGTGGTTCCGGCATGTCCAGCAGGTGGTCCCGGAGAGCTCGGCAGGTGCTTCCGGTCTCTCCGGCACGTCGTTGTGGCACGTCTGAGAGAAGTTTCTGGCATGCCCGGCAGGTGATTCCAGAGTGTCCGGCATGTGGTTCTGCCACCTTTGATATGTGGTTCCGGCATGCCCGGCAGGTGATTCCGGAGTCTCCGGCATGTGGTTCTGGCACCTCTGAGAGGTGGTTCCGGAATGCCTGGCATGTGATTCCGGAGTGTCTGCCGTGTGGTTCTGGCATAGCCGGCAGTTGATTTTGGCGTGTCAGGTAGGTGGTTCCGGCGAGTCGAGTAGGTGGTTCTGGCGTGCTCGGCAGGTGCTTCCGGTGTCATTGGTATGTGGTTCCGGCATGTCTGAGAGGTGGTTCCGCCATGCCCGGCAGGTGATTCCGGACTGTTCGCCAAGTGGTTCTGGCGTAGCCGGCAGGTCATTTTGCATGTCCGGCAGTTGGTTTTGGCGAGTCGAGCAGGTGGTTCTGGCGTGCTCGGCAGGTGCTTCCGGTGTCATTGGCATGTGGATCCGGCATGTCTGAGAGGTGGTTCCGGCATGCCCGGCAGGTGATTCCGGAGTGTGCGACAAGTGGTTGTGGCGTAGCCGGCTGGTGATACTGGCGTGTCCGGCAGGTGGTTCTGGCGAGTTGAGCAGGTGGTCCCGGCGTGTCCGGCAGCTGGTTCCGGTCTGTCCTGGAGGTGGTTCCGGAGTGTCTGCCGAGTGGTTCTGGCGTAGCCGGCAGGTGATTTTGGCGTGTCCAGCAGGTGGTTCTGGGGAGTGGAGCAGGTGGTTCCGGCATACTTGGCATGTGGTCCCGGCGTGTCCGGCACATGGTTCTGGCACCTCTGAGAGGTGGTTCCCTCATGCCCGGCAGGTGATCCCGGAGAGTCCTCCAAGTGGTTATGGCGTACCCCGCAGGTGTCTCTGGTGTGTCCAGCAGGTGGCTCTGGTGAGTCGAGCAGGTGGTTCTGGAGAGCTCGGCAGGTGCTTCCGGTCTCTCCGGCACGTCGTTGTGGCACGTCTGAGAGAAGGTTCCGGCATGCCCGGCAGGTGATTCCAGAGTCTTCGGCATGTGGTTCTGGCACCTTTGATAGGTGGTTCCGGCATGCCCGGCAGGTGATTCCGGAGTCTCCGGCATGTGGTTCTGGCACCTCTGAGAGGTGGTTCCGGAATGCCTGGCATGTGATTCCGGAGTGTCTGCCGTGTGGTTCTGGCATAGCCGGCAGTTGATTTTGGCGTGTCCAGTAGGTGGTTCTGGGGAGTGGATCAGCTGGTTCCGGCATACTCGGCAGGTGGTCCCGGCGTGTCCAGCACATGGTTCTGGCACCTCTGAGAGGTGGTTCCGGCATGCCCGGCAGGTGATCCCAGAGAGTCCTCAAAGTGGTTCTGGCGTACCCCGCAGGTGTTTCTGGTGTGTCCGGCAGGTGGCTCTGATGAGTCGAGCAGGTGGTTCCAGCGTGCTCGGCAGGTGGTTCCGGCATGTCCGGCAGGTGTTTGCCGTCTGTCCATGACGTGGTTCCGGCATGCCCGCAAGGTGATTCTGGAGTGTCCACCCAGTGGTTTTGGCGTAGCCGGCATATGATTTTGGCCTGTGAGGCAGGTGGTTCCGGCATGTCCAGCAGGTGGTCCCGGAGAGCTCGGCAGGTGCTTCCGGTCTCTCCGGCACGTCGTTGTGGCACGTCTGAGAGAAGGTTCCGGCATGCCCGGCAGGTGATTCCAGAGTCTCCGGCATGTGGTTCTGCCACCTTTGATATGTGGTTCCGGCATGCCCGGCAGGTGATTCCGGAGTCTCCGGCATGTGGTTCTGGCACCTCTGAGAGGTGGTTCCGGAATGCCTGGCATGTGATTCCGGAGTGTCTGCCGTGTGGTTCTGGCATAGCCGGCAGTTGATTTTGGCGTGTCAGGTAGGTGGTTCCGGCGAGTCGAGTAGGTGGTTCTGGCGTGCTCGGCAGGTGCTTCCGGTGTCATTGGTATGTGGTTCCGGCATGTCTGAGAGGTGGTTCCGCCATGCCCGGCAGGTGATTCCGGAGTGTCCGACATGTGGTTCTGGCACCTCTGAGAGGTGGTACCGGAATGCCTGGCATGTGATTCCGGACTGTCTGCCGAGTGGTTCTGGCGTAGCCGGCAGTTGATTTTGGCGTGTCCACTAGGTGGTTCTGGGGAGTGGATCAGCTGGTTCCGGCATACTCGGCAGGTGGTCCTAGCGTGTCCAGAACATGGTTCTGGCAAGTCTGAGAGGTGGTTCCGGCACGCCCGACAGGTGATTCCGGAGCGGCCGCCAATTCATTCTGGCGTACCCGGCAGGTAATTTTGGCATGTCCGACAGGTGTTTCTTGTGAGTCGAGCAGGTGGCTCAGGCATGTTCAGCTGGTGCTTCCGGCGTCTCTGGCACGTTGTTCTGGTGTGTCTGAGAGCTGGTTCTGGCATGTCCGACAGATGATTCCGGAGTCTCCAACAAGTGGTTGTGGCATACCCGGCAGGTGATTTTGGCGTGTCCAGCAGGTGGTTTTGGCGAGTCGAGCAGGTGGTTCTGGCGTGCTCGGCAGGTGCTTCCGTTGTCATTGGCATGTGGTTCCGGCACGTCTGAGAGGTGGTTCCGCTATGCCTGGCAGGTGATTCTGGAGTGTTCGCCAAGTGGTTCTGGCGTAGCCGGCAGGAGATTTTGCATGTCCGGCAATGGTTCCGTCGAGTCGAGCCAGTGGTTCCAGCATGCCCGCAGGTGATTCCGGCCTGTCCAGCAGGTGGTTCTGGGCAGTGGATCAGGTGGTTCCGGCATGCCCGGCAGGTGATTCCGGAGTGTCCGGCATGTGGTTCTGGCACCTCTGAGAAGTTGTTCTGGTTTGCCCGGCTGGTGATACCGGAGTGTCCGGCATTTGGTTCTGGCACCTCTGAGAGGTGGTTCCGGGATGCCTGGCATGTGATTCCGGAGTGTCTGCCGAGTGGTTCTGGCGTGTCCAGCAGGTGTTTCCGGTCTGTCTGGCGGGTGGTTCTGGGGAGTGGATCAGATGGTTCCGGCATGCCCGGCAGGTGATTCCGGAGTGTCCGCCACGTGGTTGTAGTGTACCCGGCAGGTGATTTTGGCGTGTCTGGCAGGCGTTTCTTGCAAGTCGAGCATTTGGCTCAGGCATGATCAGCAGGTGCTTCCGGCCTGTCCGGCACGTGGTGCTGGTGTGTCTGAGAGCTGGTTCTGGCATGTCCAGCAGATGATTCCGGAGTGTCCACCAACTGGTTCTGGTACACCTGGCAGGTGATTTTGGCGTGTCAGGAAGTTGGCTCCGGCTAGTTGAGCAGGTGAATCAGGCGTGCTCGCCAGGGGGTTCAGGAGGGTCTGGCAGGAGGTTTCGGTCTGTTCGGGGAGTGGTTCCGGCATCTCAGGCTCATGGTTCTGGCACCTCTTAGAGGTGGTTCTGGCCGGCCCGACTGGTGTTTCCATGGTGTCCGCCAAGTGGTTCTGGCATAGCTGGCAGGTGATGTTGGCGTGACCAGCAGGTGGTTCCAGCAAGCCCGGCAGATGATTCCGTAGAGTTCACCAAATGGTTGTGGCGTAGCCGGCAGGTGATTTTGGCGTGTCCAGCAGGTGGTTTTGGTGAGTCGAGCAGGTGGGTCTGGCGTGCTCGGCAGGTGCTTCCGGTGTCATTGGCATGTGGATCCGGCATGTCTGAGAGGTGGTTCCAGCATGCCCGGCAGGTGGTTCCGGAGAGTCTGCCGAGTGGTTCTGGAGCCAGCCCGGCAGGTGATTCCGAAGAGTTCACCAAATGGTTGTGGCGTAGCCGGCAGGTGATTTTGGTGTGTCAGGAAGGTGGTTACGGCTAGTAGAGCAGGTGGATCAGGCGTGCTCACCAGGGTGTTCAGGCGGGTCTGGCAGGTGGTTTCGGTCTGTTCGGGGAGTGGTTGCGGCATCTCAGGCACATGGTTCTGGCATGTCTGAGAGGTGGTTCCGGCCGGCCCGACAGGTGTTTCCGGAGTGTCTGCCGTGTGGTTCTTGCGTAGCTGGCAGATGATTTTGGCGTGTCCAGCAGGTGGTTCCGGCGAGCTCGGCATGTGGTACCAGCGTGTCCGGAACATGGTTCTGGCACGTCTGAGAGATGGTTCCGGCATGTGAGGCAGGTGATTCCGGAGTGTCCGGCATGTGGTTCTGGCACCTCTGAGAGGTGGCTCCAGCATGCCTCGCAGGTGATTCCGGAGTGTCCGGCATGTGGTTCTGGCACATCTGAGAGGTGGTTCCGGCATGCCCGGCAGGTGATTCCGGAGTGTCCGCCACGTGGTTCTGGCTTACCCGGCAGGTGATTTTGGCGTTTCTGGCAGGTGTTTCTTGCAAATCGAGCATGTGGCTCAGGCATTATCAGCAGGTGCTTCCGGCGTGTCCGGCACGTGGTTCTGGTGTGTCAGAGGGCTGGTTCTGGCATTTCCGGCAGATGATTCCGGAGTGTCCACCAAGTGGTTCTGGTAGACCTGGCAGGTGATTTTGGCGTGTCTGGAAGGTGGTTCCGGCTAGTTGAGCAGGTGGATCAGGCGTGCTCGCCAGGGGGTTCAGGCGGGTCTGGCAGGTGGTTTCGGTCTGTTCGGGGTGTGGTTCCGGCATCTCAGGCACATGGTTCTGGCACGTCTGAGATGTGGTTCCGGCCGGCCCTACAGGTGTTTCCGGAGTGTCCGCCAAGTGGTTCCGGCGTAGCTGAAATGTGATGTTGGCGTGAACGGCAGGTGGTTCCAGCCAGCCCGGCAGGTGATTCCGGAGTGTCTGCTGAGTGGTTCTGGCGTAGCCGGCAGGTGATTTTGGCGTGTCCAGCAGGTGGCTCCGGCGAGCTCGGCAGGTGCTACCGGCGTGTCCGGAACCTTGTTCTGGCACGTCTGAGAGATGGTTCCGGCATGCCCGGCAGGTGATTCCGGAGTGTCCGGCATGTGGTTCTGGCACCTCTGAGAGGTGGTTCCGGCATGCCCGGCAGGTGGTTCCGGAGTGTCTGCCGAGTGGTTCTCGCGTAGACGGCAGGTGATTCTGGCGTGTCCAGCAGGTGGTTCTGGGGAGTGGATCAGGTGGTTCCGGCATACTCGGCAGGTGGTACCGGCGTGTCCGGAACATGGTTCTGGCAAGTCTGAGAGGTGGTTCCGGCATGCCCGACAGGTGATTCCGGAGTGTTCGCCAAGTGGTTCTGGCGTAGCCGGCAGGTCATTTTGCATGTCCAGCGGTGGTTCCGGCGAGTCGAGCCGGTGGTTCCGGCGTAGCCGGCAGTTGATTTTGGCGTGTCCACTAGGTGGTTCTCGGGAGTGGATCAGCTGGTTCCGGCATACTCGGCAGGTGGTACCGGCGTGTCCAGAACATGGTTCTGGCAAGTCTGAGAGGTGGTTCCGGCACGCCCGACAGGTGATTCCGGAGCGTCCGCCAAGTGTTTCTGGCGTACCCGGCAGGTGATTTTGGCATGTCCGACAGGTGTTTCTTGCGAGTCGAGCATGTGGCTCAGGCACGCTCAGCTGGTGCTTCCGGCATCTCTGGCACGTGGTTCTGGTGTGTCTGAGAGCTGGTTCTGGCATGTCCGGCAGATGATTCCGGAGTGTCCACCAAGTGGTTCTGGTAGACCTGGCAGGTGATTTTGGCGTGTCAGGAAGGTGGTTCCGGCTATTTGAGCAGGTGGATCAGGCGTGCTCGCCAGGGGGTTCAGGCGGGTCTGGCAGGTGGTTACTGTCTGTTCAGGGAGTGGTTCCGGCATCTCCGGCACATGGTTGTGGCACGTCTGAGAGTTGGTTCCGGCCGGCCCGACAGGTGTTTCCGGAGTGTCTGCCAAGTGGTTCTGCCGTAGCTGAAAGGTGATGTTGGCGTGACTGGCAGGTGGTTCCAGCCAGCCCGGCAGGTGATTCCGGAGTGTCTGCCGAGTGGTTCTGGTGTAGCCGGCAGGTGATTTTGGCGTGTCCAGCGGGTGGTTTTGGCGAGTCGAGCAGGTGGTTCTGGCGTGCTCGGCAGGTGCTTCCGGTGTCATTGGCATGTGGTTCCGGCATGTCTGAGAGGTGGTTCCGCCATGCCCGGCAGGTGATTCCGAAAAGTTCACCAAATGGTTGTGGCGTAGCCGGCAGGTGATTTTGGCATGTCCGGCAGGTGTTTCGGGTCTGTCCGGCAGGTGGTTCTGGCGTGTCCGGCACGAGGTTCTGGCACGTCTGAGAGTTGGTTCCGGCTTGACCGACAGGTGATTCCCGGAGTGTCCGCCACGTGGTTCTGGTGTACCCGGCAGGTGATTTTGGCATGTCCAGCAGGTGGTTTTGGCGAGTCGAGCAGGTGGTTCTGGAGTGCTCGGCAGGTGCTTCCGGTGTCATTGGCATGTGGTTCCGGCATGTCTGAGAGGTGGTTCCGCCGTGCCCGGCAGGTGATTCCGGAGTGTTCGCCAAGTGATTCTGGCGTAGCCGGCAGGTGATTTTGCATGTCCGGCAATGGTTCCGGCGAGTCGAGCCGGTCGTTCCGGCATGTCCGGCAGGTGGTTCCGGCATGCCCGGCAGGTGATTCCGGAGTGTCCGGCATGTGGTTCTGGCACCTCTGAGAGGTGGTTCCGGCATGCCCGGCAGGTGATACCAGAGTGTCCAGCATTTGGTTCTGGCACCTGTGAGAGGTGGTTCCGGAATGCCTGGCATGTGATTCCGGAGTGTCTGCCGAGTGGTTCTGGCGTAGCCGGGAGGTGATTTTGGCGTGTCAGACAGGTGGTTCCGGCGAGCTCGGCAGGTGGTTCCGGCATGTCCGGAACATGGTTCTGGCACGTCTGAGAGATGGTTCCGGCATGCCCGGCAGATGATTCCGGAGTGTCCGGCATGTGGTTCTGGCACCTCTGAGAGGTGGTTCCGGCATGCCAGGCAGGTGGTTCCGGCATGTCCGGCAGTTGGTTCCGGCATGTCCAGCACGTGGTTCCAGCATGCCCGGCAGATGATTCCGGAGTGTTCGGCATGTGGTTCTGGCACCTCTGAGAGGTGGTTCCGGCATGCCAGGCAGGTGATACCGGAGTGTCCGGCATTTGGTTATGGCACCTCTGAGAGGTGGTTCCGGAATGCCTGGCATGTGATTCCGGAGTGTCTGCCGAGTGGTTCGGGCGTAGCCCGCAGGTGATTTTGGCGTGTCCGGCAGGTGGTTCCGCCGTGCTCGGCAGGTGGTTCAGGCATGGCCGTCACGTGGTTCCAGTCTGTCCAGGACGTGTTTCCAGCTTCTCCGGCAGGTGGTTCTGGTACGTCTGAGAGGTGGTTCCGCCATGGCTGGCAGGTGATCCCGGACTGTCCCCCAGGTGGTTCTGGCATAGCCAGCCGTTGATATTGGCCTGTCCGGCAGGTGGTTCCAGCGAGTCGAACAGGTGGCTCCGGCGTTCTTGGCAGGTGGTTCCGGTCTGTCCGGTAGGTGTTTCCGGCGTGTCTGGCACGTGCTTCCGGCACGTCTGAGAGGTGGTTCCGGCATGCGCGGCAGGTGGTTCAGGCGGTTCTGGCAGGTGGTATCCGTCTGTTCGGGGTGTGGTTCCAGCATCTCATGAACACGTTTCTGGCAAGTCTGAGATGTGGTTCCAGCCGGCCCGACAGGTGTTTCCGCAGTGTCCGCCAAGCGGTTCTGGCGTAGTTGGCAGGTGATTTTGGCATGACTGGCAGGCGGTTCCAGCAAGCCTGGCAGGTGATTCCAAAGTGTTCACCAACTGGTTGTGGCGTAGCCGGCAGGTGATTTTTGCGTGATCGGCAGGTGGTTCTGGCGAGTCGAGCAGGTGGTTCCGGCGTGCTCGGCTGGTGCTTCCGGGGTCATTGGCACGGGGTTCTGGCATGTCTGAGAGGTGGTTCCTGCATGCCCGGCAAGTGATTCCGGAGTGTTCGCCAAGTGGTTCTGGCATAGTCGGCAGGTGATTTTGGCATGTCCGGCAGGTGGTTCAGGCGAGTTGAGCAGGTGGTTCCAACGTGCTTGGCAGGTGCTTCCGGCGTCTCCGGCACGTGTTTCTGGCACATCTGACAGGTGGTTCCGGCATGCCCGAAAGTTGATTCCGGTCTGTCCGGTAGGTGGTTCCAGCCTGCACGGCATGTGGTTCTGGTACGTCTCAGAGGTGGTTGCGCATGCCCAACAGGTGATTCCGGACTGTCCGCCACATGGTTCTGGCACGTCTGAGAGGTGGTTCCGGCATGCCCGGCAGGTCATCCCAGAGAGTCCTCCAAGTGGTTCTGGCATAACACGCAGGTGATTTTGGCGTGTCTGGCAGGTTGTTCCGTTGTGCTTGGCAGGTGGTTCAGGCTTGGCCGGCAGGTGGTTCCAGACTGTCCAGGACGTGTTTCCAGCTTCTCCGGCAGGTGGTTCTGGTACGTCTGAGAGGTGGTTCCGCCATGGCTGGCAGGTGGTTCCGGTCTGTCCGGTAGGTGATTCCGGCGTGTCTGGCACGTGCTTCCGGAACGTCTGAGAGGTGGTTCCGCCATGGCTGGCAGGTGATTCCGGACCGTCCCCCAGGTGGTTCTGGCATAGCCAGCAGTTGATATTGGCCTGTCCGGCAGGTGGTTCCAGCAAGTCGAACAGGTGGCTCTGGCGTGCTCGGCAGGTGGTTCCGGTCTGTCCGGTAGGTGACTCTGGCGTGTCCGGCACGTGCTTGCAGCACGTCTGAGAGGTGGTTCCGGCATGCGCGACAGGTGATTTCGGAGTTTCCGCCAGGTGGTTCTGGCGTACCCGGCAGGTGATTTTGGCGTGTCCGGCAGGTGTTTCTGGCGAGTCGAGCAGGTGGCTCCGGCATGCTCGGCAGGTGCTTCCGGCGTCTCCGGCACTTGGTTCTGGTGTGTCTGAGAGCTGGTTCCGGCATGTCCGGCAGATGATTCCGGAGTGTCCGCCAAGTGGTTCTGGCATACCCGGCTGGTGATTTGGGCATGTCAGGTAGGTGGTTCCGGCGAGTCGAGCAGGTGGCTCCGGCGTGCTCGGCAGGTTGTTCAGACGGGTCTGGCAGGTGTTTTCCGTCTGTTCGGGCTGTGGTTCCAGCATCTCATGCACATGGTTCTGGCACGTCTGAGATGTGGTTCCGGCCGGCCCAACAATTGTTTCCACAGTGTCCGCCAAGTGGTACTGGCGTAGTTGGCAGGTGATTTTGGCATGACCGGCAGGTGGTTCCATCAAGCCCGGCAGGTTATTCCGAAGTGTTCCCCAACTGGTTGTGGCGTAGCCGGCAGGTGATTTCTGCGTGTCCGGCAGGTGGTTCTGGCGAGTCGAGCAGGTGGTTCCGGCGTGCTCGGCAGGTGCTTCCTGGGTCATTGGCACGTGGTTCTGGCATATCTGAGAGGTGGTTCCGGCATGCCCAGCAGGTGATTCCGGAGTGTTCGCCAAGTGTTTCCGGCGTAGCCGGCAGGTGATTTTGCATGTCCAGCTGTCGTTCCAGCGGGTCGAGCCGGTTGTTCCGGCGTGTCCGGCAGGTGGTTCCGGTCTGTCCGCCAGGTGGTTCTGTGGTGTCCGGCACGAGGTTCAGTCTGAGAGGCTGTGCCGGCATGCCCCTCACGTGATTCCGGCTTGTCCCCGAAGTGGTGCTGGTGTAGCGGGCAGGTGATTTTGGCGTGTCCGGCAGGTGGTTCAGGCGAGTTGAGCAGGTGGTTGCGACGTGCTCGGCAGGTGCTTCCGGCGTCTCCGGCACGTGTTTCTGGCACATCTGACTGGTGGTTCCGGCATGCCCAAAAGTTGATTCCGGTCTGTCCGGTATGTGGTTCCGGCGTGCACGGCACGTGTTTCTGGTACGTGTCAGAGGTGGTTGCGTATGCCCAACAGGTGATTCCGGACTGTCCGCCACGTGCTTCTGGCACGTCTGAGAGGTGGTTCCAACATGCCCGGCAGGTCATTTCGGAGAGTCGTCCAAGTGGTTCTGGCGTAGCCCGCAGGTGATTTTGGCGTGTCCGGCAGGTGGTTCCGCCGTGCTCGGCAGGTGGTTCAGGCATGGCCGTCACGTGGTTCCAGTCTGTCCAGGACGTGTTTCCAGCTTCTCCGGCAGGTGGTTCTGGTACGTCTGAGAGGTGGTTCCGCCATGGCTGGCAGGTGATCCCGGACTGTCCCCCAGGTGGTTCTGGCATAGCCAGCAGTTGATATTGGCCTGTCCGGCAGGTGGTTCCAGCGAGTCGAACAGGTGGCTCCGGCGTTCTTGGCAGGTGGTTCCGGTCTGTCCGGTAGGTGTTTCCGGCGAGTCCGGCACGTGCTTCCGGCACGTCTGAGAGGTGGTTCCGGCATGCGCGGCAGGTGATTCCGTAGTGTCCGCCAGGTGGTTCTGGCATACCCGGCAGGTGATTTTGGCGTGTCCGGCAGGTGTTTCTGGCAAGTGGAGCAGGCGGCTCCGGCATGCTCGGCAGGTGCTTCTGGCGTCTCCGGCACTTGGTTCTGGTGTGTCTGAGAGCTGGTTCCGGCATGTCCGGCAGATGATTCCGGAGTGTCCGCCAAGTGGTTCTGGCATACCCAGCAGGTGATTTTGGCGTGTCAGGGAGGTGGTACCGGTGAGTCGAGCAGGTGGTTCCGGCGTGCTCAGCAGGTGGTTCAGGCTTTTCTGGCAGGTGGTATCCGTCTGTTCGGGGTGTGGTTCCAGCATCTCATGAACACGTTTCTGGCACGTCTGAGATGTGGTTCCAGCCGGCCCGACAGGTGTTTCCGCAGTGTCCGCCAAGCGGTTCTGGCGTTGTTGGCAGGTGATTTTGGCATGACTGGCAGGTGGTTCCAGCAAGCCTGGCAGGTGATTCCAAAGTGTTCACCAACTGGTTGTGGCGTAGCCGGCAGGTGATTTTTGCGTGATCGGCAGGTGGTTCTGGCGAGTCGAGCAGGTGGTTCCGGCGTGCTCGGCTGGTGCTTCCGGGGTCATTGGCACGGGGTTCTGGCATGTCTGAGAGGTGGTTCCTGCATGCCCGGCAAGTGATTCCGGAGTGTTCGCCAAGTGGTTCTGGCATAGTCGGCAGGTGATTTTGGCATGTCCGGCAGGTGGTTCAGGCGAGTTGAGCAGGTGGTTCCAACGTGCTTGGCAGGTGCTTCCGGCGTCTCCGGCACGTGTTTCTGGCACATCTGACAGGTGGTTCCGGCATGCCCGAAAGTTGATTCCGGTCTGTCCGGTAGGTGGTTCCAGCCTGCACGGCATGTGGTTCTGGTACGTCTCAGAGGTGGTTGCGCATGCCCAACAGGTGATTCCGGACTGTCCGCCACATGGTTCTGGCACGTCTGAGAGGTGGTTCCGGCATGCCCGGCAGGTCATCCCAGAGAGTCCTCCAAGTGGTTCTGGCATAACACGCAGGTGATTTTGGCGTGTCTGGCAGGTTGTTCCGTTGTGCTTGGCAGGTGGTTCAGGCTTGGCCGGCAGGTGGTTCCAGACTGTCCAGGACGTGTTTCCAGCTTCTCCGGCAGGTGGTTCTGGTACGTCTGAGAGGTGGTTCCGCCATGGCTGGCAGGTGGTTCCGGTCTGTCCGGTAGGTGATTCCGGCGTGTCTGGCACGTGCTTCCGGAACGTCTGAGAGGTGGTTCCGCCATGGCTGGCAGGTGATTCCGGACCGTCCCCCAGGTGGTTCTGGCATAGCCAGCAGTTGATATTGGCCTGTCCGGCAGGTGGTTCCAGCAAGTCGAACAGGTGGCTCTGGCGTGCTCGGCAGGTGGTTCCGGTCTGTCCGGTAGGTGACTCTGGCGTGTCCGGCACGTGCTTGCAGCACGTCTGAGAGGTGGTTCCGGCATGCGCGACAGGTGATTTCGGAGTTTCCGCCAGGTGGTTCTGGCGTACCCGGCAGGTGATTTTGGCGTGTCCGGCAGGTGTTTCTGGCGAGTCGAGCAGGTGGCTCCGGCATGCTCGGCAGGTGCTTCCGGCGTCTCCGGCACTTGGTTCTGGTGTGTCTGAGAGCTGGTTCCGGCATGTCCGGCAGATGATTCCGGAGTGTCCGCCAAGTGGTTCTGGCATACCCGGCTGGTGATTTGGGCATGTCAGGTAGGTGGTTCCGGCGAGTCGAGCAGGTGGCTCCGGCGTGCTCGGCAGGTTGTTCAGACGGGTCTGGCAGGTGTTTTCCGTCTGTTCGGGCTGTGGTTCCAGCATCTCATGCACATGGTTCTGGCACGTCTGAGATGTGGTTCCGGCCGGCCCAACAATTGTTTCCACAGTGTCCGCCAAGTGGTACTGGCGTAGTTGGCAGGTGATTTTGGCATGACCGGCAGGTGGTTCCATCAAGCCCGGCAGGTTATTCCGAAGTGTTCCCCAACTGGTTGTGGCGTAGCCGGCAGGTGATTTCTGCGTGTCCGGCAGGTGGTTCTGGCGAGTCGAGCAGGTGGTTCCGGCGTGCTCGGCAGGTGCTTCCTGGGTCATTGGCACGTGGTTCTGGCATATCTGAGAGGTGGTTCCGGCATGCCCAGCAGGTGATTCCGGAGTGTTCGCCAAGTGTTTCCGGCGTAGCCGGCAGGTGATTTTGCATGTCCAGCTGTCGTTCCAGCGGGTCGAGCCGGTTGTTCCGGCGTGTCCGGCAGGTGGTTCCGGTCTGTCCGCCAGGTGGTTCTGTGGTGTCCGGCACGAGGTTCAGTCTGAGAGGCTGTGCCGGCATGCCCCTCACGTGATTCCGGCTTGTCCCCGAAGTGGTGCTGGTGTAGCGGGCAGGTGATTTTGGCGTGTCCGGCAGGTGGTTCAGGCGAGTTGAGCAGGTGGTTGCGACGTGCTCGGCAGGTGCTTCCGGCGTCTCCGGCACGTGTTTCTGGCACATCTGACTGGTGGTTCCGGCATGCCCAAAAGTTGATTCCGGTCTGTCCGGTATGTGGTTCCGGCGTGCACGGCACGTGTTTCTGGTACGTGTCAGAGGTGGTTGCGTATGCCCAACAGGTGATTCCGGACTGTCCGCCACGTGCTTCTGGCACGTCTGAGAGGTGGTTCCAACATGCCCGGCAGGTCATTTCGGAGAGTCGTCCAAGTGGTTCTGGCGTAGCCCGCAGGTGATTTTGGCGTGTCCGGCAGGTGGTTCCGCCGTGCTCGGCAGGTGGTTCAGGCATGGCCGTCACGTGGTTCCAGTCTGTCCAGGACGTGTTTCCAGCTTCTCCGGCAGGTGGTTCTGGTACGTCTGAGAGGTGGTTCCGCCATGGCTGGCAGGTGATCCCGGACTGTCCCCCAGGTGGTTCTGGCATAGCCAGCAGTTGATATTGGCCTGTCCGGCAGGTGGTTCCAGCGAGTCGAACAGGTGGCTCCGGCGTTCTTGGCAGGTGGTTCCGGTCTGTCCGGTAGGTGTTTCCGGCGAGTCCGGCACGTGCTTCCGGCACGTCTGAGAGGTGGTTCCGGCATGCGCGGCAGGTGATTCCGTAGTGTCCGCCAGGTGGTTCTGGCATACCCGGCAGGTGATTTTGGCGTGTCCGGCAGGTGTTTCTGGCAAGTGGAGCAGGCGGCTCCGGCATGCTCGGCAGGTGCTTCTGGCGTCTCCGGCACTTGGTTCTGGTGTGTCTGAGAGCTGGTTCCGGCATGTCCGGCAGATGATTCCGGAGTGTCCGCCAAGTGGTTCTGGCATACCCAGCAGGTGATTTTGGCGTGTCAGGGAGGTGGTACCGGTGAGTCGAGCAGGTGGTTCCGGCGTGCTCAGCAGGTGGTTCAGGCTTTTCTGGCAGGTGGTATCCGTCTGTTCGGGGTGTGGTTCCAGCATCTCATGAACACGTTTCTGGCACGTCTGAGATGTGGTTCCAGCCGGCCCGACAGGTGTTTCCGCAGTGTCCGCCAAGCGGTTCTGGCGTTGTTGGCAGGTGATTTTGGCATGACTGGCAGGTGGTTCCAGCAAGCCTGGCAGGTGATTCCAAAGTGTTCACCAACTGGTTGTGGCATAGCCGGCAGGTGATTTTTGCGTGATCGGCAGGTGGTTCTGGCGAGTCGAGCAGGTGGTTCCGGCGTGCTCGGCTGGTGCTTCCGGGGTCATTGGCACGGGGTTCTGGCATGTCTGAGAGGTGGTTCCTGCATGCCCGGCAAGTGATTCCGGAGTGTTCGCCAAGTGGTTCTGGCATAGTCGGCAGGTGATTTTGGCATGTCCGGCAGGTGGTTCAGGCGAGTTGAGCAGGTGGTTCCAACGTGCTTGGCAGGTGCTTCCGGCGTCTCCGGCACGTGTTTCTGGCACATCTGACAGGTGGTTCCGGCATGCCCGAAAGGTGATTCCGGTCTGTCCGGTAGGTGGTTCCAGCCTGCACGGCATGTGGTTCTGGTACGTCTCAGAGGTGGTTGCGCATGCCCAACAGGTGATTCCGGACTGTCCGCCACATGGTTCTGGCACGTCTGAGAGGTGGTTCCGGCATGCCCGGCAGGTCATCCCAGAGAGTCCTCCAAGTGGTTCTGGCAGAACACGCAGGTGATTTTGGCGTGTCTGGCAGGTTGTTCCGTTGTGCTTGGCAGGTGGTTCAGGCTTGGCCGGCAGGTGGTTCCAGACTGTCCAGGACGTGTTTCCAGCTTCTCCGGCAGGTGGTTCTGGTACGTCTGACAGGTGGTTCCGCCATGGCTGGCAGGTGATTCCGGACCGTCCCCCAGGTGGTTCTGGCATAGCCAGCAGTTGATGTTGGCCTGTCCGGCAGGTGGTTCCAGCGAGTCGAACAGGTGGCTCCGGCGTGCTCGGCAGGTGGTTCCGGTCTGTCCGGTAGGTGTTTCCGGCGTGTCCGGCACGTGCTTCCGGCACGTCTGAGATGTGGTTCCGGCATGCGCGACAGGTGATTTCGGAGTGTCCGCCAGGTGGTTCTGGCGTACCCGGCAGGTGATTTTGGCGTGTCCGGCAGGTGTTTCTGGCGAGTCGAGCAGGTGGCTCCGGCATGCTCGGCAGGTGTTTCCGGCGTCTCCGGCACGTGGTTCTGGTGTGTCTGAGAGCTGGTTCCGGCATGTCCGGCAGATGATTCCGGAGTGTCCGCCAAGTGGTTCTGGCATACCCGGCTGGTGATTTGGGCATGTCAGGTAGGTGGTTCCGGCGAGTCGAGCAGGTGGCTCCGGCGTGCTCGGCAGGTTGTTCAGACGGGTCTGGCAGGTGTTTTCCGTCTGTTCGGGGTGTGGTTCCAGCATCTCATGCACATGGTTCTGGCACGTCTGAGATGTGGTTCCGGCCGGCCCGACAGGTGTTTCCACAGTGTCCGCCAAGTGGTACTGGCGTAGTTGGCAGGTGATTTTGGCATGACCAGCAGGTGGTTCCAGCAAGCCCGGCAGGTGATTCCGAAGTGTTCACCAACTGGTTGTGGCGTAGCCGGCAGGTGATTTCTGCGTGTCCGGCAGGTGGTTCTGGCGAGTCGAGCACGTGGTTCCGGCGTGCTCGGCCGGTGCTTCCGGGGTCATTGGCACGTGGTTCTGGCATATCTGAGAGGTGGTTCCGGCATGCCCGGCAGGTGATTCCGGAGTGTTCGCCAAGTGTTTCCGGCGTAGCCGGCAGGTGATTTTGCATGTCTAGCGGTCGTTCCGGCGGGTCGAGCCGGTGGTTCCGGCGTGTCCGGCAGGTGGTTCCGGTCTGTCCGGCAGGTGGTTCTGTGGTGTCCGGCACGAGGTTCAGTCTGAGAGGCTGTGCCGCCATGCCCCTCACGTGATTCCGGCTTGTCCCCGAAGTGGTGCTGGTGTAGCGGGTAGGTGATTTTGGCGTGTCCGGCAGGTGGTTCAGGCGAGTTGAGCATGTGGTTGCGACGTGCTCGGCAGGTGCTTGCGGCGTCTCCGGCACGTGTTTCTGGCACATCTGACTGGTGGTTCCGGCATGCCCAAAAGTTGATTCCGGTCTGTCCGGTAGGTGGTTCCGGCGTGCACGGCACGTGGTTCTGGTACGTCTCAGAGGTGGTTGCGTATGCCCAACAGGTGATTCCGGACTGTCCGCCACGATCTACTGGCACGTCTGAGAGGTGGTTCCAACATGCCCGGCAGGTCATTTCGGAGAGTCGTCCAAGTGGTTCTGGCGTAGCCCGCAGGTGATTTTGGCGTGTCCGGCAGGTGGTTCCGCCGTGCTCGGCAGGTGGTTCAGGCATGGCCGTCACGTGGTTCCAGTCTGTCCAGGACGTGTTTCCAGCTTCTCCGGCAGGTGGTTCTGGTACGTCTGAGAGGTGGTTCAGCCATGGCTGGCAGGTGATCCCGGACTGACCCCAGGTGGTTCTGGCATAGCCAGCAGTTGATATTGGCCTGTCCGGCAGGTGGTTCCAGCGAGTCGAACAGGTGGCTCCGGCGTTCTTGGCAGGTGGTTCCGGTCTGTCCGGTAGGTGTTTCCGGCGTGTCTGGCACGTGCTTCCGGCACGTCTGAGAGGTGGTTCCGGCATGCGCGACAGGTGATTTCGGAGTGTCCGCCAGGTGGTTCTGGCGTACCCGGCAGGTGATTTTGGCGTGTCCGGCAGGTGTTTCTGGCGAGTCGAGCAGGTGGCTCCGCCATGCTCGGCAGGTGCTTCCGGCGTCTCCGGCACTTGGTTCTGGTGTGTCTTAGAGCTGGTTCCGGCATGTCCGGCAGATGATTCCGGAGTGTCCGCCAAGTGGTTCTGGCATACCCGGCTGGTGATTTGGGCATGTCAGGTAGGTGGTTCCGGCGAGTCGAGCAGGTGGCTCCGGCGTGCTCGGCAGGTTGTTCAGACGGGTCTGGCAGGTGTTTTCCGTCTGTTCGGGGTGTGGTTCCAGCATCTCATGCACATGGTTCTGGCACGTCTGAGATGTGGTTCCGGCCGGCCCGACAGGTGTTTCCACAGTGTCCGCCAAGTGGTACTGGCGTAGTTGGCAGGTGATTTTGGCATGACCGGCAGCTGGTTCCAGCAAGCCCGGCAGGTGATTCCGAAGTGTTCCCCAACTGGTTGTGGCGTAGCCGGCAGGTGATTTTTGCGTGTCCGGCAGGTGGTTCTGGCGAGTCGAGCAGGTGGTTCCGGCATGCTCGGCAGGTGCTTCCGGGGTCATTGGCACGGGGTTCTGGCATGTCTGAGAGGTGGTTCCTGCATGCCCGGCAAGTGATTCCGGAGTGTTCGCCAAGTGGTTCTGGCATAGTCGGCAGGTGATTTTGGCATGTCCGGCAGGTGGTTCAGGCGAGTTGAGCAGGTGGTTCCAACGTGCTTGGCAGGTGCTTCCGGCGTCTCCGGCACGTGTTTCTGGCACATCTGACAGGTGGTTCCGGCATGCCCGAAAGGTGATTCCGGTCTGTCCGGTAGGTGGTTCCAGCCTGCACGGCATGTGGTTCTGGTACGTCTCAGAGGTGGTTGCGCATGCCCAACAGGTGATTCCGGACTGTCCGCCACATGGTTCTGGCACGTCTGAGAGGTGGTTCCGGCATGCCCGGCAGGTCATCCCAGAGAGTCCTCCAAGTGGTTCTGGCAGAACACGCAGGTGATTTTGGCGTGTCTGGCAGGTTGTTCCGTTGTGCTTGGCAGGTGGTTCAGGCTTGGCCGGCAGGTGGTTCCAGACTGTCCAGGACGTGTTTCCAGCTTCTCCGGCAGGTGGTTCTGGTACGTCTGAGAGGTGGTTCCGCCATGGCTGGCAGGTGATTCCGGACCGTCCCACAGGTGGTTCTGGCATAGCCAGCAGTTGATATTGGCCTGTCTGGCAGGTGGTTCCAGCGAGTCGAACAGGTGGCTCCGGCGTGCTCGGCAGGTGCTTCCGGCGTCTCCGGCACGTGGTTCTGGTGTGTCTGAGAGCTGGTTCCGGCATGTCCGGCAGATGATTCCGGAGTGTCCGCCAAGTGGTTCTGGCATACCCGGCTGGTGATTTGGGCATGTCAGGTAGGTGGTTCCGGCGAGTCGAGCAGGTGGCTCCGGCGTGCTCGGCAGGTTGTTCAGACGGGTCTGGCAGGTGTTTTCCGTCTGTTCGGGGTGTGGTTCCAGCATCTCATGCACATGGTTCTGGCACGTCTGAGATGTGGTTCCGGCCGGCCCGACAGGTGTTTCCACAGTGTCCGCCAAGTGGTACTGGCGTAGTTGGCAGGTGATTTTGGCATGACCGGCAGCTGGTTCCAGCAAGCCCGGCAGGTGATTCCGAAGTGTTCCCCAACTGGTTGTGGCGTAGCCGGCAGGTGATTTTTGCGTGTCCGGCAGGTGGTTCTGGCGAGTCGAGCAGGTGGTTCCGGCGTGCTCGGCAGGTGCTTCCGGGGTCATTGGCACGTGGTTCTGGCATATCTGAGAGGTGGTTCCGGCATGCCCGGCAGGTGATTCCGGAGTGTTCGCCAAGTGTTTCCGGCGTAGCCGGCAGGTGATTTTGAATGTCCAGCGGTCGTTCCGGCGGGTCGAGCCGGTGGTTCCGGCGTGTCCGGCAGGTGGTTCCGGTCTGTCCGGCAGGTGTTTCTGTGGTGTCCGGCACGAGGTTCAGTCTGAGAGGCTGTGCCGGCATGCCCCTCACGTGATTCCGGCTTGTCCCCGAAGTGGTGCTGGTGTAGCGGGCAGGTGATTTTGGCGTGTCCGGCAGGTGGTTCAGGCGAGTTGAGCAGGTGGTTGCGACGTGCTCGGCAGGTGCTTCCGGCGTCTCCGGCACGTGTTTCTGGCACATCTGACTGGTGGTTCCGGCATGCCCAAAAGTTGATTCCGGTCTGTCCGGTAGGTGGTTCCGGCATGCACGGCACGTGGTTCTGGTACGTCTCAGAGGTGGTTGCGTATGCCCAACAGGTGATTCCGGACTGTCCGCCACATGCTTCTGGCACGTCTGAGAGGTGGTTTCAACATGCCCGGCAGGTCATTTTGGAGAGTCGTCCAAGTGGTTCTGGCGTAGCCCGCAGGTGATTTTGGCGTGTCCGGCAGGTGGTTCCGCCGTGCTCGGCAGGTGGTTCAGGCGTGGTCGTCACGTGGTTCCAGTGTGTCCAGGACGTGTTTCCAGCTTCTCCGGCAGGTGGTTCTGGTACGTCTGAGAGGTGGTTCCGCCATGGCTGGCAGGTGATCCCGGACTGTCCCCCAGGTGGTTCTGGCATAGCCAGCAGTTGATATTGGCCTGTCCGGCAGGTGGTTCCAGCGAGTCGAACAGGTGGCTCCGGCGTTCTTGGCAGGTGGTTCCGGTCTGTCCGGTAGGTGTTTCCGGCGTGTCCGGCACGTGCTTCCGGCACGTCTGAGAGGTGGTTCCGGCATGCGTTGCAGGTGATTCCGTAGTGTCCGCCTGGTGGTTCTGGCATACCCGGCAGGTGATTTTGGCGTGTCCGGCAGGTGTTTCTGGCGAGTCGAGCAGGTGGCTCCGGCATGCTCGGCAGGTGCTTCCGGCGTCTCCGGCACTTGGTTCTGGTGTGTCTGAGAGCTGGTTCCGGCATGTCCGGCAGATGATTCCGGAGTGTCCGCCAAGTGGTTCTGGCATACCCAGCAGGTGATTTTGGCGTGTCAGGGAGGTGGTACCGGTGAGTCGAGCAGGTGGTTCCGGCGTGCTCAGCAGGTGGTTCAGGCGGTTCTGGCAGGTGGTATCCGTCTGTTCGGGGTGTGGTTCCAGCATCTCATGAACACGTTTCTGGCACGTCTGAGATGTGGTTCCAGCCGGCCCGACAGGTGTTTCCGCAGTGTCCGCCAAGCGGTTCTGGCGTAGTTGGCAGGTGATTTTGGCATGACTGGCAGGTGGTTCCAGCAAGCCTGGCAGGTGATTCCAAAGTGTTCACCAACTGGTTGTGGCGTAGCCGGCAGGTGATTTTTGCGTGATCGGCAGGTGGTTCTGGCGAGTCGAGCAGGTGGTTCCGGCGTGCTCGGCTGGTGCTTCCGGGGTCATTGGCACGGGGTTCTGGCATGTCTGAGAGGTGGTTCCTGCATGCCCGGCAAGTGATTCCGGAGTGTTCCCCAAGTGGTTCTGGCATAGTCGGCAGGTGATTTTGGCATGTTCGGCAGGTGGTTCAGGCGAGTTGAGCAGGTGGTTCCAACGTGCTTGGCAGGTGCTTCCGGCGTCTCCGGCACGTGTTTCTGGCACATCTGACAGGTGGTTCCGGCATGCCCGAAAGGTGATTCCGGTCTGTCCGGTAGGTGGTTCCAGCCTGCACGGCATGTGGTTCTGGTACGTCTCAGAGGTGGTTGCGCATGCCCAACAGGTGATTCCGGACTGTCCGCCACATGGTTCTGGCAAGTCTGAGAGATGGTTCCGGCATGCCCGGCAGGTCATCCCAGAGAGTCCTCCAAGTGGTTCTGGCATAACACGCAGGTGATTTTGGCGTGTCTGGCAGGTTGTTCCGTTGTGCTTGGCAGGTGGTTCAGGCTTGGCCGGCAGGTGGTTCCAGACTGTCCAGGACGTGTTTCCAGCTTCTCCGGCAGGTGGTTCTGGTACGTCTGAGAGGTGGTTCCGCCATGGCTGGCAGGTGATTCCGGACCGTCCCCCAGGTGGTTCTGGCATAGCCAGCAGTTGATATTGGCCTGTCCGGCAGGTGGTTCCAGCGAGTCGAACAGGTGGCTCCGGCGTGCTCGGCAGGTGGTTCCGGTCTGTCCGGTAGGTGATTCCGGCGTGTCTGGCACGTGCTTCCGGCACGTCTGAGAGGTGGTTTCGGCATGCGCGACAGGTGATTTCTGAGTGTCCGCCAGGTGGTTCTGGCGTACCCGGCAGGTGATTTTGGCGTGTCCGGCAGGTGTTTCTGGCGAGTCGAGCAGGTGGCTCCGGCATGCTCGGCAGGTGCTTCCGGCGTCTCCGGCACGTGGTTCTGGTGTGTCTGAGAGCTGGTTCCGGCATGTCCGGCAGAAGATTCCGGAGTGTCCGCCAAGAGGTTCTGGCATACCCGGCTGGTGATTTGGGCATGTCAGGTAGGTGGTTCCGGCGAGTCGAGCAGGTGGCTCCGGCGTGCTCGGCAGGTTGTTCAGACGGGTCTGGCAGGTGTTTTCCGTCTGTTCGGGGTGTGGTTCCAGCATCTCATGCACATGGTTCTGGCACGTCTGAGATGTGGTTCCGGCCGGCCCGACAGGTGTTTCCACAGTGTCCGCCAAGTGGTACTGGCGTAGTTGGCAGGTGATTTTGGCATGACCGGCAGCTGGTTCCAGCAAGCCCGGCAGGTGATTCCGAAGTGTTCCCCAACTGGTTGTGGCGTAGCCGGCAGGTGATTTTTGCGTGTCCGGCAGGTGGTTCTGGCGAGTCGAGCAGGTGGTTCCGGCGTGCTCGGCAGGTGCTTCCGGGGTCATTGGCACGTGGTTCTGGCGTATCTGAGAGGTGGTTCCGGCATGCCCGGCAGGTGATTCCGGAGTGTTCGCCAAGTGTTTCCGGCGTAGCCCGCAGGTGATTTTGAATGTCCAGCGGTCGTTCCGGCGGGTCGAGCCGGTGGTTCCGGCGTGTCCGGCAGGTGGTTCCGGTCTGTCCGGCAGGTGGTTCTGTGGTGTCCGGCACGAGGTTCAGTCTGAGAGGCTGTGCCGGCATGCCCCTCACGTGATTCCGGCTTGTCCCCGAAGTGGTGCTGGTGTAGCGGCCAGGTGATTTTGGCGTGTCCGGCAGGTGGTTCAGGCGAGTTGAGCAGGTGGTTGCGACGTGCTCGGCAGGTGCTTCCGGCGTCTCCGGCACGTGTTTCTGGCACATCTGACTGGTGGTTCCGGCATGCCCAAAAGTTGATTCCGGTCTGTCCGGTAGGTGGTTCCGGCGTGCACGGCACGTGGTTCTGGTACGTCTCAGAGGTGGTTGCGTATGCCCAACAGGTGATTCCGGACTGTCCGCCACGTGCTTCTGGCACGTCTGAGAGGTGGTTTCAACATGCCCGGCAGGTCATTTTGGAGAGTCGTCCAAGTGGTTCTGGCGTAGCCCGCAGGTGATTTTGGCGTGTCCGGCAGGTGGTTCCGCCGTGCTCGGCAGGTGGTTCAGGCGTGGTCGTCACGTGGTTCCAGTTTGTCCAGGACGTGTTTCCAGCTTCTCCGGCAGGTGGTTCTGGTACGTCTGAGAGGTGGTTCCGCCATGGCTGTCAGGTGATCCCGGACTGTCCCCCAGGTGGTTCTGGCATAGCCAGCAGTTGATATTGGCCTGTCCGGCAGGTGGTTCCAGCGAGTCGAACAGGTGGCTCCGGCGTTCTTGGCAGGTGGTTCCGGTCTGTCCGGTAGGTGTTTCCGGCGTGTCCGGCACGTGCTTCCGGCACGTCTGAGAGGTGGTTCCGGCATGCGCGGCAGGTGATTCCGTAGTGTCCGCCTGGTGGTTCTGGCATACCCGGCAGGTGATTTTGGCGTGTCCGGCAGGTGTTTCTGGCGAGTCGAGCAGGTGGCTCCGGCATGCTCGGCAGGTGCTTCCGGCGTCTCCGGCACTTGGTTCTGGTGTGTCTGAGAGCTGGTTCCGGCATGTCCGGCAGATGATTCCGGAGTGTCCGCCAAGTGGTTCTGGCATACCCAGCAGGTGATTTTGGCGTGTCAGGGAGGTGGTACCGGTGAGTCGAGCAGGTGGTTCCGGCGTGCTCAGCAGGTGGTTCAGGCGGTTCTGGCAGGTGGTATCCGTCTGTTCGGGGTGTGGTTCCAGCATCTCATGAACACGTTTCTGGCACGTCTGAGATGTGGTTCCAGCCGGCCCGACAGGTGTTTCCGCAGTGTCCGCCAAGCGGTTCTGGCGTAGTTGGCAGGTGATTTTGGCATGACTGGCAGGTGGTTCCAGCAAGCCTGGCAGGTGATTCCAAAGTGTTCACCAACTGGTTGTGGCGTAGCCGGCAGGTGATTTTTGCGTGATCGGCAGGTGGTTCTGGCGAGTCGAGCAGGTGGTTCCGGCGTGCTCGGCTGGTGCTTCCGGGGTCATTGGCACGGGGTTCTGGCATGTCTGAGAGGTGGTTCCTGCATGCCCGGCAAGTGATTCCGGAGTGTTCGCCAAGTGGTTCTGGCATAGTCGGCAGGTGATTTTGGCATGTCCGGCAGGTGGTTCAGGCGAGTTGAGCAGGTGGTTCCAACGTGCTTGGCAGGTGCTTCCGGCGTCTCCGGCACGTGTTTCTGGCACATCTGACAGGTGGTTCCGGCATGCCCGAAAGGTGATTCCGGTCTGTCCGGTAGGTGGTTCCAGCCTGCACGGCATGTGGTTCTGGTAGGTCTCAGAGGTGGTTGCGCATGCCCAACAGGTGATTCCGGACTGTCCGCCACATGGTTCTGGCACGTCTGAGAGGTGGTTCCGGCATGCCCGGCAGGTCATCCCAGAGAGTCCTCCAAGTGGTTCTGGCATAACACGCAGGTGATTTTGGCGTGTCTGGCAGGTTGTTCCGTTGTGCTTGGCAGGTGGTTCAGGCTTGGCCGGCAGGTGGTTCCAGACTGTCCAGGACGTGTTTCCAGCTTCTCCGGCAGGTGCTTCTGGCACGTCTGAGAGGTGGTTCCGCCATGGCTGTCAGGTGATCCCGGACTCTCCCCCAGTTGGTTCTGGCATAGCCAGCAGTTGATATTGGCCTGTCCGGCAGGTGGTTCCAGCGAGTCGAACAGGTGGCTCCGGCGTGCTCGGCAGGTGGTTCCGGTCTGTCCGGTAGGTGATTCCGGCGTGTCCGGCACGTGCTTCCGGCACGTCTGAGAGGTGGTTACGGCATGCGCGACAGGTGATTTCGGAGTGTCCGCCAGGTGGTTCTGGCGTACCCGGCAGGTGATTTTGGCATGTCCGGCAGGTGTTTCTGGCGAGTCGAGCAGGTGGCTCCGGCATGCTCGGCAGGTGCTTCCGGCGTCTCCGGCACGTGGTTCTGGTGTGTCTGAGAGCTGGTTCCGGCATGTCCGGCAGATGATTCCGGAGTGTCCGCCAAGTGGTTCTGGCATACCCGGCTGGTGATTTGGGCATGTCAGGTAGGTGGTTCCGGCGAGTCGAGCAGGTGGCTCCGGCGTGCTCGGCAGGTTGTTCAGACGTGTCTGGCAGGTGTTTTCCGTCTGTTCGGGGTGTGGTTCCAGCATCTCATGCACATGGTTCTGGCACGTCTGAGATGTGGTTCCGGCCGGCCCGACAGGTGTTTCCACAGTGTCCGCCAAGTGGTACTGGCGTAGTTGGCAGGTGATTTTGGCATGACCGGCAGCTGGTTCCAGCAAGCCCGGCAGGTGATTCCGAAGTGTTCCCCAACTGGTTGTGGCGTAGCCGGCAGGTGATTTTTGCGTGTCCGGCAGGTGGTTCTGGCGAGTCGAGCAGGTGGTTCCGGCGTGCTCGGCAGGTGCTTCCGGGGTCATTGGCACGTGGTTCTGGCATATCTGAGAGGTGGTTCCGGCATGCCCGGCAGGTGATTCCGGAGTGTTCGCCAAGTGTTTCCGGCGTAGCCGGCAGGTGATTTTGAATGTCCAGCGGTCGTTCCGGCGGGTCGAGCCGGTGGTTCCGGCGTGTCCGGCAGGTGGTTCCGGTCTGTCCGGCAGGTGGCTCTGTGGTGTCCGGCACGAGGTTCAGTCTGAGAGGCTGTGCCGGCATGCCCCTCACATGATTCCGGCTTGTCCCCGAAGTGGTGCTGGTGTAGCGGGCAGGTGATTTTGGCGTGTCCGGCAGGTGGTTCAGGCGAGTTGAGCAGGTGGTTGCGACGTGCTCGGCAGGTGCTTCCGGCGTCTCCGGCACGTGTTTCTGGCACATCAGACTGGTGGTTCCGGCATGCCCAAAAGTTGATTCCGGTCTGTCCGGTAGGTGGTTCCGGCGTGCACGGCACGTGGTTCTGGTACATCTCAGATGTGGTTGCGTATGCCCAACAGGTGATTCCGGACTGTCCGCCACGTGCTTCTGGCACGTCTGAGAGGTGGTTCCAACATGCCCGGCAGGTCATTTCGGAGAGTCGTCCAAGTGGTTCTGGCGTAGCCCGCAGGTGATTTTGGCGTGTCCGGCAGGTGGTTCCGCCATGCTCGGCAGGTGGTTCAGGCGTGGTCGTCACGTGGTTCCAGTTTGTCCAGGACGTGTTTCCAGCTTCTCCGGCAGGTGGTTCGGGTACGTCTGAGAGGTGGTTCCGGCATGCGCGGCAGGTGATTCCGTAGTGTCCGCCAGGTGGTTCTGGCATACCCGGCAGGTGATTTTGGCGTGTCCGGCAGGTGTTTCTGGCGAGTCGAGCAGGTGGCTCCGGCATGCTCGGCAGGTGCTTCCGGCGTCTCCGGCACTTGGTTCTGGTGTGTCTGAGAGCTGGTTCCGGCATGTCCGGCAGATGATTCCGGAGTGTCCGCCAAGTGGTTCTGGCATACCCAGCAGGTGATTTTGGCGTGTCAGGGAGGTGGTACCGGTGAGTCGAGCAGGTGGTTCAGGCGTGCTCAGCAGGTGGTTCAGGCGGTTCTGGCAGGTGGTATCCGTCTGTTCGGGGTGTGGTTCCAGCATCTCATGAACACGTTTCTGGCACGTCTGAGATGTGGTTCCAGCCGGCCCGACAGGTGTTTCCGCAGTGTCCGCCAAGCGGTTCTGGCGTAGTTGGCAGGTGATTTTGGCATGACTGGCAGGTGGTTCCAGCAAGCCTGGCAGGTGATTCCAAAGTGTTCACCAACTGGTTGTGGCGTAGCCGGCAGGTGATTTTTGCGTGATCGGCAGGTGGTTCTGGCGAGTCGAGCAGGTGGTTCCGGCGTGCTCGGCTGGTGCTTCCGGGGTCATTGGCACGGGGTTCTGGCATGTCTGAGAGGTGGTTCCTGCATGCCCGGCAAGTGATTCCGGAGTGTTCGCCAAGTGGTTCTGGCATAGTCGGCAGGTGATTTTGGCATGTCCGGCAGGTGGTTCAGGCGAGTTGAGCAGGTGGTTCCAACGTGCTTGGCAGGTGCTTCCGGCGTCTCCGGCACGTGTTTCTGGCACATCTGACAGGTGGTTCCGGCATGCCCGAAAGGTGATTCCGGTCTGTCCGGTAGGTGGTTCCAGCCTGCATGGCATGTGGTTCTGGTACGTCTCAGAGGTGGTTGCGCATGCCCAACAGGTGATTCCGGACTGTCCGCCACATGGTTCTGGCACGTCTGAGAGGTGGTTCCGGCATGCCCGGCAGGTCATCCCAGAGAGTCCTCCAAGTGGTTCTGGCATAACACGCAGGTGATTTTGGCGTGTCTGGCAGGTGGTTCCGTTGTGCTTGACAGGTGGTTCAGGCTTGGCCGGCAGGTGGTTCCAGACTGTCAGGACGTGTTTCCAGCTTCTCCGGAAGGTGGTTCTGGTACGTCTGAGAGGTGGTTCCGCCATGGCTGGCAGGTGATTCCGGACCGTCCCCCAGGTGGTTCTGGCATAGCCAGCAGTTGATATTGGCCTGTCCGGCAGGTGGTTCCAGCGAGTCGAACAGGTGGCTCCGGCGTGCTCGGCAGGTGGTTCCGGTCTGTCCGGTAGGTGATTCCGGCGTGTCCGGCACGTGCTTCCGGCACGTCTGAGAGGTGGTTCCGACATGCGCGACAGGTTATTTCGGAGTGTCCGCCAGGTGGTTCTGGCATACCCGGCAGCTGATTTTGGCGTGTCCGGCAGGTGTTTCTGGCGAGTCGAGCAGGTGGCTCCGGCATGCTCGGCAGGTGCTTCCGGTGTCTCCGGCACGTGGTTCTGGTGTGTCTGAGAGCTGGTTCCGGCATGTCCAGCAGACGATTCCGGAGTGTCCGCCAAGTGGTTCTGGCATACCCGGCTGGTGATTTTGGCATGTCAGGTAGGTGGTTCCGGCGAGTCGAGCAGGTGGCTCCGGCGTGCTCGGCAGGTTGTTCAGACGGGTCTGGCAGGTGTTTTCCGTCTGTTCGGGGTGTGGTTCCAGCATCTCATGCACATGGTTCTGGCACGTCTGAGATGTGGTTCCGGCCGGCCCGACAGGTGTTTCCACAGTGTCCGCCAAGTGGTACTGGCGTAGTTGGCAGGTGATTTTGGCATGACCGGCAGCTGGTTCCAGCAAGCCCGGCAGGTGATTCCGAAGTGTTCCCCAACTGGTTGTGGCGTAGCCTGAAGGTGATTTTTGCGTGTCCGGCAGGTGGTTCTGGCGAGTCGAGCAGGTGGTTCCGGCGTGCTCGGCAGGTGCTTCCGGGGTCATTGGCACGTGGTTCTGGCATATCTGAGAGGTGGTTCCGGCATGCCCGGCAGGTGATTCCAGAGTGTTCGCCAAGTGTTTCCGGCGTAGCCGGCAGGTGATTTTGAATGTCCAGCGGTCGTTCCGGCGGGTCGAGCCGGTGGTTCCGGCGTATCCGGCAGGTGGTTCCGGTCTGTCCGGCAGGTGGTTCTGTGGTGTCCGGCACGAGGTTCAGTCTGAGAGGCTGTGCCGGCATGCCCCTCACGTGATTCCGGCTTGTCCCCGAAGTGGTGCTGGTGTAGCGGGCAGGTGATTTTGGCGTGTCCGGCAGGTGGTTCAGGCGAGTTGAGCAGGTGGTTGCGACGTGCTCGGCAGGTGCTTCCGGCGTCTCCGGCACGTGTTTCTGGCACATCTGACTGGTGGTTCCGGCATGCCCAAAAGTTGATTCCGGTCTGTCCGGTATGTGGTTCCGGCGTGCACGGCACGTGGTTCTGGTACGTCTCAGAGGTGGTTGCGTATGCCCAACAGGTGATTCCGGACTGTCCGCCACGTGCTTCTGGCACGTCTGAGAGGTGGTTCCAACATGCCCGGCAGGTCATTTCGGAGAGTCGTCCAAGTGGTTCTGGCGTAGCCCGCAGGTGATTTTGGCGTGTCCGGCAGGTGGTTCCGCCGTGCTCGGCAGGTGGTTCAGTCGTGGTCGTCACGTGGTTCCAGTTTGTCTAGGACGTGTTTCCAGCTTCTCCGGCAGGTGGTTCTGGTACGTCTGAGAGGTGGTTCCGCCATGGCTGGCAGGTGATCCCGGACTGTCCCCCAGGTGGTTCTGGCATAGCCAGCAGTTGATATTGGCCTGTCCGGCAGGTGGTTCCAGCGAGTCGAACAGGTGGCTGTGGCATTCTTGGAAGGTGGTTCCGGTCTGTCCGGTAGGTGTTTCTGGCGTGTCCGGCACGTGCTTCCGGCACGTCTGAGAGGTGGTTCCGGCATGCGCGGCAGGTGATTCCGTAGTGTCCGCCAGGTGGTTCTGGCATACCCGGCAGGTGATTTTGGCGTGTCCGGCAGGTGTTTCTGGCGAGTCGAGCAGGTGGCTCCGGCATGCTCGGCAGGTGCTTCCGGCGTCTCCGGCACTTGGTTCTGGTGTGTCTGAGAGCTGGTTCCGGCATGTCCGGCAGATGATTCCGGAGTGTCCGCCAAGTGGTTCTGGCATACCCAGCAGGTGATTTTGGCGTGTCAGGGAGGTGGTACCGGTGAGTCGAGCAGGTGGTTCCGGCGTGCTCAGCAGGTGGTTCAGGCGGTTCTGGCAGGTGGTATCCGTCTGTTCGGGGTGTGGTTCCAGCATCTCATGAACACGTTTCTGGCACGTCTGAGATGTGGTTCCAGCCAGCCCGACAGGTGTTTCCGCAGTGTCCGCCAAGCGGTTCTGGCGTAGTTGGCAGGTGATTTTGGCATGACTGGCAGGTGGTTCCAGCAAGCCTGGCAGGTGATTCCAAAGTGTTCACCAACTGGTTGTGGCGTAGCCGGCAGGTGATTTTTGCGTGATCGGCAGGTGGTTCTGGCGAGTCGAGCAGGTGGTTCCGGCGTGCTCGGCTGGTGCTTCCGGGGTCATTGGCACGGGGTTCTGGCATGTCTGAGAGGTGGTTCCTGCATGCCCGGCAAGTGATTCCGGAGTGTTCGCCAAGTGGTTCTGGCATAGTCGGCAGGTGATTTTGGCATGTCCGGCAGGTGGTTCAGGCGAGTTGAGCAGGTGGTTCCAACGTGCTTGGCAGGTGCTTCCGGCGTCTCCGGCACGTGTTTCTGGCACATCTGACAGGTGGTTCCGGCATGCCCGAAAGGTGATTCCGGTCTGTCCGGTAGGTGGTTCCAGCCTGCACGGCATGTGGTTCTGGTAGGTCTCAGAGGTGGTTGCGCATGCCCAACAGGTGATTCCGGACTGTCCGCCACATGGTTCTGGCACGTCTGAGAGGTGGTTCCGGCATGCCCGGCAGGTCATCCCAGAGAGTCCTCCAAGTGGTTCTGGCATAACACGCAGGTGATTTTGGCGTGTCTGGCAGGTTGTTCCGTTGTGCTTGGCAGGTGGTTCAGGCTTGGCCGGCAGGTGGTTCCAGACTGTCCAGGACGTGTTTCCAGCTTCTCCGGCAGGTGGTCCTGGTACGTTTGAGAGGTGGTTCCGCCATGGCTGGCAGGTGATTCCGGACCGTCCCGCAGGTGGTTCTGGAATAACCAGCAGTTGATATTGGCCTGTCCGGCAGGTGGTTCCAGCGAGTCGAACAGGTGGCTCCGGCGTGCTCGGCAGGTGGTTCCGGTCTGTCCGGTAGGTGATTCCGGCGTGTCCGGCACGTGCTTCCGGCACGTCTGAGAGGTGGTTCCGGCATGCGCGACAGGTGATTTCGGAGTGTCCGCCAGGTGGTTCTGGCGTACCCGGCAGGTGATTTTGGCGTGTCCGGCAGGTGTTTCTGGCGAGTCGAGCAGGTGGCTCCGGCATGCTCGGCAGGTGCTTCCGGCGTCTCCGGCACGTGGTTCTGGTGTGTCTGAGAGCTGGTACAGGCATGTCCGGCAGATGATTCCGGAGTGTCCACCAAGTCGTTCTGGCATACCCGGCTGGTGATTTGGGCATGTCAGGTAGGTGGTTCCGGCGAGTCGAGCAGGTGGCTCCGGCGTGCTCGGCAGGTTGTTCAGACGGGTCTGGCAGGTGTTTTCCGTCTGTTCGGGGTGTGGTTCCAGCATCTCATGCACATGGTTCTGGCACGTCTGAGAGGTGGTTCCGGCCGGCCCGACAGGTGTTTCCACAGTGTCCGCCAAGTGGTACTGGCGTAGTTGGCAGGTGATTTTGGCATGACCGGCAGCTGGTTACAGCAAGCCCGGCAGGTGATTCCGAAGTGTTCCCCAACTGGTTGTGGCGTAGCCGGCAGGTGCTTTTTGCGTGTCCGGCAGGTGGTTCTGGCGAGTCGAGCAGATGGTTCCGGCGTGCTCGGCAGGTGCTTCCGGGGTCATTGGCACGTGGTACTGGCATATCTGAGAGGTGGTTCCGGAATGCCCGGCAGGTGATTCCGGAGTGTTCGCCAAGTGTTTCCGGCGTAGCCGGCAGGTGATTTTGCATGTCCAGCGGTCGTTCCTTCGGGTCGAGCCGGTGGTTCCGGCGTGTCCGGCAGGTGGTTCCGGTCTGTCCGGCAGGTGGTTCTGTGGTGTCCGGCACGAGGTTCAGTCTGAGAGTCTGTGCCGGCATGCCCCTCACGTGATTCCGGCTTGTCCCCGAAGTGGTGCTGGTGTAGCGGGCAGCTGATTTTGGCGTGTCCGGCAGGTGGTTCAGGCGAGTTGAGCAGGTGGTTGCGACGTGCTCGGCAGGTGCTTCCGGCGTCTCCGGCACGTGTTTCTGGCACATCTGACTGGTGGTTCCGGCATGCCCAAAAGTTGATTCCGGTCTGTCCGGTATGTGGTTCCGGCGTGCACGGCACGTGGTTCTGGTACGTCTCAGACGTGGTTGCGTATGCCCAACAGGTGATTCCGGACTGTCCACCACGTGCTTCTGGCACGTCTGAGATGTGGTTCCAACATGCCCGGCAGGTCATTTCGGAGAGTCGTCCAAGTGGTTCTGGCGTAGCCCGCAGGTGATTTTGGCGTGTCCGGCAGGTGGTTCCGCCGTGCTCGGCAGGTGGTTCAGGCGTGGTCGTCACGTGGTTCCAGTTTGTCCAGGACGTGTTTCCAGCTTCTCCGGCAGGTGGTTCTGGTACGTCTGAGAGGTGGTTCCGCCATGGCTGGCAGGTGATCCCGGACTGTCCCCCAGGTGGTTCTGGCATAGCCAGCAGTTGATATTGGCCTGTCCGGCAGGTGGTTCCAGCGAGTCGAACAGGTGGCTGTGGCATTCTTGGAAGGTGGTTCCGGTCTGTCCGGTAGGTGTTTCTGGCGTGTCCGGCACGTGCTTCCGGCACGTCTGAGAGGTTGTTCCGGCATGCGCGGCAGGTGATTCCGTAGTGTCCGCCAGGTGGTTCTGGCATACCCGGCAGGTGATTTTGGCGTGTCCGGCAGGTGTTTCTGGCGAGTCGAGCAGGTGGTTCCGGCGTGCTCAGCAGGTGGTTCAGGCGGTTCTGGCAGGTGGTATCCGTCTGTTCGGGGTGTGGTTCCAGCATCTCATGAACACGTTTCTGGCACGTCTGAGATGTGGTTCCAGCCGGCCCGACAGGTGTTTCCGCAGTGTCCGCCAAGCGGTTCTGGCGTAGTTGGCAGGTGATTTTGGCATGACTGGCAGGTGGTTCCAGCAAGCCTGGCAGGTGATTCCAAAGTGTTCACCAACTGGTTGTGGCATAGCCGGCAGGTGATTTTTGCGTGATCGGCAGGTGGTTCTGGCGAGTCGAGCAGGTGGTTCCGGCGTGCTCGGCTGGTGCTTCCGGGGTCATTGGCACGGGGTTCTGGCATGTCTGAGAGGTGGTTCCTGCATGCCCGGCAAGTGATTCCGGAGTGTTCGCCAAGTGGTTCTGGCATAGTCGGCAGGTGATTTTGGCATGTCCGGCAGGTGGTTCAGGCGAGTTGATCAGGTGGTTCCAACGTGCTTGGCAGGTGCTTCCGGCGTCTCCGGCACGTGTTTCTGGCACATCTGACAGGTGGTTCCGGCATGCCCGAAAGGTGATTCCGGTCTGTCCGGTAGGTGGTTCCAGCCTGCACGGCATGTGGTTCTGGTACGTCTCAGAGGTGGTTGCGCATGCCCAACAGGTGATTCCGGACTGTCCGCCACATGGTTCTGGCACGTCTGAGAGGTGGTTCCGGCATGCCCGGCAGGTCATCCCAGAGAGTCCTCCAAGTGGTTCTGGCATAACACGCAGGTGATTTTGGCGTGTCTGGCAGGTTGTTCCGTTGTGCTTGGCAGGTGGTTCAGGCTTGGCCGGCAGGTGGTTCCAGACTGTCCAGGACGTGTTTCCAGCTTCTCCGGCAGGTGGTTCTGGTACGTCTGAGAGGTGGTTCCGCCATGGCTGGCAGGTGATTCCGGACCGTCCCCCAGGTGGTTCTGGCATAGCCAGCAGTTGATATTGGCCTGTCCGGCAGGGGGTTCCAGCGAGTCGAACAGGTGGCTCCGGCGTGCTCGGCATGTGGTTCCGGTCTGTCCGGTAGGTGATTCCGGCGTGTCCGGCACGTGCTTCCGGCACGTCTGAGAGGTGGTTCCGGCATGCGCGACAGGTGATTTCGGAGTGTCCGCCAGGTGGTTCTGGCGTACCCGGCAGGTGATTTTGGCGTGTCCGGCAGGTGTTTCTGGCGAGTCGAGCAGGTGGCTCCGGCATGCTCGGCAGGTGCTTCGGCGTCTCCGGCACGTGGTTCTGGTGTGTCTGAGAGCTGGTTCCGGCATGTCCGGCAGATGATTCCGGAGTGTCCGCCAAGTGGTTCTGGCATACCCGGCTGGTGATTTGGGCATGTCAGGTAGGTGGTTCCAGTGAGTCGAGCAGGTGGCTCCGGCGTGCTCGGCAGGTTGTTCAGACGGGTCTGGCAGGTGTTTTCCGTCTGTTCGGGGTGTGGTTCCAGCATCTCATGCACATGGTTCTGGCACGTCTGAGATGTGGTTCCGGCCGGCCCGACAGGTGTTTCCACAGTGTCCGCCAAGTGGTACTGGCGTAGTTGGCAGGTGATTTTGGCATGACCGGCAGCTGGTTCCAGCAAGCCCAGCAGGTGATTCCGAAGTGTTCCCCAACTGGTTGTGGCGTAGCCGGCAGGTGATTTTTGCGTGTCCGGCAGGTGGTTCTGGCGAGTCGAGCAGGTGGTTCCGGCGTGCTCGGCAGGTGCTTCCGGGGTCATTGGCACGTGGTTCTGGCATATCTGAGAGGTGGTTCCGGCATGCCCGGCAGGTGATTCCGGAGTGTTCGCCAAGTGTTTCCGGCGTAGCCGGCAGGTGATTTTGCATGTCCAGCGGTCGTTCCGGCGGGTCGAGCCGGTGGTTCCGGCGTGTCCGGCAGGTGGTTCCGGTCTGTCTGGCAGGTGGTTCTGCGGTGTCCGGCACGAGGTTCAGTCTGAGAGGCTGTACCGGCATGCCCCTCACGTGATTCCGGCTTGTCCCCGAAGTGGTGCTGGTGTAGCGGGCAGGTGATTTTGGCGTGTCCGGCAGGTGGTTCAGGCGAGTTGAGCAGGTGGTTGCGACGTGCTCGGCAGGTGCTTCCGGCGTCTCCGGCACGTGTTTCTGGCACATCTGACTGGTGGTTCCGGCATGCCCAAAAGTTGATTCCGGTCTGTCCGGTAGGTGGTTCCAGCGTGCACGGCACGTGGTTCTGGTACGTGTCAGAGGTGGTTGCGTATGCCCAACAGGTGATTCCGGACTGTCCGCCACGTGCTTCTGGCACGTCTGAGAGGTGGTTCCAACATGCCCGGCAGGTCATTTCGGAGAGTCGTCCAAGTGGTTCTGGCGTAGCCCGCAGGTGATTTTGGCGTGTCCGGCAGGTGGTTCCGCCGTGCTCGGCAGGTGGTTCAGGCGTGGTCGTCACGTGGTTCCAGTTTGTCCAGGACGTGTTTCCAGCTTCTCCGGCAGGTGGTTCTGGTACGTCTGAGAGGTGGTTCCGCCATGGCTGACAGGTGATCCCGGACTGTCCCCCAGGTGGTTCTGGCATAGCCAGCAGTTGATATTGGCCTGTCCGGCAGGTGGTTCCAGCGAGTCGAACAGGTGGCTCCGGCATTCCTGGCAGGTGGTTCCGGTCTGTCCGGTAGGTGTTTCCGGCGTGTCCGGCACGTGCTTCCGGCACGTCTGAGAGGTGGTTCCGGCATGCGCGGCAGGTGATTCCGTAGTGTCCGCCAGGTGGTTCTGGCATACCCGGCAGGTGATTTTGGCGTGTCTGGCAGGTGTTTCTGGCGAGTCGAGCAGGTGGCTCCGGCATGCTCGGCAGGTGCTTCCGGCGTCTCCGGCACTTGGTTCTGGTGTGTCTGAGATCTGGTTCCGGCATGTCCGGCAGATGATTCCGGAGTGTCCGCCAAGTGGTTCTGGCATACCCAGCAGGTGATTTGGGCATGTCAGGTAGGTGGTTCCGGCGAGTCGAGAAGGTGGTTCCGGCGTGCTCGGCAGGTTGTTCAGACGGCTGTGGCAGGTGTTTTCCGTCTGTTCGGGGTGTGGTTCCAGCATCTCATGAACACGTTTCTGGCACGTCTGAGATGTGGTTCCGGCCGTCCCGACAGGTGTTTCCACAGTGTCCGCCAAGTGGTACTGGCGTAGTTGGCAGGTGATTTTGGCATGTCCGGCAGGTGGTTCAGGCGAGTTGAGCAGGTGGTTCCAACGTGCTTGGCAGGTGCTTCCGGCATCTCTGGCACGTGTTTCTGGCACATCAGACAGGTGGTTCCGGCATGCCCGAAAGGTGATTCCGGTCTGTCCGGTAGGTGGTTCCAGCCTGCACGGCATGTGGTTCTGGTAGGTCTCAGAGGTGGTTGCGCATGCCCAACAGGTGATTCCGGACTGTCCGCCACATGGTTCTGGCACGTCTGAGAGGTGGTTCCGGCATGCCCGGCAGGTCATCCCAGAGAGTCCTCCAAGTGGTTCTGGCATAACACGCAGGTGATTTTGGCGTGTCTGGCAGGTTGTTCCGTTGTGCTTGGCAGGTGGTTCAGGCTTGGCCGGCAGGTGGTTCCAGACTGTCCAGGACGTGTTTCCAGCTTCTCCGGCCGGTGGTCCTGGTACGTTTGAGAGGTGGTTCCGCCATGGCTGGCAGGTGATTCCGGACCGTCCCGCAGGTGGTTCTGGAATAACCAGCAGTTGATATTGGCCTGTCCGGCAGGTGGTTCCAGCGAGTCGAACAGGTGGCTCCGGCGTGCTCGGCAGGTGGTTCCGGTCTGTCCAGTAGGTGATTCCGGCGTGTCCGGCACGTGCTTCCGGCACGTCTGAGAGGTGGTTCCGGCATGCGCGACAGGTGATTTCGGAGTGTCCGCCAGGTGGTTCTGGCGTACCCGGCAGGTGATTTTGGCGTGTCCGGCAGGTGTTTCTGGCGAGTCGAGCAGGTGGCTCCGGCATGCTCGGCAGGTGCTTCCGGCGTCTCCGGCACGTGGTTCTGGTGTGTCTGAGAGCTGGTACCGGCATGTCCGGCAGATGATTCCGGAGTGTCCACCAAGTCGTTCTGGCATACCCGGCTGGTGATTTGGGCATGTCAGGTAGGTGGTTCCGGCGAGTCGAGCAGGTGGCTCCGGCGTGCTCGGCAGGTTGTTCAGACGGGTCTGGCAGGTGTTTTCCGTCTGTTCGGGGTGTGGTTCCAGCATCTCATGCACATGGTTCTGGCACGTCTGAGAGGTGGTTCCGGCCGGCCCGACAGGTGTTTCCACAGTGTCCGCCAAGTGGTACTGGCGTAGTTGGCAGGTGATTTTGGCATGACCGGCAGCTGGTTCCAGCAAGCCCGGCAGGTGATTCCGAAGTGTTCCCCAACTGGTTGTGGCGTAGCCGGCAGGTGCTTTTTGCGTGTCCGGCAGTTGGTTCTGGCGAGTCGAGCAGATGGTTCCGGCGTGCTCGGCAGGGGCTTCCGGGGTCATTGGCACGTGTTACTGGCATATCTGAGAGGTGGTTCCGGAATGCCCGGCAGGTGATTCCGGAGTGTTCGCCAAGTGTTTCCGGCGTAGCCGGCAGGTGATTTTGCATGTCCAGCGGTCGTTCCGGCGGGTCGAGCCGGTGGTTCCGGCGTGTCCGGCAGGTGGTTCCGGTCTGTCCGGCAGGTGGTTCTGTGGTGTCCGGCACGAGGTTCAGTCTGAGAGTCTGCGCCGGCATGCCCCTCACGTGATTCCGGCTTGTCCCCGAAGTGGTGCTGGTGTAGCGGGCAGGTGATTTTGGCGTGTCCGGCAGGTGGTTCAGGCGAGTTGAGCAGGTGGTTGCGACGTGCTCGGCAGGTGCTTCCGGCGTCTCCGGCACGTGTTTCTGGCACATCTGACTGGTGGTTCCGGCATGCCCAAAAGTTGATTCCGGTCTGTCCGGTATGTGGTTCCGGCGTGCACGGCACGTGGTTCTGGTACGTCTCAGAGGTGGTTGCGTATGCCCAACAGGTGATTCCGGACTGTCCGCCACGTGCTTCTGGCACGTCTGAGAGGTGGTTCCAACATGCCCGGCAGGTCATTTCGGAGAGTCGTCCAAGTGGTTCTGGCGTAGCCCGCAGGTGATTTTGGCGTGTCCGGCAGGTGGTTCCGCCGTGCTCGGCAGGTGGTTCAGGCGTGGTCGTCACGTGGTTCCAGTTTGTCCAGGACGTGTTTCCAGCTTCTCCGGCAGGTGGTTCTGGTACGTCTGAGAGGTGGTTCCGCCATGGCTGGCAGGTGATCCCGGACTGTCCCCCAGGTGGTTCTGGCATAGCCAGCAGTTGATATTGGCCTGTCCGGCAGGTGGTTCCAGCGAGTCGAACAGGTGGCTGTGGCATTCTTGGAAGGTGGTTCCGGTCTGTCCGGTAGGTGTTTCTGGCGGGTCCGGCACGTGCTTCCGGCACGTCTGAGAGGTGGTTCCGGCATGCGCGGCAGGTGATTCCGTAGTGTCCGCCAGGTGGTTCTGGCATACCCGGCAGGTGATTTTGGCGTGTCCGGCAGGTGTTTCTGGCGAGTCGAGCAGGTGGCTCCGCCATGCTCGGCAGGTGCTTCCGGCGTCTCCGGCACTTGGTTCTGGTGTGTCTGAGAGCTGGTTCCGGCATGTCCGGCAGATGATTCCGGAGTGTCCGCCAAGTGGTTCTGGCATACCCAGCAGGTGATTTTGGCGTGTCAGGGAGGTGGTACCGGTGAGTCGAGCAGGTGGTTCCGGCGTGCTCAGCAGGTGGTTCAGGCGGTTCTGGCAGGTGGTATCCGTCTGTTCGGGGTGTGGTTCCAGCATCTCATGAACACGTTTCTGGCACGTCTGAGATGTGGTTCCAGCCGGCCCGACAGGTGTTTCCGCAGTGTCCGCCAAGCGGTTCTGGCGTAGTTGGCAGGTGATTTTGGCATGACTGGCAGGTGGTTCCAGCAAGCCTGGCAGGTGATTCCAAAGTGTTCACCAACTGGTTGTGGCGTAGCCGGCAGGTGATTTTTGCGTGATCGGCAGGTGGTTCTGGCGAGTCAAGCAGGTGGTTCCCACGTGCTCGGCTGGTGCTTCCGGGGTCATTGGCACGGGGTTCTGGCATGTCTGAGAGGTGGTTCCTGCATGCCCGGCAAGTGATTCCGGAGTGTTCGCCAAGTGGTTCTGGCATAGTCGGCAGGTGATTTTGGCATGTCCGGCAGGTGGTTCAGGCGAGTTGAGCAGGTGGTTCCAACGTGCTTGGCAGGTGCTTCCGGCGTCTCCGGCACGTGTTTCTGGCACATCTGACAGGTGGTTCCGGCATGCCCGAAAGGTGATTCTGGTCTGTCCGGTAGGTGGTTCCAGCCTGCACGGCATGTGGTTCTGGTACGTCTCAGAGGTGGTTGCGCATGCCCAACAGGTGATTCCGGACTGTCCGCCACATGGTTCTGGCACGTCTGAGAGGTGGTTCCGGCATGCCCGGCAGGTCATCCCAGAGAGTCCTCCAAGTGGTTCTGGCATAGCACGCAGGTGATTTTGGCGTGTCTGGCAGGTTGTTCCATTGTGCTTGGCAGGTGGTTCAGGCTTGGCCGGCAGGTGGTTCCAGTCTGTCCAGGACGTGTTTCCAGCTTCTCCGGCAGGTGGTTCTGGTACGTCTGAGAGGTGGTTCCGCCATGGCTGGCAGGTGATCCCGGACTGTCCCCCAGGTGGTTCTGGCATAGCCAGCAGTTGATATTGGCCTGTCCGGCAGGTGGTTCCAGCGAGTCGAACAGGTGGCTCCGGCGTTCTTGGCAGGTGGTTCCGGTCTGTCCGGTAGGTGATTCCGGCGTGTCTGGCACGTGCTTCCGGAACGTCTGAGAGGTGGTTCCGCCATGGCTGGCAGGTGATTCCGGACCGTCCCCCAGGTGGTTCTGGCATAGCCAGCAGTTGATATTGGCCTGTCCGGCAGGTGGTTCCAGCAAGTCGAACAGGTGGCTCTGGCGTGCTCGGCAGGTGGTTCCGGTCTGTCCGGTAGGTGACTCTGGCGTGTCCGGCACGTGCTTGCAGCACGTCTGAGAGGTGGTTCCGGCATGCGCGACAGGTGATTTCGGAGTTTCCGCCAGGTGGTTCTGGCGTACCCGGCAGGTGATTTTGGCGTGTCCGGCAGGTGTTTCTGGCGAGTCGAGCAGGTGGCTCCGGCATGCTCGGCAGGTGCTTCCGGCGTCTCCGGCACTTGGTTCTGGTGTGTCTGAGAGCTGGTTCCGGCATGTCCGGCAGATGATTCCGGAGTGTCCGCCAAGTGGTTCTGGCATACCCGGCTGGTGATTTGGGCATGTCAGGTAGGTGGTTCCGGCGAGTCGAGCAGGTGGCTCCGGCGTGCTCGGCAGGTTGTTCAGACGGGTCTGGCAGGTGTTTTCCGTCTGTTCGGGCTGTGGTTCCAGCATCTCATGCACATGGTTCTGGCACGTCTGAGATGTGGTTCCGGCCGGCCCAACAATTGTTTCCACAGTGTCCGCCAAGTGGTACTGGCGTAGTTGGCAGGTGATTTTGGCATGACCGGCAGGTGGTTCCATCAAGCCCGGCAGGTTATTCCGAAGTGTTCCCCAACTGGTTGTGGCGTAGCCGGCAGGTGATTTCTGCGTGTCCGGCAGGTGGTTCTGGCGAGTCGAGCAGGTGGTTCCGGCGTGCTCGGCAGGTGCTTCCTGGGTCATTGGCACGTGGTTCTGGCATATCTGAGAGGTGGTTCCGGCATGCCCAGCAGGTGATTCCGGAGTGTTCGCCAAGTGTTTCCGGCGTAGCCGGCAGGTGATTTTGCATGTCCAGCTGTCGTTCCAGCGGGTCGAGCCGGTTGTTCCGGCGTGTCCGGCAGGTGGTTCCGGTCTGTCCGGCAGGTGGTTCTGTGGTGTCCGGCACGAGGTTCAGTCTGAGAGGCTGTGCCGGCATGCCCCTCACGTGTTTCCGGCTTGTCCCCGAAGTGGTGCTGGTGTAGCGGGCAGGTGATTTTGGCGTGTCCGGCAGGTGGTTCAGGCGAGTTGAGCAGGTGGTTGCGACGTGCTCGGCAGGTGCTTCCGGCGTCTCCGGCACGTGTTTCTGGCACATCTGACTGGTGGTTCCGGCATGCCCAAAAGTTGATTCCGGTCTGTCCGGTATGTGGTTCCGGCGTGCACGGCACGTGTTTCTGGTACGTGTCAGAGGTGGTTGCGTATGCCCAACAGGTGATTCCGGACTGTCCGCCACGTGCTTCTGGCACGTCTGAGAGGTGGTTCCAACATGCCCGGCAGGACATTTCGGAGAGTCGTCCAAGTGGTTCTGGCGTAGCCCGCAGGTGATTTTGGCGTGTCCGGCAGGTGGTTCCGCCGTGCTCGGCAGGTGGTTCAGGCATGGCCGTCACGTGGTTCCAGTCTGTCCAGGACGTGTTTCCAGCTTCTCCGGCAGGTGGTTCTGGTACGTCTGAGAGGTGGTTCCGCCATGGCTGGCAGGTGATCCCGGACTGTCCCCCAGGTGGTTCTGGCATAGCCGGCAGTTGATATTGGCCTGTCCGGCAGGTGGTTCCAGCGAGTCGAACAGGTGGCTCCGGCGTTCTTGGCAGGTGGTTCCGGTCTGTCCGGTAGGTGTTTCCGGCGAGTCCGGCACGTGCTTCCGGCACGTCTGAGAGGTGGTTCCGGCATGCGCGGCAGGTGATTCCGTAGTGTCCGCCAGGTGGTTCTGGCATACCCGGCAGGTGATTTTGGCGTGTCCGGCAGGTGTTTCTGGCAAGTGGAGCAGGCGGCTCCGGCATGCTCGGCAGGTGCTTCTGGCGTCTCCGGCACTTGGTTCTGGTGTGTCTGAGAGCTGGTTCCGGCATGTCCGGCAGATGATTCCGGAGTGTCCGCCAAGTGGTTCTGGCATACCCAGCAGGTGATTTTGGCGTGTCAGGGAGGTGGTACCGGTGAGTCGAGCAGGTGGTTCCGGCGTGCTCAGCAGGTGGTTCAGGCTTTTCTGGCAGGTGGTATCCGTCTGTTCGGGGTGTGGTTCCAGCATCTCATGAACACGTTTCTGGCACGTCTGAGATGTGGTTCCAGCCGGCCCGACAGGTGTTTCCGCAGTGTCCGCCAAGCGGTTCTGGCGTTGTTGGCAGGTGATTTTGGCATGACTGGCAGGTGGTTCCAGCAAGCCTGGCAGGTGATTCCAAAGTGTTCACCAACTGGTTGTGGCATAGCCGGCAGGTGATTTTTGCGTGATCGGCAGGTGGTTCTGGCGAGTCGAGCAGGTGGTTCCGGCGTGCTCGGCTGGTGCTTCCGGGGTCATTGGCACGGGGTTCTGGCATGTCTGAGAGGTGGTTCCTGCATGCCCGGCAAGTGATTCCGGAGTGTTCGCCAAGTGGTTCTGGCATAGTCGGCAGGTGATTTTGGCATGTCCGGCAGGTGGTTCAGGCGAGTTGAGCAGGTGGTTCCAACGTGCTTGGCAGGTGCTTCCGGCGTCTCCGGCACGTGTTTCTGGCACATCTGACAGGTGGTTCCGGCATGCCCGAAAGGTGATTCCGGTCTGTCCGGTAGGTGGTTCCAGCCTGCACGGCATGTGGTTCTGGTACGTCTCAGAGGTGGTTGCGCATGCCCAACAGGTGATTCCGGACTGTCCGCCACATGGTTCTGGCACGTCTGAGAGGTGGTTCCGGCATGCCCGGCAGGTCATCCCAGAGAGTCCTCCAAGTGGTTCTGGCAGAACACGCAGGTGATTTTGGCGTGTCTGGCAGGTTGTTCCGTTGTGCTTGGCAGGTGGTTCAGGCTTGGCCGGCAGGTGGTTCCAGACTGTCCAGGACGTGTTTCCAGCTTCTCCGGCAGGTGGTTCTGGTACGTCTGACAGGTGGTTCCGCCATGGCTGGCAGGTGATTCCGGACCGTCCCCCAGGTGGTTCTGGCATAGCCAGCAGTTGATGTTGGCCTGTCCGGCAGGTGGTTCCAGCGAGTCGAACAGGTGGCTCCGGCGTGCTCGGCAGGTGGTTCCGGTCTGTCCGGTAGGTGTTTCCGGCGTGTCCGGCACGTGCTTCCGGCACGTCTGAGAGGTGGTTCCGGCATGCGCGACAGGTGATTTCGGAGTGTCCGCCAGGTGGTTCTGGCGTACCCGGCAGGTGATTTTGGCGTGTCCGGCAGGTGTTTCTGGCGAGTCGAGCAGGTGGCTCCGGCATGCTCGGCAGGTGTTTCCGGCGTCTCCGGCACGTGGTTCTGGTGTGTCTGAGAGCTGGTTCCGGCATGTCCGGCAGATGATTCCGGAGTGTCCGCCAAGTGGTTCTGGCATACCCGGCTGGTGATTTGGGCATGTCAGGTAGGTGGTTCCGGCGAGTCGAGCAGGTGGCTCCGGCGTGCTCGGCAGGTTGTTCAGACGGGTCTGGCAGGTGTTTTCCGTCTGTTCGGGGTGTGGTTCCAGCATCTCATGCACATGGTTCTGGCACGTCTGAGATGTGGTTCCGGCCGGCCCGACAGGTGTTTCCACAGTGTCCGCCAAGTGGTACTGGCGTAGTTGGCAGGTGATTTTGGCATGACCAGCAGGTGGTTCCAGCAAGCCCGGCAGGTGATTCCGAAGTGTTCACCAACTGGTTGTGGCGTAGCCGGCAGGTGATTTCTGCGTGTCCGGCAGGTGGTTCTGGCGAGTCGAGCACGTGGTTCCGGCGTGCTCGGCCGGTGCTTCCGGGGTCATTGGCACGTGGTTCTGGCATATCTGAGAGGTGGTTCCGGCATGCCCGGCAGGTGATTCCGGAGTGTTCGCCAAGTGTTTCCGGCGTAGCCGGCAGGTGATTTTGCATGTCTAGCGGTCGTTCCGGCGGGTCGAGCCGGTGGTTCCGGCGTGTCCGGCAGGTGGTTCCGGTCTGTCCGGCAGGTGGTTCTGTGGTGTCCGGCACGAGGTTCAGTCTGAGAGGCTGTGCCGCCATGCCCCTCACGTGATTCCGGCTTGTCCCCGAAGTGGTGCTGGTGTAGCGGGTAGGTGATTTTGGCGTGTCCGGCAGGTGGTTCAGGCGAGTTGAGCATGTGGTTGCGACGTGCTCGGCAGGTGCTTGCGGCGTCTCCGGCACGTGTTTCTGGCACATCTGACTGGTGGTTCCGGCATGCCCAAAAGTTGATTCCGGTCTGTCCGGTAGGTGGTTCCGGCGTGCACGGCACGTGGTTCTGGTACGTCTCAGAGGTGGTTGCGTATGCCCAACAGGTGATTCCGGACTGTCCGCCACGATCTACTGGCACGTCTGAGAGGTGGTTCCAACATGCCCGGCAGGTCATTTCGGAGAGTCGTCCAAGTGGTTCTGGCGTAGCCCGCAGGTGATTTTGGCGTGTCCGGCAGGTGGTTCCGCCGTGCTCGGCAGGTGGTTCAGGCATGGCCGTCACGTGGTTCCAGTCTGTCCAGGACGTGTTTCCAGCTTCTTCGGCAGGTGGTTCTGGTACGTCTGAGAGGTGGTTCAGCCATGGCTGGCAGGTGATCCCGGACTGACCCCAGGTGGTTCTGGCATAGCCAGCAGTTGATATTGGCCTGTCCGGCAGGTGGTTCCAGCGAGTCGAACAGGTGGCTCCGGCGTTCTTGGCAGGTGGTTCCGGTCTGTCCGGTAGGTGTTTCCGGCGTGTCTGGCACGTGCTTCCGGCACGTCTGAGAGGTGGTTCCGGCATGCGCGACAGGTGATTTCGGAGTGTCCGCCAGGTGGTTCTGGCGTACCCGGCAGGTGATTTTGGCGTGTCCGGCAGGTGTTTCTGGCGAGTCGAGCAGGTGGCTCCGCCATGCTCGGCAGGTGCTTCCGGCGTCTCCGGCACTTGGTTCTGGTGTGTCTGAGAGCTGGTTCCGGCATGTCCGGCAGATGATTCCGGAGTGTCCGCCAAGTGGTTCTGGCATACCCGGCTGGTGATTTGGGCATGTCAGGTAGGTGGTTCCGGCGAGTCGAGCAGGTGGCTCCGGCGTGCTCGGCAGGTTGTTCAGACGGGTCTGGCAGGTGTTTTCCGTCTGTTCGGGGTGTGGTTCCAGCATCTCATGCACATGGTTCTGGCACGTCTGAGATGTGGTTCCGGCCGGCCCGACAGGTGTTTCCACAGTGTCCGCCAAGTGGTACTGGCGTAGTTGGCAGGTGATTTTGGCATGACCGGCAGCTGGTTCCAGCAAGCCCGGCAGGTGATTCCGAAGTGTTCCCCAACTGGTTGTGGCGTAGCCGGCAGGTGATTTTTGCGTGTCCGGCAGGTGGTTCTGGCGAGTCGAGCAGGTGGTTCCGGCGTGCTCGGCAGGTGCTTCCGGGGTCATTGGCACGGGGTTCTGGCATGTCTGAGAGGTGGTTCCTGCATGCCCGGCAAGTGATTCCGGAGTGTTCGCCAAGTGGTTCTGGCATAGTCGGCAGGTGATTTTGGCATGTCCGGCAGGTGGTTCAGGCGAGTTGAGCAGGTGGTTCCAACGTGCTTGGCAGGTGCTTCCGGCGTCTCCGGCACGTGTTTCTGGCACATCTGACAGGTGGTTCCGGCATGCCCGAAAGGTGATTCCGGTCTGTCCGGTAGGTGGTTCCAGCCTGCACGGCATGTGGTTCTGGTACGTCTCAGAGGTGGTTGCGCATGCCCAACAGGTGATTCCGGACTGTCCGCCACATGGTTCTGGCACGTCTGAGAGGTGGTTCCGGCATGCCCGGCAGGTCATCCCAGAGAGTCCTCCAAGTGGTTCTGGCATAACACGCAGGTGATTTTGGCGTGTCTGGCAGGTTGTTCCGTTGTGCTTGGCAGGTGGTTCAGGCTTGGCCGGCAGGTGGTTCCAGACTGTCCAGGACGTGTTTCCAGCTTCTCCGGCAGGTGGTTCTGGTACGTCTGAGAGGTGGTTCCGCCATGGCTGGCAGGTGATTCCGGACCGTCCCACAGGTGGTTCTGGCATAGCCAGCAGTTGATATTGGCCTGTCTGGCAGGTGGTTCCAGCGAGTCGAACAGGTGGCTCCGGCGTGCTCGGCAGGTGCTTCCGGCGTCTCCGGCACGTGGTTCTGGTGTGTCTGAGAGCTGGTTCCGGCATGTCCGGCAGATGATTCCGGAGTGTCCGCCAAGTGGTTCTGGCATACCCGGCTGGTGATTTGGGCATGTCAGGAAGGTGGTTCCGGCGAGTCGAGCAGGTGGCTCCGGCGTGCTCGGCAGGTTGTTCAGACGGGTCTGGCAGGTGTTTTCCGTCTGTTCGGGGTGTGGTTCCAGCATCTCATGCACATGGTTCTGGCACGTCTGAGATGTGGTTCCGGCCGGCCCGACAGGTGTTTCCACAGTGTCCGCCAAGTGGTACTGGCGTAGTTGGCAGGTGATTTTGGCATGACCGGCAGCTGGTTCCAGCAAGCCCGGCAGGTGATTCCGAAGTGTTCCCCAACTGGTTGTGGCGTAGCCGGCAGGTGATTTCTGCGTGTCCGGCAGGTGGTTCTGGCGAGTCGAGCAGGTGGTTCCGGCGTGCTCGGCAGGTGCTACCGGGATCATTGGCACGTGGTTCTGGCGTATCTGAGAGGTGGTTCCGGCATGCCCGGCAGGTGATTCCGGAGTGTTCGCCAAGTGTTTCCGGCGTAGCCGGCAGGTGATTTTGAATGTCCAGCGGTCGTTCCGGCGGGTCGAGCCGGTGGTTCCGGCGTGTCCGGCAGGTGGTTCCGGTCTGTCCGGCAGGTGGTTCTGTGGTGTCCGGCACGAGGTTCAGTCTGAGAGGCTGTGCCGGCATGCCCCTCACGTGATTCCGGCTTGTCCCCGAAGTGGTGCTGGTGTAGCGGGCAGGTGATTTTGGCGTGTCCGGCAGGTGGTTCAGGCGAGTTGAGCAGGTGGTTGCGACGTGCTCGGCAGGTGCTTCCGGCGTCTCCGGCACGTGTTTCTGGCACATCTGACTGGTGGTTCCGGCATGCCCAAAAGTTGATTCCGGTCTGTCCGGTAGGTGGTTCCGGCGTGCACGGCACGTGGTTCTGGTACGTCTCAGAGGTGGTTGCGTATGCCCAACAGGTGATTCCGGACTGTCCGCCACGTGCTTCTGGCACGTCTGAGAGGTGGTTTCAACATGCCCGGCAGGTCATTTTGGAGAGTCGTCCAAGTGGTTCTGGCGTAGCCCGCAGGTGATTTTGGCGTGTCCGGCAGGTGGTTCCGCCGTGCTCGGCAGGTGGTTCAGGCGTGGTCGTCACGTGGTTCCAGTTTGTCCAGGACGTGTTTCCAGCTTCTCCGGCAGGTGGTTCTGGTACGTCTGAGAGGTGGTTCCGCCATGGCTGGCAGGTGATCCCGGACTGTCCCCCAGGTGGTTCTGGCATAGCCAGCAGTTGATATTGGCCTGTCCGGCAGGTGGTTCCAGCGAGTCGAACAGGTGGCTCCGGCGTTCTTGGCAGGTGGTTCCGGTCTGTCCGGTAGGTGTTTCCGGCGTGTCCGGCACGTGCTTCCGGCACGTCTGAGAGGTGGTTCCGGCATGCGCGGCAGGTGATTCCGTAGTGTCCGCCAGGTGGTTCTGGCATACCCGGCAGGTGATTTTGGCGTGTCCGGCAGGTGTTTCTGGCGAGTCGAGCAGGTGGCTCCGGCATGCTCGGCAGGTGCTTCCGGCGTCTCCGGCACTTGGTTCTGGTGTGTCTGAGAGCTGGTTCCGGCATATCCGGCAGATGATTCCGGAGTGTCCGCCAAGTGGTTCTGGCATACCCAGCAGGTGATTTTGGCGTGTCAGGGAGGTGGTACCGGTGAGTCGAGCAGGTGGTTCCGGCGTGCTCAGCAGGTGGTTCAGGCGGTTCTGGCAGGTGGTATCCGTCTGTTCGGGGTGTGGTTCCAGCATCTCATGAACACGTTTCTGGCACGTCTGAGATGTGGTTCCAGCCGGCCCGACAGGTGTTTCCGCAGTGTCCGCCAAGCGGTTCTGGCGTAGTTGGCAGGTGATTTTGGCATGACTGGCAGGTGGTTCCAGCAAGCCTGGCAGGTGATTCCAAAGTGTTCACCAACTGGTTGTGGCGTAGCCGGCAGGTGGTTTTTGCGTGATCGGCAGGTGGTTCTGGCGAGTTGAGCAGGTGGTTCCGGCGTGCTCGGCTGGTGCTTCCGGGGTCATTGGCACGGGGTTCTGGCATGTCTGAGAGGTGGTTCCTGCATGCCTGGCAAGTGATTCCGGAGTGTTCGCCAAGTGGTTCTGGCATAGTCGGCAGGTGATTTTGGCATGTCCGGCAGGTGGTTCAGGCGAGTTGAGCAGGTGGTTCCAACGTGCTTGGCAGGTGCTTCCGGCGTCTCCGGCACGTGTTTCTGGCACATCTGACAGGTGGTTCCGGCATGCCCGAAAGGTGATTCCGGTCTGTCCGGTAGGTGGTTCCAGCCTGCACGGCATGTGGTTCTGGTACGTCTCAGAGGTGGTTGCGCATGCCCAACAGGTGATTCCGGACTGTCCGCCACATGGTTCTGGCACGTCTGAGAGGTGGTTCCGGCATGCCCGGCAGGTCATCCCAGAGAGTCCTCCAAGTGGTTCTGGCAGAACACGCAGGTGATTTTGGCGTGTCCGGCAGGTGGTTCCGTCGTGCTCGGCAGGTGGTTCAGGCGTGGTCGTCACGTGGTTCCAGTTTGTCCAGGACGTGTTTCCAGCTTCTCCGGCAGGTGGTTCTGGTACGTCTGAGAGGTGGTTCCGCCATGGCTGGCAGGTGATCCCGGACTGTCCCCCAGGTGGTTCTGGCATAGCCAGCAGCTGATATTGGCCTGTCCGGCAGGTGGTTCCAGCGAGTCGAACAGGTGGCTCCGGCGTTCTTGGCAGGTGGTTCCGGTCTGTCCGGTAGGTGTTTCCGGCGTGTCCGGCACGTGCTTCCGGCACGTCTGAGAGGTGGTTCCGGCATGCGCGGCAGGTGATTCCGTAGTGTCCGCCAGGTGGTTCTGGCATACCCGGCAGGTGATTTTGGCGTGTCCGGCAGGTGTTTCTGGCGAGTCGAGCAGGTGGCTCCGGCATGCTCGGCAGGTGCTTCCGGCGTCTCCGGCACTTGGTTCTGGTGTGTCTGAGAGCTGGTTCCGGCATGTCCGGCAGATGATTCCGGAGTGTCCGCCAAGTGGTTCTGGCATACCCAGCAGGTGATTTTGGCATGACTGGCAGGTGGTTCCAGCAAGCCTGGCAGGTGATTCCAAAGTGTTCACCAACTGGTTGTGGCGTAGCCGGCAGGTGATTTTTGCGTGATCGGCAGGTGGTTCTGGCGAGTCGAGCAGGTGGTTCCCGCGTGCTCGGCTGGTGCTTCCGGGGTCATTGGCATGGGGTTCTGGCATGTCTGAGAGGTGGTTCCTGCATGCCCGGCAAGTGATTCCGGAGTGTTCGCCAAGTGGTTCTGGCATAGTCGGCAGGTGATTTTGGCATGTCCGGCAGGTGGTTCAGGCGAGTTGAGCAGGTGGTTCCAACGTGCTTGGCAGGTGCTTCCGGCGTCTCCGGCACGTGTTTCTGGCACATCTGACAGGTGGTTCCGGCATGCCCGAAATGTGATTCCGGTCTGTCTGGTAGGTGGTTCCAGCCTGCACGGCATGTGGTTCTGGTACGTCTCAGAGGTGGTTGCGCATGCCCAACAGGTGATTCCGGACTGTCCGCCACATGGTTCTGGCACGTCTGAGAGGTGGTTCCGGCATGCCCGGCAGGTCATCCCAGAGAGTCCTCCAAGTGGTTCTGGCATAGCACGCAGGTGATTTTGGCGTGTCTGGCAGGTTGTTCCATTGTGCTTGGCAGGTGGTTCAGGCTTGGCCGGCAGGTGGTTCCAGTCTGTCCAGGACGTGTTTCCAGCTTCTCCGGCAGGTGGTTCTGGTACGTCTGAGAGGTGGTTCCGCCATGGCTGGCAGGTGATCCCGGACTGTCCCCCAGGTGGTTCTGGCATAGCCAGCAGTTGATGTTGGCCTGTCCGGCAGGTGGTTCCAGCGAGTCGAACAGGTGGCTCCGGCGTTCTTGGCAGGTGGTTCCGGTCTGTCCGGTAGGTGATTCCGGCGTGTCTGGCACGTGCTTCCGGAACGTCTGAGAGGTGGTTCCGCCATGGCTGGCAGGTGATTCCGGACCGTCCCCCAGGTGGTTCTGGCATAGCCAGCAGTTGATATTGGCCTGTCCGGCAGGTGGTTCCAGCAAGTCGAACAGGTGGCTCTGGCGTGCTCGGCAGGTGGTTCCGGTCTGTCCGGTAGGTGACTCTGGCGTGTCCGGCACGTGCTTGCAGCACGTCTGAGAGGTGGTTCCGGCATGCGCGACAGGTGATTTCGGAGTTTCCGCCAGGTGGTTCTGGCGTACCCGGCAGGTGATTTTGGCGTGTCCGGCAGGTGTTTCTGGCGAGTCGAGCAGGTGGCTCCGGCATGCTCGGCAGGTGCTTCCGGCGTCTCCGGCACTTGGTTCTGGTGTGTCTGAGAGCTGGTTCCGGCATGTCCGGCAGATGATTCCGGAGTGTCCGCCAAGTGGTTCTGGCATACCCGGCTGGTGATTTGGGCATGTCAGGTAGGTGGTTCCGGCGAGTCGAGCAGGTGGCTCCGGCGTGCTCGGCAGGTTGTTCAGACGGGTCTGGCAGGTGTTTTCCGTCTGTTCGGGCTGTGGTTCCAGCATCTCATGCACATGGTTCTGGCACGTCTGAGATGTGGTTCCGGCCGGCCCAACAATTGTTTCCACAGTGTCCGCCAAGTGGTACTGGCGTAGTTGGCAGGTGATTTTGGCATGACCGGCAGGTGGTTCCAGCAAGCCCGGCAGGTTATTCCGAAGTGTTCCCCAACTGGTTGTGGCGTAGCCGGCAGGTGATTTCTGCGTGTCCGGCAGGTGGTTCTGGCGAGTCGAGCAGGTGGTTCCGGCGTGCTCGGCAGGTGCTTCCTGGGTCATTGGCACGTGGTTCTGGCATATCTGAGAGGTGGTTCCGGCATGCCCGGCAGGTGATTCCGGAGTGTTCGCCAAGTGTTTCCGGCGTAGCCGGCAGGTGATTTTGCATGTCCAGCTGTCGTTCCAGCGGGTCGAGCCGGTTGTTCCGGCGTGTCCGGCAGGTGGTTCCGGTCTGTCCGGCAGGTGGTTCTGTGGTGTCCGGCACGAGGTTCAGTCTGAGAGGCTGTGCCGGCATGCCCCTCACGTGATTCCGGCTTGTCCCCGAAGTGGTGCTGGTGTAGCGGGCAGGTGATTTTGGCGTGTCCGGCAGGTGGTTCAGGCGAGTTGAGCAGGTGGTTGCGACGTGCTCGGCAGGTGCTTCCGGCGTCTCCGGCACGTGTTTCTGGCACATCTGACTGGTGGTTCCGGCATGCCCAAAAGTTGATTCCGGTCTGTCCGGTAGGTGGTTCCGGCGTGCACGGCACGTGTTTCTGGTACGTGTCAGAGGTGGTTGCGTATGCCCAACAGGTGATTCCGGACTGTCCGCCACGTGCTTCTGGCACGTCTGAGAGGTGGTTCCAACATGCCCGGCAGGTCATTTTGGAGAGTCGTCCAAGTGGTTCTGGCGTAGCCCGCAGGTGATTTTGGCGTGTCCGGCAGGTGGTTCCGCCGTGCTCGGCAGGTGGTTCAGGCATGGCCGTCACGTGGTTCCAGTCTGTCCAGGACGTGTTTCCAGCTTCTCCGGCAGGTGGTTCTGGTACGTCTGAGAGGTGGTTCCGCCATGGCTGGCAGGTGATCCCGGACTGTCCCCCAGGTGGTTCTGGCATAGCCAGCAGTTGATATTGGCCTGTCCGGCAGGTGGTTCCAGCGAGTCGAACAGGTGGCTCCGGCGTTCTTGGCAGGTGGTTCCGGTCTGTCCGGTAGGTGTTTCCGGCGAGTCCGGCACGTGCTTCCGGCACGTCTGAGAGGTGGTTCCGGCATGCGCGGCAGGTGATTCCGTAGTGTCCGCCAGGTGGTTCTGGCATACCCGGCAGGTGATTTTGGCGTGTCCGGCAGGTGTTTCTGGCAAGTGGAGCAGGCGGCTCCGGCATGCTCGGCAGGTGCTTCTGGCGTCTCCGGCACTTGGTTCTGGTGTGTCTGAGAGCTGGTTCCGGCATGTCCGGCAGATGATTCCGGAGTGTCCGCCAAGTGGTTCTGGCATACCCAGCAGGTGATTTTGGCGTGTCAGGGAGGTGGTACCGGTGAGTCGAGCAGGTGGTTCCGGCGTGCTCAGCAGGTGGTTCAGGCGGTTCTGGCAGGTGGTGTCCGTCTGTTCGGGGTGTGGTTCCAGCATCTCATGAACACGTTTCTGGCACGTCTGAGATGTGGTTCCAGCCGGCCCGACAGGTGTTTCCGCAGTGTCCGCCAAGCGGTTCTGGCGTTGTTGGCAGGTGATTTTGGCATGACTGGCAGGTGGTTCCAGCAAGCCTGGCAGGTGATTCCAAAGTGTTCACCAACTGGTTGTGGCGTAGCCGGCAGGTGATTTTTGCGTGATCGGCAGGTGGTTCTGGCGAGTCGAGCAGGTGGTTCCGGCGTGCTCGGCTGGTGCTTCCGGGGTCATTGGCACGGGGTTCTGGCATGTCTGAGAGGTGGTTCCTGCATGCCCGGCAAGTGATTCCGGAGTGTTCGCCAAGTGGTTCTGGCATAGTCGGCAGGTGATTTTGGCATGTCCGGCAGGTGGTTCAGGCGAGTTGAGCAGGTGGTTCCAACGTGCTTGGCAGGTGCTTCCGGCGTCTCCGGCACGTGTTTCTGGCACATCTGACAGGTGGTTCCGGCATGCCCGAAAGGTGATTCCGGTCTGTCCGGTAGGTGGTTCCAGCCTGCACGGCATGTGGTTCTGGTACGTCTCAGAGGTGGTTGCGCATGCCCAACAGGTGATTCCGGACTGTCCGCCACATGGTTCTGGCACGTCTGAGAGGTGGTTCCGGCATGCCCGGCAGGTCATCCCAGAGAGTCCTCCAAGTGGTTCTGGCATAACACGCAGGTGATTTTGGCGTGTCTGGCAGGTTGTTCCGTTGTGCTTGGCAGGTGGTTCAGGCTTGGCCGGCAGGTGGTTCCAGACTGTCCAGGACGTGTTTCCAGCTTCTCCGGCAGGTGGTTCTGGTACGTCTGACAGGTGGTTCCGCCATGGCTGGCAGGTGATTCCGGACCGTCCCCCAGGTGGTTCTGGCATAGCCAGCAGTTGATGTTGGCCTGTCCGGCAGGTGGTTCGAGCGAGTCGAACAGGTGGCTCCGGCGTGCTCGGCAGGTGGTTCCGGTCTGTCCGGTAGGTGATTCCGGCGTGTCTGGCACGTGCTTCCGGCACGTCTGAGAGGTGGTTCCGGCATGCGCGACAGGTGATTTCGGAGTGTCCGCCAGGTGGTTCTGGCGTACCCGGCAGGTGATTTTGGCGTGTCCGGCAGGTGTTTCTGGCGAGTCGAGCAGGTGGCTCCGGCATGCTCGGCAGGTGCTTCCGGCGTCTCCGGCACGTGGTTCTGGTGTGTCTGAGAGCTGGTTCCGGCATGTCCGGCAGATGATTCCGGAGTGTCCGCCAAGTGGTTCTGGAATACGCGGCTGGTGATTTGGGCATGTCAGGTAGGTGGTTCCGGCGAGTCGAGCAGGTGGCTCCGGCTTGCTCGGCAGGTTGTTCAGACGGGTCTGGCAGGTGTTTTCCGTGTGTTCGGGCTGTGGTTCCAGCATCTCATGCACATGGTTCTGGCACGTCTGAGATGTGGTTCCGGCCGGCCCGACAGGTGTTTCCACAGTGTCCGCCAAGTGGTACTGGCGTAGTTGGCAGGTGATTTTGGCATGACCGGCAGGTGGTTCCAGCAAGCCCGGCAGGTGATTCCGAAGTGTTCCCCAACTGGTTGTGGCGTAGCCGGCAGGTGATTTCTGCGTGTCCGGCAGGTGGTTCTGGCGAGTCGAGCACGTGGTTCCGGCGTGCTCGGCAGGTGCTTCCGGGGTCATTGGCACGTGGTTCTGGCGTATCTGAGAGGTGGTTCCGGCATGCCCGGCAGGTGATTCTGGAGTGTTCGCCAAGTGTTTCCGGCGTAGCCGGCAGGTGATTTTGCATGTCCAGCGGTCGTTCCGGCGGGTCGAGCCGGTGGTTCCGGCGTGTCTGGCAGGTGGTTCCGGTCTGTCCGGCAGGTGGTTCTGTGGTGTCCGGCACGAGGTTCAGTCTGAGAGGCTGTGCCGCCATGCCCCTCACGTGATTCCGGCTTGTCCCCGAAGTGGTGCTGGTGTAGCGGGTAGGTGATTTTGGCGTGTCCGGCAGGTGGTTCAGGCGAGTTGAGCATGTGGTTCCGACGTGCTCGGCAGGTGCTTGCGGCGTCTCCGGCACGTGTTTCTGGCACATCTGACTGGTGGTTCCGGCATGCCCAAAAGTTGATTCCGGTCTGTCCGGTAGGTGGTTCCGGCGTGCACGGCACGTGGTTCTGGTACGTCTCAGAGGTGGTTGCGTATGCCCAACAGGTGATTCCGGACTGTCCGCCACGATCTACTGGCACGTCTGAGAGGTGGTTCCAACATGCCCGGCAGGTCATTTCGGAGAGTCGTCCAAGTGGTTCTGGCGTAGCCCGCAGGTGATTTTGGCGTGTCCGGCAGGTGGTTCCGCCGTGCTCGGCAGGTGGTTCAGGCATGGCCGTCACGTGGTTCCAGTCTGTCCAGGACGTGTTTCCAGCTTCTCCGGCAGGTGGTTCTGGTACGTCTGAGAGGTGGTTCAGCCATGGCTGGCAGGTGATCCCGGACTGACCCCAGGTGGTTCTGGCATAGCCAGCAGTTGATATTGGCCTGTCCGGCAGGTGGTTCCAGCGAGTCGAACAGGTGGCTCCGGCGTTCTTGGCAGGTGGTTCCGGTCTGTCCGGTAGGTGTTTCCGGCGTGTCTGGCACGTACTTCCGGCACGTCTGAGAGGTGGTTCCGGCATGCGCGACAGGTGATTTCGGAGTGTCCGCCAGGTGGTTCTGGCGTACCCGGCAGGTGATTTTGGCGTGTCCGGCATGTGTTTCTGGCGAGTCGAGCAGGTGGCTCCGGCATGCTCGGCAGGTGCTTCCGGCGTCTCCGGCACTTGGTTCTGGTGTGTCTGAGAGCTGGTTCCGGCATGTCCGGCAGATGATTCCGGAGTGTCCGCCAAGTGGTTCTGGCATACCCAGCAGGTGATTTTGGCGTGTCAGGGAGGTGGTACCGGTGAGTCGAGCAGGTGGTTCCGGCGTGCTCAGCAGGTGGTTCAGGCGGTTCTGGCAGGTGGTATCCGTCTGTTCGGGGTGTGGTTCCAGCATCTCATGAACACGTTTCTGGCACGTCTGAGATGTGGTTCCAGCCGGCCCGACAGGTGTTTCCGCAGTGTCCGCCAAGCGGTTCTGGCGTAGTTGGCAGGTGATTTTGGCATGACTGGCAGGTGGTTCCAGCAAGCCTGGCAGGTGATTCCAAAGTGTTCACCAACTGGTTGTGGCGTAGCCGGCAGGTGATTTTTGCGTGATCGGCAGGTGGTTCTGGCGAGTCGAGCAGGTGGTTCCGGCGTGCTCGGCTGGTGCTTCCGCGGTCATTGGCACGGGGTTCTGGCATGTCTGAGAGGTGGTTCCTGCATGCCCGGCAAGTGATTCCGGAGTGTTCGCCAAGTGGTTCTGGCATAGTCGGCAGGTGATTTTGGCATGTCCGTCAGGTGGTTCAGGCGAGTTGAGCAGGTGGTTCCAACGTGCTTGGCAGGTGCTTCCGGCGTCTCCGGCACGTGTTTCTGGCACATCTGACAGGTGGTTCCGGCATGCCCGAAAGGTGATTCCGGTCTGTCCGGTAGGTGGTTCCAGCCTGCACGGCATGTGGTTCTGGTACGTCTCAGAGGTGGTTGCGCATGCCCAACAGGTGATTCCGGACTGTCCGCCACATGGTTCTGGCACGTCTGAGAGGTGGTTCTGGCATGCCCGGCAGGTCATCCCAGAGAGTCCTCCAAGTGGTTCTGGCATAACACGCAGGTGATTTTGGCGTGTCTGGCAGGTTGTTCCGTTGTGCTTGGCAGGTGGTTCAGGCTTGGCCGGCAGGTGGTTCCAGACTGTCCAGGACGTGTTTCCAGCTTCTCCGGCAGGTGCTTCTGGCACGTCTGAGAGGTGGTTCCGCCATGGCTGGCAGGTGATCCCGGACTCTCCCCCAGTTGGTTCTGGCATAGCCAGCAGTTGATATTGGCCTATCCGGCAGGTGGTTCGAGCGAGTCGAACAGGTGGCTCCGGCGTGCTCGGCAGGTGGTTCCGGTCTGTCCGGTAGGTGATTCCGGCGTGTCTGGCACGTGCTTCCGGCACGTCTGAGAGGTGGTTCCGGCATGCGCGACAGGTGATTTCGGAGTGTCCGCCAGGTGGTTCTGGCGTACCCGGCAGGTGATTTTGGCGTGTCCGGCAGGTGTTTCTGGCGAGTCGAGCAGGTGGCTCCGGCATGCTCGGCAGGTGCTTCCGGCGTCTCCGGCACGTGGTTCTGGTGTGTCTGAGAGCTGGTTCCGGCATGTCCGGCAGATGATTCCGGAGTGTCCGCCAAGTGGTTCTGGCATACGCGGCTGGTGATTTGGGCATGTCAGGTAGGTGGTTCCGGCGAGTCGAGCAGGTGGCTCCGGCTTGCTCGGCAGGTTGTTCAGACGGGTCTGGCAGGTGTTTTCCGTGTGTTCGGGCTGTGGTTCCAGCATCTCATGCACATGGTTCTGGCACGTCTGAGATGTGGTTCCGGCCGGCCCGACAGGTGTTTCCACAGTGTCCGCCAAGTGGTACTGGCGTAGTTGGCAGGTGATTTTGGCATGACCGGCAAGTGGTTCCAGCAAGCCCGGCAGGTGATTCCGAAGTGTTCCCCAACTGGTTGTGGCGTAGCCGGCAGGTGATTTCTGCGTGTCCGGCAGGTGGTTCTGGCGAGTCGAGCAGGTGGTTCCGGCGTGCTCGGCAGGTGCTTCCGGGGTCATTGGCACGTGGTTCTGGCATATCTGAGAGGTGGTTCCGGCATGCCCGGCAGGTGATTCCGGAGTGTTCGCCAAGTGTTTCCGGCATAGCCGGCAGGTGATTTTGCATGTCCAGCGGTCATTCCGGCGGGTCGAGCCGGTGGTTCCGGCATGTCCGGCAGGTGGTTCCGGTCTGTCCGGCAGGTGGTTCTGTGGTGTCCGGCACGAGGTTCAGTCTGAGAGGCTGTGCCAGCATGCCCCTCACGTGATTCCGGCTTGTCCCCGAAGTGGTGCTGGTGTAGCGGGCAGGTGATTTTGGCGTGTCCGACAGGTGGTTCAGGCGAGGTGAGCAGGTGGTTGCGACGTGCTCGGCAGGTGCTTCCGGCGTCTCCGGCACGTGTTTCTGGCACATCTGACTGGTGGTTCCGGCATGCCCAAAAGTTGATTCCGGTCTGTCCGGTAGGTGGTTCCGGCGTGCACGGCACGTGGTTCTGGTACGTCTCAGAGGTGGTTGCGTATGCCCAACAGGTGATTCCGGACTGTCCGCCACGTGCTTCTGGCACGTCTGAGAGGTGGTTCCAACATGCCCGGCAGGTCATTTCGGAGAGTCGTCCAAGTGGTTCTGGCGTAGCCCGCAGGTGATTTTGGCGTGTCCGGCAGGTGGTTCCGCCGTGCTCGGCAGGTGGTTCAGGCATGGCCGTCACGTGGTTCCAGTCTGTCCAGGACGTGTTTCCAGCTTCTCCGGCAGGTGGTTCTGGTACGTCTGAGAGGTGGTTCCGCCATGGCTGGCAGGTAATCCCGGACTGACCCCAGGTGGTTCTGGCATAGCCAGCAGTTGATATTGGCCTGTCCGGCAGGTGGTTCCAGCGAGTCGAACAGGTGGCTCCGGCGTTCTTGGCAGGTGGTTCCAGTCTGTCCGGTATGTGTTTCCGGCGTGTCTGGCACGTGCTTCCGGCACGTCTGAGAGGTGGTTCCGGCATGCGCGACAGGTGATTTCGGAGTGTCCGCCAGGTGGTTCTGGCGTACCCGGCAGGTGATTTTGGCGTGTCCGGCAGGTGTTTCTGGCGAGTCGAGCAGGTGGCTCCGGCATGCTCGGCAGGTGCTTCCGGCGTCTCCGGCACGTGGTTCTGGTGTGTCTGAGAGCTGGTTCCGGCATGTCCGGCAGATGATTCCGGAGTGTCCGCCAAGTGGTTCTGGCATACCCAGCAGGTGATTTTGGCGTGTCAGGGAGGTGGTACCGGTGAGTCGAGCAGGTGGTTCCGGCGTGCTCAGCAGGTGGTTCAGGCGGTTCTGGCAGGTGGTATCCGTCTGTTCGGGGTGTGGTTCCAGCATCTCATGAACACGTTTCTGGCACGTCTGAGATGTGGTTCCAGCCGGCCCGACAGGTGTTTCCGCAGTGTCCGCCAAGCGGTTCTGGCGTAGTTGGCAGGTGATTTTGGCATGACTGGCAGGTGGTTCCAGCAAGCCTGGCAGGTGATTCCAAAGTGTTCACCAACTGGTTGTGGCGTAGCCGGCAGGTGATTTTTGCGTGATCGGCAGGTGGTTCTGGCGAGTCGAGCAGGTGGTTCCGGCGTGCTCGGCTGGTGCTTCCGGGGTCATTGGCACGGGGTTCTGGCATGTCTGAGAGGTGGTTCCTGCATGCCCGGCAAGTGATTCCGGAGTGTTCGCCAAGTGGTTCTGGCTTAGTCGGCAGGTGATTTTGGCATGTCCGGCAGGTGGTTCAGGCGAGTTGAGCAGGTGGTTCCAACGTGCTTGGCAGGTGCTTCCGGCGTCTCCGGCACGTGTTTCTGGCACATCTGACAGGTGGTTCCGGCATGCCCGAAAGGTGATTCCGGTCTGTCCGGTAGGTGGTTCCAGCCTGCACGGCATGTGGTTCTGGTACGTCTCAGAGGTGGTTGCGCATGCCCAACAGGTGATTCCGGACTGTCCGCCACATGGTTCTGGCACGTCTGAGAGGTGGTTCCGGCATGCCCGGCAGGTCATCCCAGAGAGTCCTCCAAGTGGTTCTGGCATAACACGCAGGTGATTTTGGGGTGTCTGGCAGGTTGTTCCGTTGTGCTTGGCAGGTGGTTCAGGCTTGGCCGGCAGGTGGTTCCAGACTGTCCAGGACGTGTTTCCAGCTTCTCCGGCAGGTGCTTCTGGCACGTCTGAGAGGTGGTTCCGCCATGGCTGGCAAGTGATACCGGACTCTCCCCCAGTTGGTTCTGGCATAGCCAGCAGTTGATATTGGCCTGTCCGGCAGGTGGTTCGAGCGAGTCGTACAGGTGGCTCCGGCGTGCTCGGCAGGTGGTTCCGGTCTGTCCGGTAGGTGATTCCGGCGTGTCCGGCACGTGCTTCCGGCACGTCTGAGAGGTGGTTCCGGCATGCGCGACAGGTGATTTCGGAGTGTCCGCCAGGTGGTTCTGGCATACCCGGCTGGTGATTTGGGCATGTCAGGTAGGTGGTTCCGGCGAGTCGAGCAGGTGGCTCCGGCGTGCTCGGCAGGTTGTTCAGACGGGTCTGGCAGGTGTTTTCCGTCTGTTCGGGGTGTGGTTCCAGCATCTCATGCACATGGTTCTGGCACGTCTGAGATGTGGTTCCGGCCGGCCCGACAGGTGTTTCCACAGTGTCCGCCAAGTGGTACTGGCGTAGTTGGCAGGTGATTTTGGCATGACCGGCAGCTGGTTCCAGCAAGCCCGGCAGGTGATTCCGAAGTGTTCCCCAACTGGTTGTGGCGTAGCCGGCAGGTGATTTTTGCGTGTCCGGCAGGTGGTTCTGGCGAGTCGAGCAGGTGGTTCCGGCGTGCTCGGCAGGTGCTTCCGGGGTCATTGGCACGTGGTTCTGGCATATCTGAGAGGTGGTTCCGGCATGCCCGGCAGGTGATTCCGGAGTGTTCGCCAAGTGTTTCCGGCGTAGCCGGCAGGTGATTTTGAATGTCCAGCGGTCGTTCCGGCGGGTCGAGCCGGTGGTTCCGGCGTGTCCGGCAGGTGGTTCCGGTCTGTCCGGCAGGTGTTTCTGTGGTGTCCGGCACGAGGTTCAGTCTGAGAGGCTGTGCCGGCATGCCCCTCACGTGATTCCGGCTTGTCCCCGAAGTGGTGCTGGTGTAGCGGGCAGGTGATTTTGGCGTGTCCGGCAGGTGGTTCAGGCGAGTTGAGCAGGTGGTTGCGACGTGCTCGGCAGGTGCTTCCGGCGTCTCCGGCACGTGTTTCTGGCACATCTGACTGGTGGTTCCGGCATGCCCAAAAGTTGATTCCGGTCTGTCCGGTAGGTGGTTCCGGCGTGCACGGCACGTGGCTCTGGTACGTCTCAGAGGTGGTTGCGTATGCCCAACAGGTGATTCCGGACTGTCCGCCACGTGCTTCTGGCACGTCTGAGAGGTGGTTTCAACATGCCCGGCAGGTCATTTTGGAGAGTCGTCCAAGTGGTTCTGGCGTAGCCCGCAGGTGATTTTGGCGTGTCCGGCAGGTGGTTCCGCCGTGCTCGGCAGGTGGTTCAGGCGTGGTCGTCACGTGGTTCCAGTGTGTCCAGGACGTGTTTCCAGCTTCTCCGGCAGGTGGTTCTGGTACGTCTGAGAGGTGGTTCCGCCATGGCTGGCAGGTGATCCCGGACTGTCCCCCAGGTGGTTCTGGCATAGCCAGCAGTTGATATTGGCCTGTCCGGCAGGTGGTTCCAGCGAGTCGAACAGGTGGCTCCGGCGTTCTTGGCAGGTGGTTCCGGTCTGTCCGGTAGGTGTTTCCGGCGTGTCCGGCACGTGCTTCCGGCACGTCTGAGAGGTGGTTCCGGCATGCGCGGCAGGTGATTCCGTAGTGTCCGCCTGGTGGTTCTGGCATACCCGGCAGGTGATTTTGGCGTGTCCGGCAGGTGTTTCTGGCGAGTCGAGCAGGTGGCTCCGGCATGCTCGGCAGGTGCTTCCGGCGTCTCCGGCACGTGGTTCTGGTGTGTCTGAGAGCTGGTTCCGGCATGTCCGGCAGATGATTCCGGAGTGTCCGCCAAGTGGTTCTGGCATACCCAGCAGGTGATTTTGGCGTGTCAGGGAGGTGGTACCGGTGAGTCGAGCAGGTGGTTCCGGCGTGCTCAGCAGGTGGTTCAGGCGGTTCTGGCAGGTGGTATCCGTCTGTTCGGGGTGTGGTTCCAGCATCTCATGAACACGTTTCTGGCACGTCTGAGATGTGGTTCCAGCCGGCCCGACAGGTGTTTCCGCAGTGTCCGCCAAGCGGTTCTGGCGTAGTTGGCAGGTGATTTTGGCATGACTGGCAGGTGGTTCCAGCAAGCCTGGCAGGTGATTCCAAAGTGTTCACCAACTGGTTGTGGCGTAGCCGGCAGGTGATTTTTGCGTGATCGGCAGGTGGTTCTGGCGAGTCGAGCAGGTGGTTCCGGCGTGCTCGGCTGGTGCTTCCGGGGTCATTGGCACGGGGTTCTGGCATGTCTGAGAGGTGGTTCCTGCATGCCCGGCAAGTGATTCCGGAGTGTTCCCCAAGTGGTTCTGGCATAGTCGGCAGGTGATTTTGGCATGTTCGGCAGGTGGTTCAGGCGAGTTGAGCAGGTGGTTCCAACGTGCTTGGCAGGTGCTTCCGGCGTCTCCGGCACGTGTTTCTGGCACATCTGACAGGTGGTTCCGGCATGCCCGAAAGGTGATTCCGGTCTGTCCGGTAGGTGGTTCCAGCCTGCACGGCATGTGGTTCTGGTACGTCTCAGAGGTGGTTGCGCATGCCCAACAGGTGATTCCGGACTGTCAGCCACATGGTTCTGGCACGTCTGAGAGATGGTTCCGGCATGCCCGGCAGGTCATCCCAGAGAGTCCTCCAAGTGGTTCTGGCATAACACGCAGGTGATTTTGGCGTGTCTGGCAGGTTGTTCCGTTGTGCTTGGCAGGTGGTTCAGGCTTGGCCGGCAGGTGGTTCCAGACTGTCCAGGACGTGTTTCCAGCTTCTCCGGCAGGTGGTTCTGGTACGTCTGAGAGGTGGTTCCGCCATGGCTGGCAGGTGATTCCGGACCGTCCCCCAGGTGGTTCTGGCATAGCCAGCAGTTGATATTGGCCTGTCCGGCAGGTGGTTCCAGCGAGTCGAACAGGTGGCTCCGGCGTGCTCGGCAGGTGGTTCCGGTCTGTCCGGTAGGTGATTCCGGCGTGTCTGGCACGTGCTTCCGGCACGTCTGAGAGGTGGTTTCGGCATGCGCGACAGGTGATTTCTGAGTGTCCGCCAGGTGGTTCTGGCGTACCCGGCAGGTGATTTTGGCGTGTCCGGCAGGTGTTTCTGGCGAGTCGAGCAGGTGGCTCCGGCATGCTCGGCAGGTGCTTCCGGCGTCTCCGGCACGTGGTTCTGGTGTGTCTGAGAGCTGGTTCCGGCATGTCCGGCAGAAGATTCCGGAGTGTCCGCCAAGAGGTTCTGGCATACCCGGCTGGTGATTTGGGCATGTCAGGTAGGTGGTTCCGGCGAGTCGAGCAGGTGGCTCCGGCGTGCTCGGCAGGTTGTTCAGACGGGTCTGGCAGGTGTTTTCCGTCTGTTCGGGGTGTGGTTCCAGCATCTCATGCACATGGTTCTGGCACGTCTGAGATGTGGTTCCGGCCGGCCCGACAGGTGTTTCCACAGTGTCCGCCAAGTGGTACTGGCGTAGTTGGCAGGTGATTTTGGCATGACCGGCAGCTGGTTCCAGCAAGCCCGGCAGGTGATTCCGAAGTGTTCCCCAACTGGTTGTGGCGTAGCCGGCAGGTGATTTTTGCGTGTCCGGCAGGTGGTTCTGGCGAGTCGAGCAGGTGGTTCCGGCGTGCTCGGCAGGTGCTTCCGGGGTCATTGGCACGTGGTTCTGGCGTATCTGAGAGGTGGTTCCGGCATGCCCGGCAGGTGATTCCGGAGTGTTCGCCAAGTGTTTCCGGCGTAGCCCGCAGGTGATTTTGCATGTCCAGCGGTCGTTCCGGCGGGTCGAGCCGGTGGTTCCGGCGTGTCCGGCAGGTGGTTCCGGTCTGTCCGGCAGGTGGTTCTGTGGTGTCCGGCACGAGGTTCAGTCTGAGAGGCTGTGCCGGCATGCCCCTCACGTGATTCCGGCTTGTCCCCGAAGTGGTGCTGGTGTAGCGGGCAGGTGATTTTGGCGTGTCCGGCAGGTGGTTCAGGCGAGTTGAGCAGGTGGTTGCGACGTGCTCGGCAGGTGCTTCCGGCGTCTCCGGCACGTGTTTCTGGCACATCTGACTGGTGGTTCCGGCATGCCCAAAAGTTGATTCCGGTCTGTCCGGTAGGTGGTTCCGGCGTGCACGGCACGTGGCTCTGGTACGTCTCAGAGGTGGTTGCGTATGCCCAACAGGTGATTCCGGACTGTCCGCCACGTGCTTCTGGCACGTCTGAGAGGTGGTTTCAACATGCCCGGCAGGTCATTTTGGAGAGTCGTCCAAGTGGTTCTGGCGTAGCCCGCAGGTGATTTTGGCGTGTCCGGCAGGTGGTTCCGCCGTGCTCGGCAGGTGGTTCAGGCGTGGTCGTCACGTGGTTCCAGTTTGTCCAGGACGTGTTTCCAGCTTCTCCGGCAGGTGGTTCTGGTACGTCTGAGAGGTGGTTCCGCCATGGCTGTCAGGTGATCCCGGACTGTCCCCCAGGTGGTTCTGGCATAGCCAGCAGTTGATATTGGCCTGTCCGGCAGGTGGTTCCAGCGAGTCGAACAGGTGGCTCCGGCGTTCTTGGCAGGTGGTTCCGGTCTGTCCGGTAGGTGTTTCCGGCGTGTCCGGCACGTGCTTCCGGCACGTCTGAGAGGTGGTTCCGGCATGCGCGGCAGGTGATTCCGTAGTGTCCGCCTGGTGGTTCTGGCATACCCGGCAGGTGATTTTGGCGTGTCCGGCAGGTGTTTCTGGCGAGTCGAGCAGGTGGCTCCGGCATGCTCGGCAGGTGCTTCCGGCGTCTCCGGCACTTGGTTCTGGTGTGTCTGAGAGCTGGTTCCGGCATGTCCGGCAGATGATTCCGGAGTGTCCGCCAAGTGGTTCTGGCATACCCAGCAGGTGATTTTGGCGTGTCAGGGAGGTGGTACCGGTGGGTCGAGCAGGTGGTTCCGGCGTGCTCAGCAGGTGGTTCAGGCGGTTCTGGCAGGTGGTATCCGTCTGTTCGGGGTGTGGTTCCAGCATCTCATGAACACGTTTCTGGCACGTCTGAGATGTGGTTCCAGCCGGCCCGACAGGTGTTTCCGCAGTGTCCGCCAAGCGGTTCTGGCGTAGTTGGCAGGTGATTTTGGCATGACCGGCAGCTGGTTCCAGCAAGCCTGGCAGGTGATTCCAAAGTGTTCACCAACTGGTTGTGGCGTAGCCGGCAGGTGATTTTTGCGTGATCGGCAGGTGGTTCTGGCGAGTCGAGCAGGTGGTTCCGGCGTGCTCGGCTGGTGCTTCCGGGGTCATTGGCACGGGGTTCTGGCATGTCTGAGAGGTGGTTCCTGCATGCCCGGCAAGTGATTCCGGAGTGTTCGCCAAGTGGTTCTGGCATAGTCGGCAGGTGATTTTGGCATGTCCGGCAGGTGGTTCAGGCGAGTTGAGCAGGTGGTTCCAACGTGCTTGGCAGGTGCTTCCGGCGTCTCCGGCACGTGTTTCTGGCACATCTGACAGGTGGTTCCGGCATGCCCGAAAGGTGATTCCGGTCTGTCCGGTAGGTGGTTCCAGCCTGCACGGCATGTGGTTCTGGTACGTCTCAGAGGTGGTTGCGCATGCCCAACAGGTGATTCCGGACTGTCCGCCACATGGTTCTGGCACGTCTGAGAGGTGGTTCCGGCATGCCCGGCAGGTCATCCCAGAGAGTCCTCCAAGTGGTTCTGGCATAACACGCAGGTGATTTTGGCATGTCTGGCAGGTTGTTCCGTTGTGCTTGGCAGGTGGTTCAGGCTTGGCCGGCAGGTGGTTCCAGACTGTCCAGGACGTGTTTCCAGCTTCTCCGGCAGGTGCTTCTGGCACGTCTGAGAGGTGGTTCCGCCATGGCTGTCAGGTGATCCCGGACTCTCCCCCAGTTGGTTCTGGCATAGCCAGCAGTTGATATTGGCCTGTCCGGCAGGTGGTTCCAGCGAGTCGAACAGGTGGCTCCGGCGTGCTCGGCAGGTGGTTCCGGTCTGTCCGGTAGGTGATTCCGGCGTGTCCGGCACGTGCTTCCGGCACGTCTGAGAGGTGGTTACGGCATGCGCGACAGGTGATTTCGGAGTGTCCGCCAGGTGGTTCTGGCGTACCCGGCAGGTGATTTTGGCATGTCCGGCAGGTGTTTCTGGCGAGTCGAGCAGGTGGCTCCGGCATGCTCGGCAGGTGCTTCCGGCGTCTCCGGCACGTGGTTCTGGTGTGTCTGAGAGCTGGTTCCGGCATGTCCGGCAGATGATTCCGGAGTGTCCGCCAAGTGGTTCTGGCATACCCGGCTGGTGATTTGGACATGTCAGGTAGGTGGTTCCGGCGAGTCGAGCAGGTGGCTCCGGCGTGCTCGGCAGGTTGTTCAGACGGGTCTGGCAGGTGTTTTCCGTCTGTTCGGGGTGTGGTTCCAGCATCTCATGCACATGGTTCTGGCACGTCTGAGATGTGGTTCCGGCCGGCCCGACAGGTGTTTCCACAGTGTCCGCCAAGTGGTACTGGCGTAGTTGGCAGGTGATTTTGGCATGACCGGCAGCTGGTTCCAGCAAGCCCGGCAGGTGATTCCGAAGTGTTCCCCAACTGGTTGTGGCGTAGCCGGCAGGTGATTTTTGCGTGTCCGGCAGGTGGTTCTGGCGAGTCGAGCAGGTGGTTCCGGCGTGCTCGGCAGGTGCTTCCGGGGTCATTGGCACGTGGTTCTGGCATATCTGAGAGGTGGTTCCGGCATGCCCGGCAGGTGATTCCGGAGTGTTCGCCAAGTGTTTCCGGCGTAGCCGGCAGGTGATTTTGAATGTCCAGCGGTCGTTCCGGCGGGTCGAGCCGGTGGTTCCGGCGTGTCCGGCAGGTGGTTCCGGTCTGTCCGGCAGGTGGCTCTGTGGTGTCCGGCACGAGGTTCAGTCTGAGAGGCTGTGCCGGCATGCCCCTCACGTGATTCCGGCTTGTCCCCGAAGTGGTGCTGGTGTAGCGGGCAGGTGATTTTGGCGTGTCCGGCAGGTGGTTCAGGCGAGTTGAGCAGGTGGTTGCGACGTGCTCGGCAGGTGCTTCCGGCGTCTCCGGCACGTGTTTCTGGCACATCTGACTGGTGGTTCCGGCATGCCCAAAAGTTGATTCCGGTCTGTCCGGTAGGTGGTTCCGGCGTGCACGGCACGTGGTTCTGGTACGTCTCAGATGTGGTTGCGTATGCCCAACAGGTGATTCCGGACTGTCCGCCACGTGCTTCTGGCACGTCTGAGAGGTGGTTCCAACATGCCCGGCAGGTCATTTCGGAGAGTCGTCCAAGTGGTTCTGGCGTAGCCCGCAGGTGATTTTGGCGTGTCCGGCAGGTGGTTCCGCCATGCTCGGCAGGTGGTTCAGGCGTGGTCGTCACGTGGTTCCAGTTTGTCCAGGACGTGTTTCCAGCTTCTCCGGCAGGTGGTTCGGGTACGTCTGAGAGGTGGTTCCGGCATGCGCGGCAGGTGATTCCGTAGTGTCCGCCAGGTGGTTCTGGCATACCCGGCAGGTGATTTTGGCGTGTCCGGCAGGTGTTTCTGGCGAGTCGAGCAGGTGGCTCCGGCATGCTCGGCAGGTGCTTCCGGCGTCTCCGGCACTTGGTTCTGGTGTGTCTGAGAGCTGGTTCCGGCATGTCCGGCAGATGATTCCGGAGTGTCCGCCAAGTGGTTCTGGCATACCCAGCAGGTGATTTTGGCGTGTCAGGGAGGTGGTACCGGTGAGTCGAGCAGGTGGTTCCGGCGTGCTCAGCAGGTGGTTCAGGCGGTTCTGGCAGGTGGTATCCGTCTGTTCGGGGTGTGGTTCCAGCATCTCATGAACACGTTTCTGGCACGTCTGAGATGTGGTTCCAGCCGGCCCGACAGGTGTTTCCGCAGTGTCCGCCAAGCGGTTCTGGCGTAGTTGGCAGGTGATTTTGGCATGACTGGCAGGTGGTTCCAGCAAGCCTGGCAGGTGATTCCAAAGTGTTCACCAACTGGTTGTGGCGTAGCCGGCAGGTGATTTTTGCGTGATCGGCAGGTGGTTCTGGCGAGTCGAGCAGGTGGTTCCGGCGTGCTCGGCTGGTGCTTCCGGGGTCATTGGCACGGGGTTCTGGCATGTCTGAGAGGTGGTTCCTGCATGCCCGGCAAGTGATTCCGGAGTGTTCGCCAAGTGGTTCTGGCATAGTCGGCAGGTGATTTTGGCATGTCCGGCAGGTGGTTCAGGCGAGTTGATCAGGTGGTTCCAACGTGCTTGGCAGGTGCTTCCGGCGTCTCCGGCACGTGTTTCTGGCACATCTGACAGGTGGTTCCGGCATGCCCGAAAGGTGATTCCGGTCTGTCCGGTAGGTGGTTCCAGCCTGCACGGCATGTGGTTCTGGTACGTCTCAGAGGTGGTTGCGCATGCCCAACAGGTGATTCCGGACTGTCCGCCACATGGTTCTGGCACGTCTGAGAGGTGGTTCCGGCATGCCCGGCAGGTCATCCCAGAGAGTCCTCCAAGTGGTTCTGGCATAACACGCAGGTGATTTTGGCGTGTCTGGCAGGTTGTTCCGTTGTGCTTGGCAGGTGGTTCAGGCTTGGCCGGCAGGTGGTTCCAGACTGTCCAGGACGTGTTTCCAGCTTCTCCGGCAGGTGGTTCTGGTACGTCTGAGAGGTGGTTCCGCCATGGCTGGCAGGTGATTCCGGACCGTCCCCCAGGTGGTTCTGGCATAGCCAGCAGTTGATATTGGCCTGTCCGGCAGGGGGTTCCAGCGAGTCGAACAGGTGGCTCCGGCGTGCTCGGCAGGTGGTTCCGGTCTGTCCGGTAGGTGATTCCGGCGTGTCCGGCACGTGCTTCCGGCACGTCTGAGAGGTGGTTCCGGCATGCGCGACAGGTGATTTCGGAGTGTCCGCCAGGTGGTTCTGGCGTACCCGGCAGGTGATTTTGGCGTGTCCGGCAGGTGTTTCTGGCGAGTCGAGCAGGTGGCTCCGGCATGCTCGGCAGGTGCTTCGGCGTCTCCGGCACGTGGTTCTGGTGTGTCTGAGAGCTGGTTCCGGCATGTCCGGCAGATGATTCCGGAGTGTCCGCCAAGTGGTTCTGGCATACCCGGCTGGTGATTTGGGCATGTCAGGTAGGTGGTTCCGGTGAGTCGAGCAGGTGGCTCCGGCGTGCTCGGCAGGTTGTTCAGACGGGTCTGGCAGGTGTTTTCCGTCTGTTCGGGGTGTGGTTCCAGCATCTCATGCACATGGTTCTGGCACGTCTGAGATGTGGTTCCGGCCGGCCCGACAGGTGTTTCCACAGTGTCCGCCAAGTGGTACTGGCGTAGTTGGCAGGTGATTTTGGCATGACCGGCAGCTGGTTCCAGCAAGCCCAGCAGGTGATTCCGAAGTGTTCCCCAACTGGTTGTGGCGTAGCCGGCAGGTGATTTTTGCGTGTCCGGCAGGTGGTTCTGGCGAGTCGAGCAGGTGGTTCCGGCGTGCTCGGCAGGTGCTTCCGGGGTCATTGGCACGTGGTTCTGGCATATCTGAGAGGTGGTTCCGGCATGCCCGGCAGGTGATTCCGGAGTGTTCGCCAAGTGTTTCCGGCGTAGCCGGCAGGTGATATTGCATGTCCAGCGGTCGTTCCGGCGGGTCGAGCCGGTGGTTCCGGCGTGTCCGGCAGGTGGTTCCGGTCTGTCTGGCAGGTGGTTCTGCGGTGTCCAGCACGAGGTTCAGTCTGAGAGGCTGTACCGGCATGCCCCTCACGTGATTCCGGCTTGTCCCCGAAGTGGTGCTGGTGTAGCGGGCAGGTGATTTTGGCGTGTCCGGCAGGTGGTTCAGGCGAGTTGAGCAGGTGGTTGCGACGTGCTCGGCAGGTGCTTCCGGCGTCTCCGGCACGTGTTTCTGGCACATCTGACTGGTGGTTCCGGCATGCCCAAAAGTTGATTCCGGTCTGTCCGGTAGGTGGTTCCGGCGTGCACGGCACGTGGTTCTGGTACGTGTCAGAGGTGGTTGCGTATGCCCAACAGGTGATTCCGGACTGTCCGCCACGTGCTTCTGGCACGTCTGAGAGGTGGTTCCAACATGCCCGGCAGGTCATTTCGGAGAGTCGTCCAAGTGGTTCTGGCGTAGCCCGCAGGTGATTTTGGCGTGTCCGGCAGGTGGTTCCGCCGTGCTCGGCAGGTGGTTCAGGCGTGGTCGTCACGTGGTTCCAGTTTGTCCAGGACGTGTTTCCGTCTTCTCCGGCAGGTGGTTCTGGTACGTCTGAGAGGTGGTTCCGCCATGGCTGACAGGTGATCCCGGACTGTCCCCCAGGTGGTTCTGGCATAGCCAGCAGTTGATATTGGCCTGTCCGGCAGGTGGTTCCAGCGAGTCGAACAGGTGGCTCCGGCATTCCTGGCAGGTGGTTCCGGTCTGTCCGGTAGGTGTTTCCGGCGTGTCCGGCACGTGCTTCCGGCACGTCTGAGAGGTGGTTCCGGCATGCGCGGCAGGTGATTCCGTAGTGTCCGCCAGGTGGTTCTGGCATACCCGGCAGGTGATTTTGGCGTGTCTGGCAGGTGTTTCTGGCGAGTCGAGCAGGTGGCTCCGGCATGCTCGGCAGGTGCTTCCGGCGTCTCCGGCACTTGGTTCTGGTGTGTCTGAGATCTGGTTCCGGCATGTCCGGCAGATGATTCCGGAGTGTCCGCCAAGTGGTTCTGGCATACCCAGCAGGTGATTTGGGCATGTCAGGTAGGTGGTTCCGGCGAGTCGAGAAGGTGGTTCCGGCGTGCTCGGCAGGTTGTTCAGACGGCTGTGGCAGGTGTTTTCCGTCTGTTCGGGGTGTGGTTCCAGCATCTCATGAACACGTTTCTGGCACGTCTGAGATGTGGTTCCGGCCGGCCCGACAGGTGTTTCCACAGTGTCCGCCATGTGGTACTGGCGTAGTTGGCAGGTGATTTTGGCATGTCCGGCAGGTGGTTCAGGCGAGTTGAGCAGGTGGTTCCAACGTGCTTGGCAGGTGCTTCCGGCATCTCTGGCACGTGTTTCTGGCACATCAGACAGGTGGTTCCGGCATGCCCGAAAGGTGATTCCGGTCTGTCCGGTAGGTGGTTCCAGCCTGCACGGCATGTGGTTCTGGTAGGTCTCAGAGGTGGTTGCGCATGCCCAACAGGTGATTCCGGACTGTCCGCCACATGGTTCTGGCACGTCTGAGAGGTGGTTCCGGCATGCCCGGCAGGTCATCCCAGAGAGTCCTCCAAGTGGTTCTGGCATAACACGCAGGTGATTTTGGCGTGTCTGGCAGGTTGTTCCGTTGTGCTTGGCAGGTGGTTCAGGCTTGGCCGGCAGGTGGTTCCAGACTGTCCAGGACGTGTTTCCAGCTTCTCCGGCAGGTGGTCCTGGTACGTTTGAGAGGTGGTTCCGCCATGGCTGGCAGGTGATTCCGGACCGTCCCGCAGGTGGTTCTGGAATAACCAGCAGTTGATATTGGCCTGTCCGGCAGGTGGTTCCAGCGAGTCGAACAGGTGGCTCCGGCGTGCTCGGCAGGTGGTTCCGGTCTGTCCAGTAGGTGATTCCGGCGTGTCCGGCACGTGCTTCCGGCACGTCTGAGAGGTGGTTCCGGCATGCGCGACAGGTGATTTCGGAGTGTCCGCCAGGTGGTTCTGGCGTACCCGGCAGGTGATTTTGGCGTGTCCGGCAGGTGTTTCTGGCGAGTCGAGCAGGTGGCTCCGGCATGCTCGGCAGGTGCTTCCGGCGTCTCCGGCACGTGGTTCTGGTGTGTCTGAGAGCTGGTACCGGCATGTCCGGCAGATGATTCCGGAGTGTCCACCAAGTCGTTCTGGCATACCCGGCTGGTGATTTGGGCATGTCAGGTAGGTGGTTCCGGCGAGTCGAGCAGGTGGCTCCGGCGTGCTCGGCAGGTTGTTCAGACGGGTCTGGCAGGTGTTTTCCGTCTGTTCGGGGTGTGGTTCCAGCATCTCATGCACATGGTTCTGGCACGTCTGAGAGGTGGTTCCGGCCGGCCCGACAGGTGTTTCCACAGTGTCCGCCAAGTGGTACTGGCGTAGTTGGCAGGTGATTTTGGCATGACCGGCAGCTGGTTCCAGCAAGCCCGGCAGGTGATTCCGAAGTGTTCCCCAACTGGTTGTGGCGTAGCCGGCAGGTGCTTTTTGCGTGTCCGGCAGGTGGTTCTGGCGAGTCGAGCAGATGGTTCCGGCGTGCTCGGCAGGTGCTTCCGGGGTCATTGGCACGTGGTACTGGCATATCTGAGAGGTGGTTCCGGAATGCCCGGCAGGTGATTCCGGAGTGTTCGCCAAGTGTTTCCGGCGTAGCCGGCAGGTGATTTTGCATGTCCAGCGGTCGTTCCGGCGGGTCGAGCCGGTGGTTCCGGCGTGTCCGGCAGGTGGTTCCGGTCTGTCCGGCAGGTGGTTCTGTGGTGTCCGGCACGAGGTTCAGTCTGAGAGTCTGTGCCGGCATGCCCCTCACGTGATTCCGGCTTGTCCCCGAAGTGGTGCTGGTGTAGCGGGCAGGTGATTTTGGCGTGTCCGGCAGGTGGTTCAGGCGAGTTGAGCAGGTGGTTGCGACGTGCTCGGCAGGTGCTTCCGGCGTCTCCGGCACGTGTTTCTGGCACATCTGACTGGTGGTTCCGGCATGCCCAAAAGTTGATTCCGGTCTGTCCGGTATGTGGTTCCGGCGTGCACGGCACGTGGTTCTGGTACGTCTCAGAGGTGGTTGCGTATGCCCAACAGGTGATTCCGGACTGTCCGCCACGTGCTTCTGGCACGTCTGAGAGGTGGTTCCAACATGCCCGGCAGGTCATTTCGGAGAGTCGTCCAAGTGGTTCTGGCGTAGCCCGCAGGTGATTTTGGCGTGTCCGGCAGGTGGTTCCGCCGTGCTCGGCAGGTGGTTCAGGCGTGGTCGTCACGTGGTTCCAGTTTGTCCAGGACGTGTTTCCAGCTTCTCCGGCAGGTGGTTCTGGTACGTCTGAGAGGTGGTTCCGCCATGGCTGGCAGGTGATCCCGGACTGTCCCACAGGTGGTTCTGGCATAGCCAGCAGTTGATATTGGCCTGTCCGGCAGGTAGTTCCAGAGAGTCGAACAGGTGGCTCCGGCGTGCTCGGCAGGTGCTTCCGGCGTCTCCGGCACGTGGTTCTGGTGTGTCTGAGAGCTGGTACCGGCATGTCCGGTAGATGATTCCGGAGTGTCCACCAAGTCGTTCTGGCATACCCGGCTGGTGATTTGGGCATGTCAGGTAGGTGGTTCCGGTGAGTCGAGCATGTGACTCCGGCGTGCTCGGCAGGTTGTTCAGACGGGTCTGGCAGGTGTTTTCCGTCTGTTCGGGGTGTGGTTCCAGCATCTCATGCACATGGTTCTGGCACGTCTGAGATGTGGTTCCGGCCGGCCCGACAGGTGTTTCCACAGTGTCCGCCAAGTGGTACTGGCGTAGTTGGCAGGTGATTTTGGCATGACCGGCAGGTGGTTGCAGCAAGCCCGGGAGGTGATTCCGAAGTGTTCCCCAACTGGTTGTGGCGTAGCCGGCAGGTGATTTTTGCGTGTCCGGCAGGTGGTTCTGGCGAGTCGAGCAGGTGGCTCCGGCATGCTCGGCAGGTGCTTCCGGGGTCATTGGCACGTGGTTCTGGCATATCTGAGAGGTGGTTCCGGCATGCCCGGCAGGTGATTCCGGAGTGTTCGCCAAGTGTTTCCGGCGTAGCCGGCAGGTGATTTTGCATGTCCAGCGGTCGTTCCGGCGGGTCGAGCCGGTGGTTCCGGCGTGTCCGGCAGGTGGTTCCGGTCTGTCCGGCAGGTGGTTCTGTGGTGTCCGGCACGAGGTTCAGTCTGAGAGGCTGTGCCGGCATGCCCCTCACGTGATTCCGGCTTGTCCCCGAAGTGGTGCTGGTGTAGCGGGCAGGTGATTTCGGCGTGTCCGGCAGGTGGTTCAGGCGAGTTGAGCAGGTGGTTGCGACGTGCTCGGCAGGTGCTTCCGGCGTCTCCGGCACGTGTTTCTGGCACATCTGACTGGTGGTTCCGGCATGCCCAAAAGTTGATTCCGGTCTGTCCGGTAGGTGGTTCCGGCGTGCACGGCACGTGGTTCTGGTACGTGTCAGAGGTGGTTGCGTATGCCCAACAGGTGATTCCGGACTGTCTGCCATGTGCTTCTGGCACGTCTGAGATGTGGTTCCAACATGCCCGGCAGGTCATTTCGGAGAGTCGTCCAAGTGGTTCTGGCGTAGCCCGCAGGTGATTTTGGCGTGTCCGGCAGGTGGTTCCGCCGTGCTCGGCATGTGGTTCAGGCATGGCCGTCACGTGGTTCCAGTCTGTCCAGGACGTGTTTCCAGCTTCTCCGGCAGGTGGTTCTGGTACGTCTGAGAGGTGGTTCTGCCATGGCTGGCAGGTGATTCCGGACCGTCCCCCAGGTGGTTCTGGCATAGCCAGCAGTTGATATTGGCCTGTCCGGCAGGTGGTTCCAGCGAGTCGAACAGGTGGCTCCGGCGTTCTGCGCAGGTGGTTCCGGTCTGTCCGGTAGGTGTTTCCGGCGTGTCCGGCACGTGCTTCCGGCACATCTGAGAGGTGGTTCCGGCATGCGCGGCAGGTGATTCCGTAGTGTCCGCCAGGTGGTTCTGGCATACCCGGCAGGTGATTTTGGCGTGTCCGGCAGGTGTTTCTGGCGAGTCGAGCATGTGGCTCCGGCATGCTCGGCAGGTGCTTCTGGCGTCTCCGGCACTTGGTTCTGGTGTGTCTGAGAGCTGGTTCCGGCATGTCCGGCAGATGATTCCGGAGTGTCCGCCAAGTGGTTCTGGCATACCCAGCAGGTGATTTTGGCGTGTCAGGGAGGTGGTACCGGTGAGTCGAGCAGGTGGTTCCGGCGTGCTCAGCAGGTGGTTCAGGCGGTTCTGGCAGGTGGTATCCGTCTGTTCGGGGTGTGGTTCCAGCATCTCATGAACACGTTTCTGGCACGTCTGAGATGTGGTTCCAGCCGGCCCGACAGGTGTTTCCGCAGTGTCCGCCAAGCGGTTCTGGCGTAGTTGGCAGGTGATTTTGGCATGACTGGCAGGTGGTTCCAGCAAGCCTGGCAGGTGATTCCAAAGTGTTCACCAACTGGTTGTGGCGTAGCCGGCAGGTGATTTTTGCGTGATCGGCAGGTGGTTCTGGCGAGTCGAGCAGGTGGTTCCGGCGTGCTCGGCTGGTGCTTCCGGGGTCATTGGCACGTGGTTCTGGCATGTCTGAGAGGTGGTTCCTGCATGCCCGGCAAGTGATTCCGGAGTGTTCGCCAAGTGGTTCTGGCATAGTCGGCAGGTGATTTTGGCATGTCCGGCAGGTGGTTCAGGCGAGTTGAGCAGGTGGTTCCAACGTGCTTGGCAGGTGCTTCCGGCGTCTCCGGCACGTGTTTCTGGCACATCTGACAGGTGGTTCCGGCATGCCCGAAAGGTGATTCCGGTCTGTCTGGTAGGTGGTTCCAGCCTGCACGGCATGTGGTTCTGGTACGTCTCAGAGGTGGTTGCGCATGCCCAACAGGTGATTCCGGACTGTCCGCCACATGGTTCTGGCACGTCTGAGAGGTGGTTCCGGCATGCCCGGCAGGTCATCCCAGAGAGTCCTCCAAGTGGTTCTGGCATAACACGCAGGTGATTTTGGCGTGTCTGGCAGGTTGTTCCATTGTGCTTGGCAGGTGGTTCAGGCTTGGCCGGCAGGTGGTTCCAGACTGTCCAGGACGTGTTTCCAGCTTCTCCGGCAGGTGGTTCTGGTACGTCTGAGAGGTGGTTCCGCCATGGCTGGCAGCTGATTCCGGACCGTCCCCCAGGTGGTTCTGGCATAGCCAGCAGTTGATATTGGCCTGTCCGGCAGGTGGTTCCAGCGAGTCGAACAGGTGGCTCCGGCGTGCTCGGCAGGTGGTTCCGGTCTGTCCGGTAGGTGATTCCGGCGTGTCCGGCACGTGCTTCCGGCATGTCTGAGAGGTGGTTCCGGCATGCGCGACAGGTGATTTCGGAGTGTCCGCCAGGTGGTTCTGGCGTACCCGGCAGGTGATTTTGGCGTGTCCGGCAGGTGTTTCTGGCGAGTCGAGCAGGTGGCTCCGGCATGCTCGGCAGGTGCTTCCGGCGTCTCCGGCACTTGGTTCTGGTGTGTCTGAGAGCTGGTTCCGGCATGTCCGGCAGATGATTCCGGAGTGTCCGCCAAGTGGTTCTGGCATACCCGGCTGGTGATTTGGGCATGTCAGGTAGGTGGTTCCGGCGAGTCGAGCAGGTGGCTCCGGCGTGCTCGGCAGGTTGTTCAGACGGGTCTGGCAGGTGTTTTCCGTATGTTCGGGGTGTGGTTCCAGCATCCCATCCTCATGGTTCTGGCACGTCTGAGATGTGGTTCCGGCCGGCCCGACAGGTGTTTCCACAGTGTCCGCCAAGTGGTACTGGCGTAGTTGGCAGGTGATTTTGGCATGACCGGCAGGGGGTTCCAGCAAGCCCGGCAGGTGATTCCGAAGTGTTCCCCAATTGGTTGTGGCATAGCCGGCAGGTGATTTTTGCGTGTCCGGCAGGTGGTTCTGGCGAGTCGAGCAGGTGGTTCCGGCGTGCTCGGCAGGTGCTTCCGGGGTCATTGGCACGAGGTTCTGAAATATCTGAGAGGTGGTTCCGGCCTGCCCGGCAGGTGATTCCGGAGTGTTCGCCAAGTGTTTCCGGCGTAGCCGGCAGGTGATTTTGCATGTCCAGCGGTCGTTCCGGCGGGTTGAGCCGGTGGTTCCGGCGTGTCCAGCAGGTGGTTCCGGTCTGTCCGGCAGGTGGTTCTGTGGTGTCCGGCACGAGGTTCAGTCTGAGAGGCTGTGCCGGCATGCCCCTCACGTGATTCCGGCTTGTCCCCGAAGTGGTGCTGGTGTAGCGGGCAGGTGATTTTGGCTTGTCCGTCAGGTGGTTCAGGCGAGTTGAGCAGGTGGTTGCGACGTGCTCGGCAGGTGCTTCCGGCGTCACCGGCATGTGGTTCTGGCACCTCTGAGAGCTGGTTCTGGCATGCCCGGCAGGTGGTTCCGGAGTGTCTGCCGAGTGGTTCTGGCGTAGCCGGCAGGGGATTCTGGCGTGTCCAGCAGGTGGTTCTGGGCAGTGGATGAGGTGGTTCCGGCATACTCTGCAGGTGGTACCGGCGTGTACGGAACATGGTTCTGGAAAGTCTGAGAGGTGGTTCCGGCATGCCCGGCAGGTGATTCCGGAGTGTTCGCCAAGTGGTTCTGGCGTAGCCGGCAGGTTATTTTGGCGTGTCCAGCGGGTGGTTCTGGGGAGTGGATCAGGTGGTTCCGGTATACTCGGCAGGTGGTTGCGGCCTGTCCGGCACATGCTTCTGGCACGTCTGAGAGGTGGTTCCGGCATGCCTGGCAGGTGATCCCGGAGAGTCCTCCAAGTGGTTCTGGCGTACCCCGCAGGTGTTTCTGATGTGTCCGGCTGGTGGCTCTGGTGAGTCGAGCAGGTGTTTCCGGCGTTCTCGGCAGGTGCTTCTGGTCTCTTCGGCACGATGTTGTGGCACGTCTGAGAGATGGTTCCGGCAAGCCCGGGAGGTGATTCCGGAGTTTCCGGCATGTGGTTCTGGCACCTCTGAGAGGTGGTTCCGGCATGCCCGGCAGGTGGTTCCGGAGTGTCTGCCGAGTGGTTCTGGCGTAGCCGGCGGGTGATTCTGGCGTGTCCGGCAGGTGGTTCTGGGCAGTGGATCAGGTGGTTCTGGCATACTCGGCACGTGGTACTGGCGTGTCCGGAACATGGTTCTGGCAAGTCTGAGAGATGGTTCTGGCAAGCCCGGGAGGTGATTCCGGAGTGTCCGGCATGTGGTTCTGGCAGCTCTGAGTGGTGGTTCCGGCACGCCCGGCAGGTGATTCCGGACTGTCCGGCATGTGGTTCTGGCACCTCTGAGAGGTGGTTCCGGCATGCCCGGCAGGTGATTCCGGAGTGTTCGACAAGTGGTTCTGGCGTAGCCGGCAGGTGATTTTTCATGTCCGGCTTTGGTTCCGGCGTGTCGAGCCTGTGGTTCCGGCGTGTCTGGCAGATGGTTCCGGTCTGTCCGGCAGGTGGTTCTGGCGTGTCCGGCACGAGGTTCTGGCACGTCTGAGAGGTGGTTCCGGCATGCCCGACAGGTGATTCCGGAGTGTCCGGCATGTGGTTCTGGCAGCTCTGAGAGGTGGTTTCGGAATGCCTGACATGTGATTCCGGACTGTCTGCCGAGTGGCTCTTGCCTAGCCGGCAGCTGATTCTGGCGTGTCCAGCAGGTGGTTCTGAGGAGGGGATCAGGTGGTTCCGGCATACTCGGCAGGTGGTACCGGCGTGTCCGGAACATGGTTCTGGCAAGTCTGAGAGGCGGTTCCGGCATGCCCGGCAGGTGATTCCGGAGTGTTCGCCAATTGGTTCTGGCGTAGCCGGCAGGTGATTTTGCATGTCCGGCGGTGGTTCCGGCGAGTCGAGCCGGTGGTTCCGGCGTGTCCGGCGGGTGGTTCTGGCGTGTCCGGCACGAGGTTCTGGCACGTCTGAGAGGTGGTTCCGGCATGCCCGACAGGTGATCCCGGAGAGTCCTCCAAGTGGTTCTGGCGTACCCCGCAGGTGTTTCTGATGTGTCCGGCTGGTGGCTCTGGTTAGTCGAGCAGGTGGTTCCGGCAGGTCCGGCAGGTGTTTGCCGTCTGTCCATGACGTGGTTCCGGCATGCCCGCAAGTTGATTCTGGAGTGTCCACCAAGTGGTTTTGGCGTAGCCGGCATATGATTTTGGCCTGTGAGGCAGGTGGTTCCAGCATGTCTAGCAGGTGGTTCCGGCGAGCTCGGCAGGTGCTTCTGGTCTCTTCGGCACGTGGTTGTGGCACGTCTGAGAGATGGTTCCGGCAAGCCCGGGAGGTGATTCCGGAGTGTCCGGCATGTGGTTCTGGCACCTCTGAGAGGTGGTACCAGCATGCCCGGCAGGTGATTCCTGAGTCTCCGGCATGTGGTTCTGGCACCTCTGAGAGGTGGTTCCGGCATGCCCGGCAGGTGGTTCCGGAGTGTCTGCCAAGTGGTTCTGGCGTAGCCGGCGGGTGATTCTGGCGTGTCCGGCAGGTGGTTCTGGAGAGTCAAGCAGGTGGTCCCGGCGTGTCCGGCATGTGGTTCTGGGGAGTGGATCAGGAACTTCCGGCATTCTCCGCAGGTGCTACCGCCGTCTTCTGCATGTGGCTGTGGCACCTCTGAGAGGTGGTTCCAGCCTGCCCGGCAGGTGATTCCGGAGTGTTCGACAAGTGGTTGTGGCGTAGCCGGCTGGTGATTCTGGCGTGTCCGGCAGGTGGTTCTGGCGAGTCAAGCAGGTGGTCCCGGCGTGTCCGGCAGGTGGTTCCGGTCTGTCCTGGAGGTGGTTCTGGAGTGTCTGCCGAATGGTTCTGGCGTAGCCGGCAGGTGATTTTGGCGTGTCCAGCAGGTGCTTCTGGGGAGTGGAGCAGGTGGTTCCGGCATACTCGGCCGGTGGTTGCGGCGTGTCCGGCACATGGTTCTGGCACGTCTGAGAGGTGGTTCCGGAATGCCTGGCAGGTGATCCCAGAGAGTCCTCCAAGTGGTTCTGGCGTACCCCACAGGTGTTTATGATGTGTCCAGCAGGTTGCTCTGGTGAGTCGAGCAGGTGGTTCCGGCGTGCTCGGCAGGTGGTTCTGGCAGGTCCGGCTGGTGTTTGCCATCTGTCCATGACGTGGTTCTGGCATGCCCGCAAGGTGATTGTGGAGTGTCCACCAAGTGTTTTTGGCGTAGCCAGCATATGATTTTGGCCTGTGAGGCAGGTGGTTCCGGCATGTCCAGCAGGTGGTTACGGCAAGCTCGGCAGGTGCTTCTGGTCTCTTCGGCACGTGGTTGTGGCACGTCTGAGAGATGGTTCCGGCACGCCCGGCAGGTGATTACGGAGTGTCAGGCATGTGGTTCTGGCACCTCTGAGAGGTGGTTCCGGAATGCCTGACATGTGATTCCGGAGTGTCTGCCGAGTGGTTCTTGCATAGCCGGCAGCTGATTCTGGCGTGTCCAGCAGGTGGTTCTGGGGAGTGGATCAGGTGGTTCCAGCATACTCGGCAGGTGGTACCGGCGTGTCCAGAACATGGTTCTGCCAAGTCTGAGAGGTGGTTCCGGCATTCCCGGAAGGTGATTCCGGAGTGTTCACCAAGTGGTTCTGGTGTAGCCGGCAGGTGATTTTGCATGTCCGGCGGTGGTTCCGGCGAGTTGAGCCGGTGGTTCCGGCGTGTCCGGCAGGTGGTTCTGGTCTGTCCGGCAGGTGGTTCTGGTGTGTCCGGCACGAGGTTCTGGCACGTCTGAGAGGTGGTTCCGGCATGCCCGGCAGGTGATTCCGAAGTGTTCACCAAATGGTTGTGGCGTAGCAGGCAGGTGATTTTGGCGTGTCCAGCAGGTGGTTTTGGCGAGTTGAGCTCGTGGTTCTGGCGTGCTCGGCAGGTGCTTCCGGTGTCATTGGCATGTAGTTCCGGCATGTCTGAGAGGTGCTTCCGCCATGCCCGGCAGGTGATTCCCGAGTGTTCGACAAGTGGTTCTGCCGTAGCCGGCAGGTGATTTTGCATGTCCGGCAATGGTTCCGGCGAGTCGAGCCGGTGGTTCCGGCGTGTCCGGCAAGTGGTTCCGGTCTGTCCAGCAGGTGGTTCTGGGGTGTCCGGCACGAGGTTCTGGCATGTCTGAGAGGTTGTGTCGGCATGCACTTCACGTGATTCCGGCTTGTCCACCAAGTGATTCTGGTGTAGCGGGCAGGTGATTTTGTCGTGTCCGGCAGGTGGGACCAGTGAGTCAAGCAGGGGGTTCGGGCGAGTGTTTCCTGTATTTCCGGTCTGTCCGGGAGATTTTTCCGGCCTGTCCGGCACGTGCTTCTGGCACTTCTGAGAGGTTGTGCTGGCATGCCCGGCAGGTGATTCTGGAGTGTCCGCCAAGTGGTTCTGGCATAGCCGGCAGGTGATTCTGGAGTGTCCGGCAGGTGGTTCTGGGGAGTGGATCAGGAACTTCCGGCATTCTCGGCAGGTGCTACCGCCGTCTCCTGCATGTGCCTGTGGCACCACTGAGAGGTGGTTCCAGCATGCCCGGCAGGTGATTCGGGAGTGTCCGCCAAGTGGTTCTGGCGTAGCCGGCTGGTGATTCTGGCATGTCCGGCAGGTGGTTCTGGCGAGTCAAGCAGGTGGCCCCGGCGTGTCCCCAGGTGGTTCCGATCTGTCCTGGAGGTGGTTCCGGAGTGTCTGCCAAGTGGTTCTGGCGTAGCCGGCAGGTGATTTTGGCGTGTCCAGCAGGTGGTTCCGGCGAGCTCGGCAGGTGGTACCGGAGTGTCCGGAACATGGTTCTGGCACGTCTGAGAGGTGGTTCCGGCATGCCCAGCAGGTGATTCCAGAGTGTCCGGCATGTGGTTCTGGCACCTCTGAGTGGTGGTTCCGGAATGCCTAACATGTGATTCCTGAGTGTCTGCCGAGTGGTTCTGGCGTAGCCGGCAGGTGATTCTGGCGTGTCCAGCAGGTGGTTCTGGTAGTGGATCAGGTGGTTCCGGCATACTCGGCAGGTGGTCCCGGCGTGTCCGGAACATGGTTCTGGCAAGTCTGAGAGGTGGTTCCGGCATGCCTGGCAGGTGATCCCGGAGAGTCCTCCACGTGGTTCTGGCGTACCCGGCAGGTGTTTCTGATGTGTCCGGCTGGTGGCTCTGGTGAGTCGAGCAGGTGTTTCCGGCGTGCTCGGCAGGTGGTCCGGCAGGTCCGGCAGGTGTTTGCCGTCTGTCCATGACGTGGTTCCGGCATGCCCGCAAGGTGATTCTGGAGTGTCCACCAAGTGGTTTTGGCGTAGCCGGCATATGATTTTGGCCTGTGAGTCAGGTGGTTCCGGCATGTCTAGCAGGTGGTTCCGGCGAGCTCGGCAGGTGCTTCTGGTCTCTTCGGCACGTGGTTGTGGCACGTCTGAGAGATGGTTCCGGCACACCCGGCAGGTAATTCCGGAGTGCCCGGCATGTGGTTCTTGCGTAGCCGGCAGGTGATTTTGGCGTGTCCAGCAGGTGGTTCCGGCGAGCTCGGCAGGTGGTACCGGCGTGTCCGGAACATGGTTCTGGCACGTCTGAGAGATGGTTCAGGCATGCCCGGCAGGTGATTCCGGAGTCTCCGGCATGTGGTTCTGGCACCTCTGAGAGCTGGTTCCGGCATGCCCGGCAGGTGGCTCCGGAGTGTCTGCCGAGTGGTTCTGGCGTAGCCGGCAGGGGATTCTGGCGTGTCCAGCAGGTGGTTCTGGGGAGTGGATCAGGTGGTTCCGGCATACTCGGCAGGTGGTACCGGCGTGTCCGGAACATGGTTCTGGCAAGTCTGAGAGGTGGTTCCGGCATGCCCGGCAGGTGATTGCAGAGTGTTCGCCAAGTGGTTCTGCCGTAGCCGGCTGGTGATTCTGGCGTGTCCGGCAGGTGGTTCTGGAGCGTCAAGCAGGTGGTGCCGGCGTGTCCGGCAGGTGGTTCTGGGGAGTGAATCAGGAACTTCCGGCATTCTCGGCAGGTGCTACCGCCGTCTCCTGCATGTGGCTGTGGCACCTCTGAGAGGTGGTTCCAGCATGCCCGGCAGGTGATTCCGGAGTGTCCGACAAGTGGTTGTGGCGTAGCCGGCTGGTGATTCTGGCGTGTCCGGCAGGTGGTTCTGGCGAGTCAAGCAGGTGGTCCCGGCGTGTCCGGCAGGTGGTTCCGGTCTGTCCTGGAGGTGGTTCCGTAGTGTCTGCCGAGTGGTTCTGGCGTAGCCGGCAGGTGATTTTGGCATGTCCAGCAGGTGGTTCTGGGGAGGGGAGCAGGTGGTTCCGGCATACTCGGCAGGTGATCCCGGAGTGTCCGGCATGTGGTTCTGGCACCTCTGAGAGGTGGTTCCGGAATGCCTGACATGTGATTCCGGAGTGTCTGCCGAGTGGTTCTGGCGTAGCCGGCAGGGGATTTTGGCGTGTCCAGCAGGTGGTTCCGGCGAGCTCGGCAGGTGCTTCTGGTCTCTTCGGCACGTGGTTGTGGCACGTCTGAGAGATGGTTCCGGCAAGCCCGGGAGGTGATTCCGGAGTGTCCGGCATGTGGTTCTGGCACCTCTGAGAGATGGTTCCGGCATGCCTGGCAGGTGATTCCTGAGTCTCTGGCATGTGGTTCTGGCACCTCTGAGAGGTGGTTCCGGCATGCCCGGCAGGTGGTTCCGGAGTGTCTGCCGAGTGGTTCTGGCGTAGCCGGCAGGTGATTCTGGCGTGTCCAGCAGGTGGTTCTGGGGAGTGGATCAGGTGGTTCCGGAATACTCGGCAGGTGGTACCGGCGTGTCCGGAACATGGTTCTGGCAAGTCTGAGAGGTGGTTCTGGCATGCCCGGCAGGTGATTCCCGAGTGTTCGCCGAGTGGTTCTGGCGTAGCCGGCAGGTCATTTTGCATGCCCAGCGGTGGTTCCGGCGAGTCGAGCCGGTGGTTCCGGCGTGTCCGGCAGGTGGTTCCGGTCTGTCCAGCTGGTGGTTCTGGGGTGTCCGGCACGAGGTTCTGGCACGTCTGAGAGGTTGTGTCGGCATGCACGTCACGTGATTCCGGCTTGACCACCAAGTGGTTCTGGTGTAGCGGGCAGGTGATTTTGGCATGTCCGGCAGCTGCGACCGGTGAGTCAAGCAGGTGGTTCCGGCGAGTGTTTCCTGTGTTTCTGGTCTGTCAGGGAGATGGATCCGGCCTGTCCGGCACGTGCTTCTGGCACTTCGGAGAGGTTGTGCTGGCATGCCCGGCAGGTGATTCTGGAGTGTCCGCCAAGTGGTTCTGGCGTAGCCGGCAGGTCATTTTGGAGTGTCCGGCAGGTGGTTCCACGGAGTAGATCAGGAACTTCCGGCATTCTCGGCAGGTGCTACCGCCGTCTCCTGCATGTGGCTGTGGCACCTCTGAGAGGTGGTTCCAGCATGCCCGGCAGGTGATTCCGGAGTGTCCGACAAGTGGTTGTGGCATAGCCGGTTGGTGATTCTGGCGTGTCCGGCAGGTGGTTCTGGGGAGTGGATCAGGTGGTTCCGGCATACTTGGCAGGTGGTTGTGGCGTGTCCGGCACATGGTTCTGGCAAGTCTGAGAGGTGGTTCCGGCATGCCCGACAGGTGATTCCGGAGTGCCCGCCACGTGGTTCTGGCATAACCTGTAGGTGATTTTGGCGTGTCTGGCAGGTGTTTCTTCCAAGTCGAGCATGTGGCTCAGGCATGCTCAGCAGGTGCTTCCGGCGTGTCCGGCACGTGGTTCTGGTGTGTCTGAGAGCTGGTTCTGGCATGTCCAGCAGATGATTTCGGAGTGTCCACCAAGTGCCTCGGCATACCCGGCAGGTGATTTTGGCGTGTCAGGTAGGTGGTTCCGGCGAGTCGAGTAGGTGGTTCCGGCGTGCTCGTCAGGTGGTTCAGGCGGGTCTGGCAGGTGGTTTCGGTCTGTTCGGGGTGTGGTTCCGGCATCTCAGGCACATGGTTCTGGCAAGTCTGAGAGGTGGTTCCGGCCGGCCCGACAGGTGTTTCCATGGTGTTCGCCAAGTGGTTCTGGCATAGCTGGCAGGTGATGTTGGCGTGACCGGCAGGTGGTTCCAGCCAGCCCGGCAGGTGATTCCGAAGTGTTCACCAAATGGTTGTGGCGTAGCCGGCAGGTGATTTTGGCGTGTCCAGCAGGTGGTTTTGGCGAGTCGAGCTGGTGGTTCTGGCGTGCTCGGCAGGTGCTTCCGGTGTCATTGGCATGTGGTTCTGGCATGTCTGAGAGGTGGTTCCGCCATGCCCGGCACGTGATTCCCGAGTGTTCGCCAAGTGGTTCTGCCGTTGCCGGCAGGTGATTTTGCATGTCCGGCAATGGTTCCGGCGAGTTGAGCCGCTGGTTCCGGCGTGTCCGGCATGTGGTTCCCGTCTGTGCAGCAGGTGGTTCTAGGGTGTCCGGCACGAGGTTCTGGCACGTCTGAGAGGTTGTGTCGGCATGCACTTCACGTGATTCCGGTTTGTCCACCAAGTGGTTCTGGTGTAGCGGGCAGGTGATTTTGGCGTGTCCAGCAGGTGGGACCGGTGAGTCAAGCAGGTGGTTCCGGCGAGTGTTTCCTGTGTTTCCGGTCTGTCCGGGAAATGGTTCCGGCCTGTCCAGCACGTGCTTCTGGCACTTCGGAGAGGTTTTGCTGGCATGCCCGGCAGGTGATTGTGGAGTGTCCGCCAAGTGGTTCTGGCGTAGCCGGCAGGTGATTCTGGAGTGTCCGGCAGGTGGTTCTGGGGAGTGGATCAGGAACTTCCGGCATTCTCGGCAGGTGCTACCGCCGTCTCCTGCATGTGGGTGGGGCACCTCTGAGAGGTGGTCCAAGCATGCCCGGCAGGTGATTCCGGAGTGTCCGACAAGTGGTTGTAGCGTAGCTGGCTGGTGATTCTGGCGTGTCCGGCAGGTGTTTCTGGCGAGTCAAACAGGTGGTCCCAGTGTGTCCGACAGGTGGTTCCGATCTGTCCTGGAGGTGGTTCTGGAGTGTCTGCCAAGTGGTTCTGGCGTAGCCAGCAGGTGATTTGGGCGTGTCCAGCAGGTGGTTCTGGGGAGTGGAGCAGGTGGTTCCGGCATACTCGGCAGGTGATTGCGGCGTGTCCGGCTCATGGTTCTGGCACGTCTGAGAGGTGGTTCCGGCATGCCCGGCAGGTGATCCCGGAGAGTCCTCCAAGTGGTTCTGGCGTACCCCGCGGGTGTTTCTGATGTGTCCGGCAGGTGGCTCTGGTGAGTCGAGCAGGTGGTTCCGGCGTGCTCGGCAGGTGGTTCCGGCAGGTCCGACAGGTGTTTGCCATCTGTCCATGACGTGGTTCCGGCATGCCCGCAAGGTGATTCTGGAGTGAGCACCAAATGGTTTTGGCATAGCCGGCATATGATTTTGGCCTGTGAGGCAGGTGGTTCCGGCAGGTCCAGAAGGTGGTTCCGGCGAGCTCGGCAGGTGATTCCGGAGTGTCCGTCATGTGGTTCTGGCACCTCTGAGAGGTGGTTCCGACATGCCCGGCAGGTGATTCCGGAGTCTCCGGCATGTGGTTCTGGCACCTCTGAGAGGTGGTTCCGGAATGCCTGACATGTGATTGGGAGTGTCTGCCGAGTGGTTCTTGCATAGCCGGCAGCTGATTCTGGCGTGTCCAGCAGGTGGTTCTGGGGAGTGGATAAGGTGGTTCCGTCATACTCGGCAGGTGGTACCGGCGTGTCCGGAACATGGTTCTGGCAAGTCTGAGAGGTGGTTCTGGCATGCCCGGCAGGTGATTCCGGAATGTTCAACGAGTGGTTCTGGCGTAGCCGGCAGGTGATTTTGCATGTCCGGCGATGGATCCGGCGACTCGAGCCGGTGGTTCCAGCATGTCCGGCAGGTGGTTCCGGTCTGTCCGGCAGGTGGTTCTGGCGTGTCCGGCACAAGGTTCTGGCACGTCTGAGAGGTGGTCCCGGCATGCCCGACAGGTGATTCCGGAGTGTCCACCACGTGGTTCTGGCGTACCCGGCAGGTGATTTTGGCGTGTCTGGCAGGTGTTTCTTGCAAGTCGAGCATGTGGCTCAGGCATGCTCAGCAGGTGCTTCCGGCGTGTCCGGCACGTGGTTCTGGTGTGTCTGAGAGCTGGTTGTGGCATGTCCGGCAGATGATTCCGGAGTGTCCACCAAGTGGCTCTGGCATACCCGGCAGGTGATTTTGGCGTGTCAGGTAGGTGGTTCCGGCGAGTCGAGTAGGTGGTTCCGCCATGCCCGGCAGGTGATTCCCGAGTGTTCGCCAAGTGGTTCTGCCGTAGCCGGCAGGTGATTTTGCATGTCCGGCAATGGTTCCGGCGAGTCGAGGCGGTTGTTCCGGCCTGTCCTGCAGGTGGTTCCGGTCTGTAGAGCTGGGGGTTCTGGGGTGTCCGGCACGAGGTTCTGGCACGTCTGAGAGGTTGTGTTGGCATGCACGTCACGTGATTCCGGCTTGTCCACCAAGTGGTTCTGGTGTAGCGGGCAGGTGATTTTGGCGTGTCCGGCAGGTGGGACCGGTGAGTCAAGCAGGTGGTTCAGGCGAGTTTTTCCTGTGTTTCCGGTCTGTCTGGTAGATGGTTCCGGCCTGTCCGGCACGTGCTTCTGGCACTTCGGAGAGGTTGTGCTGGCATGCCCGGCAGGTGATTCTGGAGTGTCCGCCAAGTGGTTCTGGCGTAGCCGGCAGGTCATTTTGGAGTGTCCGGCAGGTGGTTCCAGGGAGTGGATGAGGAACTTCCGGCATTCTCGGCAGGTGCTACCGCCGTCTCCTGCATGTGGCTGTGGCACCTCTGAGAGGTGGTTCCAGCATGCCCGGCAGGTGATTCCCGAGTGTTCGCCAAGTGGTTCTGCCGTAGCCAGCAGGTGATTTTGCGTGTGCGGCAATGGTTCTGGCGTGTCGAGCCGCTGGTTCCGGCGTGTCCGGCAGGTGGTTCCCGTCTGTCCAGCAGGTGGTTCTGGGGTGTCCGGCACGAGGTTCTGGCACGTCTGAGAGGTTGTGTCGGCATGCACTTCACGTGATTCTGGCTTTTCCACCAAGTGGTTCTGGTGCAGCGGGCAGGTGATTTTGGCGTGTCCGGCAGGTGGGACCGGTGAGTCAAGCAGGTGGTTCCTGTGTTTCCGGTCTGTCCGGGAGATGGTTCCGGCCTGTCCGGCACGTGCTTCTGGCACTTCGGAGAGGTTGTGCTGGCATGCCCGGCAGGTGATTGCGGCGTGTCCGGCTCATGGTTCTGCCAAGTCTGAGAGGTGGTTCCGACATGCCCGCAAGGTGATTCTGGAGTGTCCACCAAGTGGTTCTGGCGTAGCCGGCAGGTGATTTTGCATGTCCGGCGGTGGTTGCGGCGAGTCGAGCCGGTGGTTCCGGTGTGTCTGGCAGGTGGTTCTGGTCTGTCCGGCAGGTGGTTCTGGCGTGTCCGGCACGACGTTCTGGCACGTCTGAGAGGTGGTTCCGGCATGCCCGACAGGTGATTCCGGAGTGTTCACCAAGTGGTTCTGGCGTACCCGGCAGGTGATTTTTGGCGTGTCTGGCAGGTGTTTCTTGCAAGTCGAGCATGCGGCTCAGGCATGCTCAGCAGGTGCTTCCGGCGTGTCCGGCACGTGGTTCTGGTGTGTCTGAGAGGTGGTTCTGGCATGTCCGGCAGATGATTCCGGAGTGTCCACCAAGTGGCTCTGGCATACCCGGCAGGTGATTTTGGCGTGTCAGGTAGGTGGTTCCGGCGAGTCGAGTAGCTGGTTCCGGCGTGCTCGGCAGGTGGTTCAGGCGGGTCTGGCAGGTGGTTTCGGTCTGTTCGGGGTGTGGTTCCGGCATCTCAGGCACTTGGTTCTGGCACGTCTGAGAGGTGGTTCCGGCCGGCCCGACAGGTGTTTCCATGGTGTTCGCCAAGTGGTTCTGGCATAGCTGGCAGGTGATGTTGGCGTGACCGGCAGGTGGTTCCAGCCAGCCCGGCAGGTGATTCCGAAGTGTTCACCAAATGGTTGTGGCGTAGCCGGCAGGTGATTTTGGCGTGTCCAGCAGGTGGTTTTGGCGAGTCGAGCAGGTGGTTCTGGCGTGCTCGGCAGGTGCTTCCGGTGTCATTGGCATGTGGTTGCGGCATGTCTGAGAGGTGGTTCCGCCATGCCCGTCAGGTGATTCCCGAGTGTTCTCCAAGTGGTTCTGCCGTAGCCGGCAGGTGATTTTGCATGTCTGGCAATGGTTCCGGTGAGTCGAGCAGGTGGTCCCGGCGTGTCCGGCAGGTGGTTCCGGTCTGTCCTGGAGGTGGTTCCGGAGTGTCTGCCGAGTGGTTCTCGCGTAGCCGGCAGGTGATTTTGGCGTGTCCAGCAGGTGGTTCTGGGGAGTGGAGCAGGTGGTTCCGGCATACTCGGCAGGTGTTTGCGGCGTGTCCGGCACATGGTTCTGGCACGTCTGAGAGGTGGTTCCGGAATGCCCGGCAGGTGATCCCGGAGAGTCCTCCAAGTGGTTCTGGCGTACCCCACAGGTGTTTATGATGTGTCCAGCAGGTTGCTCTGGTGAGTCGAGCAGGTGTTTCCGGCGTGCTCGGCAGGTGGTTCCGGCAGGTCCGGCTGGTGTTTGCCATCTGTCCATGACGTGGTTCTGGCATGCCCGCAAGTTGATTGTGGAGTGTCCACCAAGTGTTTTTGGCGTAGCCGGCATATGATTTTGGCCTGTGAGGCAGGTGGTTCCGGCATGTCCAGCAGGTGGTTCCGGCGACCTCGGCAGGTGCTTCTGGTCTCTTCGGCATGTGGTTGTGGCACATCTGAGAGATGGTTCCGGCACGCCCGGCAGGTGATTACGGAGTGTCCGGCATGTGGTTCTGGCACCTCTGAGAGGTGGTTCCGGAATGCCTGACATGTGATTCCGGAGTGTCTGCCGAGTGGTTCTTGCATAGCCGGCAGCTGATTCTGGCGTGTCCAGCAGGTGGTTCTGGGTAGTGGATCAGGTGGTTCCGGCATACTCGGCAGGTGGTACCGGCGTGTCCGGAACATGGTTCTGGCAAGTCTGAGAGGTGGTTCCGGCATGCCCGGAAGGTGATTCCAGAGTTTTCACCAAGTGGTTCTGGTGTAGCCGGCAGGTGATTTTGCATGTCCGGTGGTGGTTCCGGCGAGTCGAGCCGGTGGTTCCGGCGTGTCCGGCAGGTGGTTCTGGCGTGTCCGGCACGAGGTTCTGGCACGTCAGAGAGGTGGTTCCGGCATGCCCGGCAGGTGATTCCGGAGTGTCCGGCATGTGGTTCTGGCACCTCTGAGAGGTGGTTCCGGAATGCCTGACATGTGATTCCGGAGTGTCTGCCGAGTGGTTCTTGCATAGCCGGCAGCTGATTCTGGCGTTTCCAGCAGGTGGTTCTGTGGAGTGGATCAGGTGGTTCCGGCATACTCGGCAGGTGGTACCGGCGTGTCCGGAACATGGTTCTGGCAAGTCTGAGAGGTGGTTCCGGCATGCCCGGCAGGTGATTCCGGAGTGTTCGCCAAGTGGTTCTGGCATAGCCGGCAGGTGATTTTGCATGTCCGGCAGTGGTTCCGGCGAGTCTAGACGGTGGTTCCGGCGTGTCCGGCAGGTGGTTCCGGACTGTCCGGCAGGTGGTTCTGGCGTGTCTGGCACGAGGTTCTGGCACGTCTGAGAGGTGGTTCCGGCATGACCTACAGGTGATTCCGGAGTGTCCGAAACGTGGTTCTGGCGTACCCGGCAGCTGATTTTGGCGTGTCTGGCAGGTGTGTTTTGCAAGTCGAGCATGTGGCTCAGGCATGCTCAGCAGGTGCTTCCGGCGTGTCCGGCACGTGGTTCTGGTGTGTCTGAGAGCTGGTTCTGGCATGTCCGGCAGATGATTCCGGAGTGTCCACCAAGTGGCTCTGGCATACCCGGCAGGTGATTTTGGCGTGTCAGGTAGGTGGTTCCGGCGAGTCGAGTAGGTGGTTCCGGCATGCTCGGCAGGTGGTTCAGGCGGGTGTGGCAGGTGGTTTCGGTCTGTTCGGGGTGTGGTTCCGGCATCTCAGGCACATGGTTCTGGCACGTCTGAGAGGTGGTTCCGGCCGGCCCGACAGGTGTTTCCATGGTGTTCGCCAAGTGGTTCTGGCATAGCTGGCAGGTGATGTTGGCGTGACCGGCAGGTGGTTCCAGCCAGCCCGGCAGGTGATTCCCAACTGTTCACCAAAGGGTTGTGGCGTAGCAGGCAGGTGATTTTGGCGTGTCCATCAGGTGGTTTTGGCGAGTCGAGCAGGTGGTTCTGGCGTGCTCGGCAGGTGCTTCCGGCGTCATTGGCATGTGGTTCCGGCATGTCTGAGAGGTGGTTCCGCCATGCCCGGCAGGTGATTCCCGAGTGTTCGCCAAGTGGTTCTGCCGTAGCCGGCAGGTGATTTTGCATGTCCGGCAATGGTTCCGGCGAGTCGAGCCGGTGGTTCCGGCGTGTCCGGCAGGTGGTTCCGGTCTGTCCAGCATGTGGTTTTGGGCCTCCGGCACAAGGTCCTCGCACGTCTGAGAGGTTGTGTCGGCATGCACTTCACGTGATTCCGGCTTGTCCACCAAGCGGTTCTGGTGTAGCGGGCAGGTGATTTTGGCGTGTCCGGCATGTGGGACCGGTGAGTCAAAGAGGTGGTTCTGGCGAGTGTTTCCTGTGTTTCCGGTCTGTCCGGGAGATGGTTCCGGCCTGTCCGGCACGTGCTTCTGGCACTTTGGAGAGGTTGTGCTGGCATGCCCGGCAGGTGATGGCGGAGCCTTCGCTAAGTGGTTCTGGTGTAGCCGGCAGGTGATTTTGCATGTCCGGCGGTGGTTGCGGCGAGTCGAGCCGGTGGTTCCTGCGTGTCCGTCATGTGGTTCTGGGGTTTCCGACACGAGGTTCTGGCACGTCTAAGAGGTGGTGTCAGTATGCCCTTCACGTGATTCCGGCTTGTTCACCAAGTGGTTCTTGTGTAGCGAGCAGGTGATTTTGGCATGTCCGGCAGCTGCGACCGGTGAGTCAAGCAGGTGGTTCCGGCGAGTGTTTGCTGTGGTTCAGGTCTGTCCGGTAGATGGTTCCGGCCTGTCCGGCACGTGCTTCAGTCACGTCTGAGAAGTTGTGCTGGCATGACCGGCTGGTGATTCTGGAGTGTCCGCCAAGTGGTTCTGGCGTAGCCGGCAGCTGATTTTGGCGTGTCCGGCAGGTGCTTCTGGGGATTGGATCAGGAACTTCTGGCATTCTCGGCAGGTGCTTCCGCCGTCTCTGGCATGTGGTTGTGGCACCTCTGAGAGGTGGTTCCAGCATGCCCGGCAGGTGATTCCGGAGTGTCCCACAAGTGGTTGTGGCGTAGCCGGCTAGTGATTTTGGCGGGTCCGGCAGGTGGTTCTGGCGAGTCAAGCAGGTGGTCCCGGCGTGTCCGGCAGCTGGTTCCGGTCTGTCCTGGATGTGGTCCCGGAATGTCTGCCGAGTGGTTTTGGCGTAACCGGCAGGTGATTTTGGCGTGTCCAGCAGGTGGTTCTGGGTGTGGATCAGGTGGTTCCGGCATACTCGGCAGGTGGTTCCAGTGTGTCTGGCACATAGTTCTGGCACGTCTGAGAGCTGGTTCCGTCATGCCCGGCAGCTGATTCCGAAGTGCCTGCCAAGCGGTTCTGGAGTAGTTGGCAGGTGATTTTGGCATGACCGGCAGGTGGTTCCAGGAAGCCCGGCCCGTGATTCCGAAGTGTTCACCAACTGGTTGTGCTGCAGCCGGGAGGTGATTTTTGCGTGTCCGGCAGGTGGTTCTGGCGATTCGAGTAGGTGGTTCCGGCAAGCCCGGCCCGTGATTCCGAAGTGTTCACCAACTGGTTCTGGCGTAGCCAGCAGGTGATTTTGCATGTCCGGCGGTGGTTCCGGAGGGTCGAGCCGGTGGTTCTGGCATGCTCGACAGTTGGTTCAGGCAGGTCCGGCAGGTGGTTCCGGTGTGTCCGGGAGGTGGTTCCGGCGTGTCTGGCACGTGGTTCCGGCACGTCTGAGAGGTGGTTCTATCATGCCCGGCAGGTGATTCCAGAGAGTCCACCAACTCGTTGTGGAGTAGCCGACAGGTGATTTTGGCGTGTCCGGCAGGTGGTTCTGGCGAGTCGAGCAGGTGGTTCCAGCGTGCTTGGCAGGTGCTTCTGGGGTCATTGGCACATGGTTCTGGCATGTGTGAGAGGTGGTTCCGGCATGCGCGGCAGGTGATTCTGGCGTGTCTGGCAGGTGCTTCTGGTCTGTCCGGGAGCTGGTTCCAGCATGGCCGGCACGTGGTTCTGGCACGTCTGTGACATGCTTCAGGCGTGCCCGGCAGGTGATTCCTTGGTGTCCGCCAAGTGGTTCTGGTGTCACCGGCAGGTTATTTTGGTGTGTCCGGCAGGTCTTTCCTGCTTTTTGGGCTCGTGGCTCTGGCTTGTAAGACAGATGCTTGTGGCATTTCTGGCCCCCGTTCTTTCATACTCCTCAGCTGGTTTCAGTGTTTCTGGCTCCTGTTTGTGGCATATCCGACAGGTGTTTACAATGTGTCTGGCATGTCGTTGTGCTATGTTTGGAATCTGGTTCCGTCATGTCATTGTGTGCGGCTGGCATGTTGAAGAGATGGTTCTGCAGTGTCAGAATCGCTGTTCCAATGTGTCCGGCAGGTGGTTACAGGTGGTTCTGGCATGCAACGTGCGTGCTTCTGGTATGCCTGTTGGGTCATACTGGCATGAAGGCGTGGCCCTTTGAGAGTGTGTGGAGGGTGTTTTTGGCATGTCTCCCGGGGTTTTCTGGCACATAAGGGGCATGATTCCTTTTTATACGTCAGGTGAGTTTGTTCTCAGCTTCCTAAAGAGATGGAAGGAAGATGGTCTGTGGCTTGTGGCCCCTTGAGGGGTGGAGCCAATGCATTGTGCATTCCAATCTAGAGCAATGGAGGGCATGGCTGAGAGCAAAAGGGTCTTTCTGACATAGCTGCATTCTGACACTCTCTCCACCAGTGCACAATGGTGTTTGGAAAAAGGCTTCAGTCTATCGCCTCCTGAGCAGGTGGATGCTAAATCATTTGGGACTCAGCCCAGTTGCTTCAGGGGAAGATGTAGGCATTTCGTCTGAGCAAGGTTGGCAAGGTAGAACTGCGGCAGAAGCACAAGTCCTAAAGCGGCGAGTTAAGCGCTGGGAAGAAATGGCGTTTGAGCTGCCTTTGTATGAGAGTTTCCTCATATGCTGTACAGCACTGTGGAAAGCGAGTTCTTTCTCAGCTTCCTAAAGAGCTGGAGGCAAGACAGTTTATGGCTTGTCTCCCATTGAAGGACGGAGGCAGTGCTTTGAGCCTTCCACCTGCAGAGCAATGGATGGCATGGCTGAGAGCAAAGGGGGCTTTCTGCCATTGGTGCTTTCTGATACCCTTCAGGGGTGGTGCCAGTGCCTTGTGCCTCCTACCTCTAGAGGAATGGAGGGCAAGACCAAGAGTAAAGGGACTTTCTGCCATTGGTGCTTTCTGACACTCTCCCAACCATTGCACTTGGTGGTTAGTTAAAAGCCTGTTGTCTCTCTCCTCCTCAGCATGTGGAACCACAATCATCCGGGCCTCGTCCCAATTGCTCAAGGGGAAGATGTAGGCATTTCGTCTGAGCCGGGTTGGCAAGGTGGAAATGTGCAGCATGCAGATGTTCCAGACCGCCGGGTGAAGTGCTGGAAAGAAACGGCGTTCAGCCTCCTTTGTATGAGATGTTCCCAGGACGCTGTAAGAGCACTGTGGAAAGGGAGTTTTTTCTCAGCTTCCTAAAGAACTGGAAGCAGGACAAGATGTGGTTTGTCTCCCATTGAGGGGTGGATCCAGAGCCAGTGCCTTGTGCCTTCCACCTCCAGAGCAATGGAGAGCACGGCTGAGTGCAAAAGGGCCTTTCTGACATAGCTGCTTTCCGACACTCTCTCCAGCAGTGCAAAATGGTGGTTGGAGAAAGGCGTGCATTCTATCGCCTCCTAAGCACGTGGACGCTCAATCATATGGGACTCAGCCCAGTTGCTTCAGCGGAAGATGTAGGCATTTCGTCTGAGCCGGGTTGGCAAGGTGGTGCTGGGTTGCTGCAGAAGCAGAAGTCCTAAAGCGGCGAGTTAAGGGCTGGGAATAAATGGCGTTTGAGCTGCCTTTGTATGAGAGGTTCCTGGTATGCTGTCACAGGACTGTGGAAAGCGAGTTGTTTGTCAGCTTCCTAAAGAGCTGGAGGCAAGACAGTTGATGGCTTGTCTCCCATTGAAGGACGGAGGCAGTGCTTTGAGCCTTCCACCTGCAGAGCAAGGGAGGACACGGCAGAGAGAAAAGGGGACTTTCTGTCATAGGTGCTTTCTGATACCCTTCAGGGGTGGTGCCAGTGCCTTGTGCCTCCTGCCTCTAGAGGAATGGAGGGCACGGCCCAGAGTAAAGGGCCTTTCTGACATTGGTGCTTTCTGACACTCCCCCAATCATTGCTCAAGGGCGGTTGGTTAAAAGCTTATTGTCTGTCTCCTCCTCAGCATGTGGAACCACAATCATCCGGGCCTCGTCCCCATTGCTCAAGGGGCAGATGTAGGCATTTCGTCTGAGCCGGGTTGGCAAGGTGGAAATGCGGCAGAAGCGGATGTTGCAGATTGGCGAGTTAAGGGCTGAAAAGACACGGCATTCAGGTGCCTTTGTATGAGATGTTCCCAGGATGCTGTAAGAGCACTGTGGAATGCGAGTGCTTTCCCAGCTTCCTAAAGAGCTGGAAGCAGGACAGTTTATGGCTTGTCTCCAATTGAAGGATGGAGGCAGTGCTTTGTGCCTTCCACCTCTGGAGCAACGGAGGGCACGGCTGAGAGCAAAGGGCCCTTTCTGACATAGGTGCATTCTGACACTCTCTGCACCAGTGCACAATTGCGGTTTGTAAAAAGCCTATTGTCTGCTCCTGCTAAGCATGTGGAAGCACAATCATCTGGGCCTCGTGCCCATTGCTGAAGGGGAAGATGTAGGCATTTCGTCTGAGCTGGGTTGCCAAGGTGGATATGTGCAGGATGCAGATGTCCCAGACTGGCGAGTGAATTGCTGAAGGAAACGACGTTCAGCCTCCTTTGTATGAGATGTTCCCAGGACGCTGTAAGGGCACTGTGGAAAGGGAGTTTTTCTCAGCTTCCTAAAGTGCTGGAAGCAGGACAAGATGTGGTTTGTCTCCCATTGAGGTGTGGATCCAGAGCCAGTGCCTTGTGCCTTCCACGTCTAGAGCAATGAAGGGCACGGCTGTGAGCAAAGGGGCCTTTCTGACATAGCTTCTTTATGAAAATCTCTCCAGCAGTGCACATTGGTGGTTGGAAAAAGGCGTGCAGTCTATCGCCTCCTAAGCACGTGGACGCTCAATCATTTGGGACTCAGCCCAGTTGCTTCAGGGGAAGGTGTAGGCATTTCGTCTGCGCCGGGTTGGCAAGGTGGAATTGCAGCAGAAGCAGAAGTCCTAAAGCTTCGAGTTAAGCACTGGGAAGAAATGGCGTTTGACCTGCCTTTGCATGAGAGGTTCCTGGTATGCTGTAACAGGACTGTGGAAAGCGAGTTGTTCGTCAGCTTCCTAAAGAGCTGGAGGCAAGACAATTTATGGCTTGTCTCCCATTGAAGGATGGAGGCAGTGCTTTGTGCCTTCCACCTGCAGAGCAATGGAGGGCACGGCTGAGAGCCAAGGGGGCTTTCTGCCATTGGTGCTTTCTGATACCCTTCAGGGGTGGTGCCAGTGCCTTGTGCCTCCTACCATGGGAGGAATGGAGGGCACGGCCGAGACTAAAGGGCCTTTCTGACATTGGTGCTTTCTGACACTACCCCAACCACTGCTCATGGGCGGTTGGTTAAAAGCCTATTGTCTGTCTCCTCCTCAGCATGTGGAACCACAATCATCCGGGCCTTGTCCCCATTGCTCAAGGGGAAGATGTAGGGATTTCGTCTGAGCCGGGTTGGCAAGGTGGAACTGCGGCAAAAGCAGAAGTCCTAAAGCGGCAAGTTAAGCGATGGGAAGAAATGGTGTTTGAGCTGCCTTTGTATGAGAGTTTCCTCGTATGCTGTACAGCACTGTTGAAAGCGAGTTCTTTCTCAGCTTCCTAAAGAGCTGGAAGCAAGACAGTTTATGGCTTGTCTCCCATTGAAGGATGGAGGCCGTGCTTTGCGCCTGTCAGCTCTAGAGCAATGGCGGGCACGGCTGAGAGTAAAGGGGTCTTTCTGCCATTGGTGCATTCTGACACTCTCTGCACCAGTGCACAATGGCAGTTTGTAAAAAGCCTATTGTCTGCTCTTGCTAAACATGTGGAGGCACAATCATATGGGCCTCGTCCCCGTTGCTGAAGGGGAAGATGTAGGCATTTCGTCTGAGCAGGGTTGGCAAGGTGGAAATCTGGCAGAAGCAGAAGTTCTAAATAGGCGAGTTAAGCGCTGAAAAGAAACGGCATATCAGCTGCCTTTGTATGAGATGTTGCCAGGACACAGAAAGAGCACTGTTGAAAGCGAGTTCTTTCTCAGCTTCCTAAAGAGATGGAAGGAAGACGGTCTGTGGCTTGTCACCCCTTGAGGGGTGGAGCCAGTGCATTGTGCATTCCACGTCTAGAGCAATGGAGGGCAGAGCTGAGAGCAAAGGGGTCTTTCTGACATAGCTGCTTTCCAACACTCTCTCCACCAGTGCACAATGGTGGTTGGAAAAAGGCGTGCAGTCTATCACCTCCTAAGCACGTGGACGCTCAATCATTTGGGACACAGCCCAGTTGCTTCAGGGGAAGATGTAGGCATTTCGTCTCGCCGGGTTGGCAAGGTGGAATTGCGGCAGAAGCAGAATTCCTAAAGCAGCGAGTTAAGCACTGGGAAGAAATGGCATTTGAGCTGCCTTTTTACGAGTGTTTCCTCGTATGCTTTAACAGCACTGTGGAAAGCGAGTTCTTTCTCAGCTTCCTAAAGAACTGGAAGCAAGACATTTTATGGCTTGTTTCCCATTGAAGGATTGAGGCTGTCCTTTGTGCCTTCCTGCTCTAGAGCAATGGAGGGCACTGCTGAGAGTAAAGGGGTCTTTCTGCCATTGGTGCTTTCTGACACTCTCTCAACCATTGCACTTGGTGGTTAGTTAAAAGCCTATTGTCTCTCTCCTCCTCAGCATGTGGAACCACAATCATCCGGGCCTCGTCCCCATTGCTCAAGGGGAAGATGTAGGCATTTCGTCTGAGCCGGGTTGGCAAGGTGGAATTGTGGCAGAAGCAGAAGTTCTAACGTGGTGAGGTAAGGTCTGGCAAGAAAGGCCGTTTGACCTTCATTTCTATGACAGTTTCCCCGTAGGATTTTCCCGGGAGCCGAGCAGGTGTTTCTGGCATTCTCGGCAGGTGGTTCGGGCATGTACAGCAGGTGGTTCCAGTCTGTCCAGGATGTGGTTCCGGCGTGTCTGGCACGTGGTTCTGCTATGTCTCAGAGGTGGATCCGGCATGCCCGGCCGGTGATCCAGGAGAGTCCACCGAGTGATTCTGGCGTAACCGGCAGGTGATTTTTGCATGTCTGTCAGGTGGTTCTGGCGAGTCGAGCAGGTGGTTCCGGTGTGTTCAGCAGGTGCTTCCGGCGTCTCCGGCACGTGTTTCTGGCACATTTGACAGGTGGTTCTGGCATGCCCGAAAGGTGACTCCGGTCTGTCCGGTAGGTGGTTCCGGCGTGTATGGCACGTGGTGCTGGTACGTCTCAGAGGTGGTTGCGCATGCCCAACAGGTGATTCTGGACTGTCCGCCACGTGCTTCTGTCACGTCTGAGAGGTGGTTCCAGCATGCCCGGTAGGTCATCCCTAAGAGTCCTCCAAGTGGTTCTGGAGTAGCCCGCAGGTGATTTTGGCATGTCCGGAAGGTGGTTCCGGTGTGCTCGGCAGGTGGTTCAGGCGGGTCTGGCAGGTGGTTACGGTCTGTTCGGGGTGTGGTTCCGGCATCTCAGGCTCATGGTTCTGGCACATGTGACAGGTGGTTCCAGCCGGCCCGACAGGTGTTTCCGGGGCATCCGCAAAGTGGTTCTGGCGTAGCTGGCAGGTGATGTTGGCGTGACCGGCAGGTGGTTCCAGCAAGCCCGGCAGGTGATTCCGGAGTGTCCGCCACAAGGTTTTGGCGTAGCCGGCAGGTGATTTTGGCGTGTCCGGCAGGTGGTTCTGGGGAGTGCATCAGGAACTACCGGCATTCTAGGCAGGTGATACGACCGTCTCCTGCATGTGGCTGTGGCACCTCTGAGACGTGGTTCCAGCATGCCCGGCAGGTGATTCCGGATTGTCCGACAAGTGGATGTGGGGTAGCCGGCTGGTGATTCTGGCGTATCCGGCAGGTGGTTCTGCCGAGTCAAGCAGGTGGTCCCGGGGTGTCCGGCAGGTGGTTCCGGTCTGTCCTGGAGGTGGTTCCGGAGTGTCTGCCGAGTGGTTCTGGCGTAGCCGGCAGGTGATTTTGCATGTCCGGCGGTGGTAAGTTCCCGGTACGCTGTAAGAGCACTGTGCAGAGCGAGTTGTTTCTTAGCTTCCCAAAGAGCTGGAAGCAAGATGCTGTGGGGCCCAACTTGCCCTTTGGAAAGAAGACTGCATGTTGCGCCTTTCAGCTCTAGGGCAAAGTAGCATACCCAGAGCAGAAGTCCTACTTCAGCCAGATCAGGCCTGCAAAGAAACTGCGTTTCACAGGCCTTTGGAAGAGATGTTCCCGGTAGGCTGTAAGAGCACTGTGCAGAGCGAGTTGTTTCTTAGCTTCCCAAAGAGCTGGAAGAAAGTTGCTGTGGGGCCCAACTTGCCCTGTGGAAAGAAGCCTGCACGTTGTGCCTTTCAACTCTAGGGCAAAGTAGCACACCCAGAGCAGAAGTCCTACTTCAGCCAGATCAGGCCTGCAAAGAAACTGCGTTTCACAGGCCTTTGGAAGAGATGTTCCCGGTAGGCTGTAAGAGCACTGTGCAGAGCGAGTTGTTTCTCAGCTTCCCAAAGAGCTGGAAGCAAGATGCTGTGGGGCCCAACTCGCCCTTTGGAAAGAAGCCTGCACGTTGTGCCTTTCAGCTCTAGGGCAAAGTAGCACACCCAGAGCAGAAGTCCTACTTCAGCCAGATCAGGCCTGCAAAGAAACTGCGTTTCACAGGCCTTTGGAAGAGATGTTCCCGGTAGGCTGTAAGAGCACTGTGCAGAGCGAGTTGTTTCTTAGCTTCCCAAAGAGCTGGAAGCAAGATGCTGTGGGGCCCAGCTCACCCTTTGGAAAGAAGCCTGCACGTTGTGCCTTTCAGCTCTAGGGCAAAGTAGCACACCCAGAGCAGAAGTCCTACTTCAGCCAGATCAGGCCTGCAAAGAAACTGCGTTACACAGGCCTTTGGAAGAGATGTTCCCGGTAGGCTGTAAGAGCACTGTGCAGAGCGAGTTGTTTCTTAGCTTCCCAAAGAGCTGGAAGCAAGGTGCTGTGGGGCCCAACTCGCCCTTTGGAAAGAAGCCTGCACGTCGTGCCTTTCAACTCTAGGGCAAAGTAGCACACCCAGAGCAGAAGTCCTACTTCAGCCAGATCAGGCCTGCAAAGAAACTGCGTTTCACAGGCCTTTGGAAGAGATGTTCCCGGTAGGCTGTAAGAGCACTGTGCAGAGCGAGTTGTATCTTAGCTTCCCAAAGAGCTGGAAGCAAGATGCTGTGGGGCCCAACTCGCCCTTTGGAAAGAAGCCTGCACGTTGTGCCTTTCAGCTCTAGGGCAAAGTAGCACACCCAGAGCAGAAGTCCTACTTCAGCCAGATCAGGCCTGCAAAGAAACTGCGTTTCACAGGCCTTTGGAAGAGATGTTCCCGGTAGGCTGTAAGAGCACTGTGCAGAGCGAGTTGTTTCTTAGCTTCCCAAAGAGCTGGAAGCAAGATGCTGTGGGGCCCAACTCGCCCTTTGGAAAGAAGCCTGCACGTTGTGCCTTTCAGCTCTAGGGCAAAGTAGCACACCCAGAGCAGAAGTCCTACTTCAGCCAGATCAGGCCTGCAAAGAAACTGCGTTTCACAGGCCTTTGGAAGAGATGTTCCCGGTAGGCTGTAAGAGCACTGTGCAGAGCGAGTTGTTTCTTAGCTTCCCAAAGAGCTGGAAGCAAGGTGCTGTGGGGCCCAACTCGCCCTTTGGAAAGAAGCCTGCACGTCGTGCCTTTCAACTCTAGGGCAAAGTAGCACACCCAGAGCAGAAGTCCTACTTCAGCCAGATCAGGCCTGCAAAGAAACTGCGTTTCACAGGCCTTTGGAAGAGATGTTCCCGGTAGGCTGTAAGAGCACTGTGCAGAGCGAGTTGTTTCTTAGCTTCCCAAAGAGCTGGAAGCAAGATGCTGTGGGGCCCAACTCGCCCTTTGGAAAGAAGCCTGCACGTTGTGCCTTTCAGCTCTAGGGCAAAGTAGCACACCCAGAGCAGAAGTCCTACTTCAGCCAGATCAGGCCTGCAAAGAAACTGCGTTTCACAGGCCTTTGGAAGAGATGTTCCCGGTAGGCTGTAAGAGCACTGTGCAGAGCGAGTTGTTTCTTAGCTTCCCAAAGAGCTGGAAGCAAGATGCTGTGGGGCCCAACTCGCCCTTTGGAAAGAAGCCTGCCCGTTGTGCCTTTCAGCTCTAGGGCAAAGTAGCACACCCAGAGCAGAAGTCCTACTTCAGCCAGATCAGGCCTGCAAAGAAACTGCGTTTCACAGGCCTTTGGAAGAGATGTTCCCGGTAGGCTGTAAGAGCACTGTGCAGAGCGAGTTGTTTCTTAGCTTCCCAAAGAGCTGGAAGCAAGATGCTGTGGGGCCCAACTCGCCCTTTGGAAAGAAGCCTGCAAATTGTGCCTTTCAGCTCTAGGGCAAAGTAGCACACCCAGAGCAGAAGTCCTACTTCAGCCAGATCGGGCCTGCAAAGAAACTGCGTTTCACAGGCCTTTGGAAGAGATGTTCCCGGTAGGCTGTAAGAGCACTGTGCAGAGCGAGTTGTATCTTAGCTTCCCAAAGAGCTGGAAGCATGATGCTGTGGGGCCCAACTCGCCCTTTGGAAAGAAGCCTGCACGTTGTGACTTTCAGCTCTAGGGCAAAGTAGCACACCCAGAGCAGAAGTCCTACTTCAGCCAGATCAGGCCTGCAAAGAAACTGCGTTTCACAGGCCTTTGGAAGAGATGTTCCTGGTAGGCTGTAAGAGCACTGTGCAGAGCGAGTTGTTTCTTAGCTTCCCAAAGAGCTGGAAGCAAGATGCTGTGGGGCCCAACTCACCCTTTCTAAAGAAGCCTGCACGTTGTGCCTTTCAGCTCTAGGGCAAAGTAGCACACCCAGAGCAGAAGTCCTACTTCAGCCAGATCAGGCCTGCAAAGAAACTGCGTCTCACAGGCCTTTAGAAGAGATGTTCAAGGTAGGCTGTAAGAGCACTGTGCAGAGCGAGTTGTTTCTTAGCTTCCCAAAGAGCTGGAAGCAAGATGCTGTGGGGCCCAACTCGCCCTTTGGAAAGAAGCCTGCAGGTTGTGCCTTTCAGCTCTAGGGCAAAGTAGCACACCCAGAGCAGAAGTCCTACTTCAGCCAGATCAGGCCTGCAAAGAAACTGCGTTTCACAGGCCTTTGGAAGAGATGTTCCCGGTAGGCTGTAAGAGCACTGTGCAGAGCGAGTTGTTTCTCAGCTTCCCAAAGAGCTGGAAGCAAGATGCTGTGGGGCCCAACTCGCCCTTTGGAAAGAAGCCTGCACGTCGTGCCTTTCAACTCTAGGGCAAAGTAGCACACCCAGAGCAGAAGTCCTACTTCAGCCAGATCAGGCCTGCAAAGAAACTGCGTTTCACAGGCCTTTGGAAGAGATGTTCCCGGTAGGCTGTAAGAGCACTGTGCAGAGCGAGTTGTTTCTTAGCTTCCCAAAGAGCTGGAAGCAAGATGCTGTGGGGCCCAACTCGCCCTTTGGAAAGAAGCCTGCACGTTGTGCCTTTCAGCTCTAGGGCAAAGTAGCACACCCAGAGCAGAAGTCCTACTTCAGCCAGATCAGGCCTGCAAAGAAACTGCGTTTCACAGGCCTTTGGAAGAGATGTTCCCGGTAGGCTGTAAGAGCACTGTGCAGAGCGAGTTGTTTCTTAGCTTCCCAAAGAGCTGGAAGCAAGATGTTGTGGGGCCCAACTCGCCCTTTGGAAAGAAGCCTGCACGTTGTGCCTTTCAGCTCTAGGGCAAAGTAGCACACCCAGAGCAGAAGTCCTACTTCAGCCAGATCAGGCCTGCAAAGAAACTGCGTTTCACAGGCCTTTGGAAGAGATGTTCCCGGTAGGCTGTAAGAGCACTGTGCAGAGCGAGTTGTTTCTTAGCTTCCCAAAGAGCTGGAAGCAAGATGCTATGGGGCCCAACTCGCCCTTTGGAAAGAAGCCTGCACGTTGTGCCTTTCAGCTCTAGGGCAAAGTAGCACACCCAGAGCAGAAGTCCTACTTCAGCCAGATCAGGCCTGCAAAGAAACTGCGTTTCACAGGCCTTTGGAAGAGATGTTCCCGGTAGGCTGTAAGAGCACTGTGCAGAGCGAGTTGTATCTTAGCTTCCCAAAGAGCTGGAAGCAAGATGCTGTGGGGCCCAACTCGCCCTTTGGAAAGAAGCCTGCACGTTGTGCCTTTCAGCTCTAGGGCAAAGTAGCACACCCAGAGCAGAAGTCCTACTTCAGCCAGATCAGGCCTGCAAAGAAACTGCGTTTCACAGGCCTTTAGAAGAGATGTTCAAGGTAGGCTGTAAGAGCACTGTGCAGAGCGAGTTGTTTCTTAGCTTCCCAAAGAGCTGGAAGCAAGATGCTGTGGGGCCCAACTCGCCCTTTGGAAAGAAGCCTGCAGGTTGTGCCTTTCAGCTCTAGGGCAAAGTAGCACACCCAGAGCAGAAGTCCTACTTCAGCCAGATCAGGCCTGCAAAGAAACTGCGTTTCACAGGCCTTTGGAAGAGATGTTCCCACTAGGCTGTAAGAGCACTGTGCAGAGCGAGTTGTTTCTTAGCTTCCCAAAGAGCTGGAAGCAAGATGCTGTGGGGCCCAGCTCACCCTTTGGAAAGAAGCCTGCACGTTGTGCCTTTCAGCTCTAGGGCAAAGTAGCACACCCAGAGCAGAAGTCCTACTTCAGCCAGATCAGGCCTGCAAAGAAACTGCGTTTCACAGGCCTTTGGAAGAGATGTTCCCGGTAGGCTGTAAGAGCACTGTGCAGAGCGAGTTGTTTCTTAGCTTCCCAAAGAGCTGGAAGCAAGGTGCTGTGGCTCCCAACTCGCCCTTTGGAAAGAAGCCTGCACGTCGTGCCTTTCAACTCTAGGGCAAAGTAGCACACCCAGAGCAGAAGTCCTACTTCAGCCAGATCAGGCCTGCAAAGAAACTGCGTTTCACAGGCCTTTGGAAGAGATGTTCCCGGTAGGCTGTAAGAGCACTGTGCAGAGCGAGTTGTATCTTAGCTTCCCAAAGAGCTGGAAGCAAGATGCTGTGGGGCCCAACTCGGCCTTTGGAAAGAAGCCTGCACGTTGTGCCTTTCAGCTCTAGGGCAAAGTAGCACACCCAGAGCAGAAGTCCTACTTCAGCCAGATCAGGCCTGCAAAGAAACTGCGTTTCACAGGCCTTTGGAAGAGATGTTCCCGGTAGGCTGTAAGAGCACTGTGCAGAGCGAGTTGTTTCTTAGCTTCCCAAAGAGCTGGAAGCAAGATGCTGTGGGGCCCAACTCGCCCTTTGGAAAGAAGCCTGCACGTTGTGCCTTTCAGCTCTAGGGCAAAGTAGCACACCCAGAGCAGAAGTCCTACTTCAGCCAGATCAGGCCTGCAAAGAAACTGCGTTTCACAGGCCTTTGGAAGAGATGTTCCCGGTAGGCTGTAAGAGCACTGTGCAGAGCGAGTTGTTTCTTAGCTTCCCAAAGAGCTGGAAGCAAGGTGCTGTGGGGCCCAACTCGCCCTTTGGAAAGAAGCCTGCACGTCGTGCCTTTCAACTCTAGGGCAAAGTAGCACACCCAGAGCAGAAGTCCTACTTCAGCCAGATCAGGCCTGCAAAGAAACTGCGTTTCACAGGCCTTTGGAAGAGATGTTCCCGGTAGGCTGTAAGAGCACTGTGCAGACCGAGTTGTTTCTTAGGTTCCCAAAGAGCTGGAAGCAAGATGCTGTGGGGCCCAACTCGCCCTTTGGAAAGAAGCTTGCACGTTGTGCCTTTCGGCTCTAGGGCAAAGTAGCACACCCAGAGCAGAAGTCCTACTTCAGCCAGATCAGGCCTGCAAAGAAACTGCGTTTCACAGGCCTTTGGAAGAGATGCTCCCACTAGGCTGTAAGAGCACTGTGCAGAGCGAGTTGTTTCTTAGCTTCCCAAAGAGCTGGAAGCAAGATGCTGTGGGGCCCAACTCGCCCTTTGGAAAGAAGCCTGCACGTTGTGCCTTTCAGCTCTAGGGCAAAGTAGCACACCCAGAGCAGAAGTCCTACTTCAGCCAGATCAGGCCTGCAAAGAAACTGCGTTTCACAGGCCTTTGGAAGAGATGTTCCCGGTAGGCTGTAAGAGCACTGTGCAGAGCGAGTTGTTTCTTAGCTTCCCAAAGAGCTGGAAGAAAGATGCTGTGGGGCCCATCTCGCCCTTTGGAAAGAAGCCTGCATGTTGTGCCTTTCAGCTCTAGGGCAAAGTAGCACACCCAGAGCAGAAGTCCTACTTCAGCCAGATCAGGCCTGCAAAGAAATTGCGTTTCACAGGCCTTTGGAAGAGATGTTCCCGGTAGGCTGTAAGAGCACTGTGCAGAGCGAGTTGTTTCTTAGCTTCCCAAAGAGCTGGAAGCAAGATGCTGTGGGGCCCAACTCGCCCTTTGGAAAGAAGCCTGCACGTTGTGCCTTTCAGCTCTAGGGCAAAGTAGCACACCCAGAGCAGAAGTCCTACTTCAGCCAGATCAGGCCTGCAAAGAAACTGCGTTTCACAGGCCTTTGGAAGAGATGTTCCCGGTAGGCTGTAAGAGCACTGTGCAGAGCGAGTTGTTTCTTAGCTTCCCAAAGAGCTGGAAGCAAGGTGCTGTGGGGCCCAACTCGCCCTTTGGAAAGAAGCCTGCACGTCGTGCCTTTCAACTCTAGGGCAAAGTAGCACACCCAGAGCAGAAGTCCTACTTCAGCCAGATCAGGCCTGCAAAGAAACTGCGTTTCACAGGCCTTTGGAAGAGATGTTCCCGGTAGGCTGTAAGAGCACTGTGCAGAGCGAGTTGTTTCTTAGCTTCCCAAAGAGCTGGAAGCAAGATGCTGTGGGGCCCAACTCGCCCTTTGGAAAGAAGCCTGCACGTTGTGCCTTTCAGCTCTAGGGCAAAGTAGCACACCCAGAGCAGAAGTCCTACTTCAGCCAGATCAGGCCTGCAAAGAAACTGCGTTTCACAGGCCTTTGGAAGAGATGTTCCCGGTAGGCTGTAAGAGCACTGTGCAGAGCGAGTTGTTTCTTAGCTTCCCAAAGAGCTGGAAGCAAGATGCTGTGGGGCCCAACTCGCCCTTTGGAAAGAAGCCTTCACGTTGTGCCTTTCAGCTCGAGGGCAAAGTAGCACACCCAGAGCAGAAGTCCTACTTCAGCCAGATCAGGCCTGCAAAGAAACTGCGTTTCACAGGCCTTTGGAAGAGATGTTCCCGGTAGGCTGTAAGAGCACTGTGCAGAGCGAGTTGTTTCTTAGGTTCCCAAAGAGCTGGAAGCAAGATGCTGTGGGGCCCAACTCGCCCTTTGGAAAGAAGCCTGCACGTTGTGCCTTTCAGCTGTAGGGCAAAGTAGCACACCCAGAGCAGAAGTCCTACTTCAGCCAGATCAGGCCTGCAAAGAAACTGCGTTTCACAGGCCTTTGGAAGAGATGTTCCCGGTAGGCTGTAAGAGCACTGTGCAGAGCGAGTTGTTTCTTAGCTTCCCAAAGAGCTGGAAGCAAGATGCTGTGGGGCCCAACTCGCCCTTTGGAAAGAAGCCTGCACGTTGTGCCTTTCAGCTCTAGGGCAAAGTAGCACACCCAGAGCAGAAGTCCTACTTCAGCCAGATCAGGCCTGCAAAGAAACTGCATTTCACAGGCCTTTGGAAGAGATGTTCCCGGTAGGCTGTAAGAGCACTGTGCAGAGCGAGTTGTATCTTAGCTTGCCAAAGAGCTGGCAGCAAGATGCTGTGGGGCCCAACTCGCCCTTTGGAAAGAAGCCTGCACGTTGTGCCTTTCAGCTCTAGGGCAAAGTAGCACACCCAGAGCAGAAGTCCTGCTTCAGCCAGATCAGGCCTGCAAAGAAACTGCGTTTCACAGGCCTTTGGAAGAGATGTTCCCGGTAGGCTGTAAGAGCCCTGTGCAGAGCGAGTTGTTTCTTCGCTTCCCAAAGAGCTGGAAGCAAGATGCTGTGGGGCCCAACTCGCCCTTTGGAAAGAAGCCTGCACGTTGTGCCTTTCAGCTCTAGGGCAAAGTAGCACACCCAGAGCAGAAGTCCTACTTCAGCCAGATCAGGCCTGCAAAGAAACTGCGTTTCACAGGCCTTTGGAAGAGATGTTCCCACTAGGCTGTAAGAGCACTGTGCAGAGCGAGTTGTTTCTTAGCTTCCCAAAGAGCTGAAAGCAAGATGCTGTGGGGCCCAACTCGCCCTTTGGAAAGAAGCCTGCACGTTGTGCCTTTCAGCTATAGGGCAAAGTAGCACACCCAGAGCAGAAGTCCTACTTCCGCCAGATCAGGCCTGCAAAGAAACTGCGTTTCACAGGCCTTTGGAAGAGATGTTCCCACTAGGCTGTAAGAGCACTGTGCAGAGCGAGTTGTTTCTTAGCTTCCCAAAGAGCTGGAAGCAAGATGCTGTGGGGCCCAACTCGCCCTTTGGAAAGAAGCCTGCACGTTGTGCCTTTCAGCTCTAGGGCAAAGTAGCACACCCAGAGCAGAAGTCCTACTTCAGCCAGATCAGGCCTGCAAAGAAACTGCGTTTCACAGGCCTTTGGAAGAGATGTTCCCGGTAGGCTGTAAGAGCACTGTGCAGAGCGAGTTGTATCTTAGCTTCCCAAAGAGCTGGAAGCAAGATGCTGTGGGGCCCAACTCGCCCTTTGGAAAGAAGCCTGCACGTTGTGCCTTTCAGCTCTAGGGCAAAGTAGCACACCCAGAGCAGAAGTCCTACTTCAGCCAGATCAGGCCTGCAAAGAAACTGCGTTTCACAGGCCTTTGGAAGAGATGTTCCCGGTAGGCTGTAAGAGCACTGTGCAGAGCGAGTTGTTTCTTAGCTTCCCAAAGAGCTGGAAGCAAGATGCTGTGGGGCCCAACTCGCCCTTTGGAAAGAAGCCTGCACGTTGTGCCTTTCAGCTCTAGGGCAAAGTAGCACACCCAGAGCAGAAGTCCTACTTCAGCCAGATCAGGCCTGCAAAGAAACTGCGTTTCACAGGCCTTTAGAAGAGATGTTCAAGGTAGGCTGTAAGAGCACTGTGCAGAGCGAGTTGTTTCTTAGCTTCCCAAAGAGCTGGAAGCAAGATGCTGTGGGGCCCAACTCGCCCTTTGGAAAGAAGCCTGCACGTTGTGCCTTTCAGCTCTAGGGCAAAGTAGCACACCCAGAGCAGAAGTCCTACTTCAGCCAGATCAGGCCTGCAAAGAAACTGCGTTTCACAGGCCTTTGGAAGAGATGTTCCCGGTAGGCTGTAAGAGCACTGTGCAGAACGTGTTGTTTCTTAGCTTCCCAAAGAGCTGGAAGCAAGATGCTGTGGGGCCCAACTCGCCCTTTGGAAAGAAGCCTGCACGTTGTGCCTTTCAGCTCTAGGGCAAAGTAGCACACCCAGAGCAGAAGTCCTACTTCAGCCAGATCAGGCCTGCAAAGAAACTGCGTTTCACAGGCCTTTGGAAGAGATGTTCCCGGTAGGCTGTAAGAGCACTGTGCAGAGCGAGTTGTTTCTTAGCTTCCCAAAGAGCTGGAAGCAAGATGCTGTGGGGCCCAACTCGCCCTTTGGAAAGAAGCCTGCACGTTGTGCCTTTCAGCTCTAGGGCAAAGTAGCACACCCAGAGCAGAAGTCCTACTTCAGCCAGATCAGGCCTGCAAAGAAACTGCGTTTCACAGGCCTTTGGAAGAGATGTTCCCGGTAGGCTGTAAGAGCACTGTGCAGAGCGAGTGGTTTCTTAGCTTCCCAAAGAGCTGGATGCAAGATGCTGTGGGGCCCAACTCGCCCTTTGGAAAGAAGCCTGCACCTTGTGCCTTTCAGCTCTAGGGCAAAGTAGCACACCCAGAGCAGAAGTCCTACTTCAGCCAGAACAGGCCTGCAAAGAAACTGCGTTTCACAGGCCTTTGGAAGAGTTGTTCCCACTAGGCTGTAAGAGCACTGTGCAGAGCGAGTTGTTTCTTAGCTTCCCAAAGAGCTGGAAGCAAGATGCTGTGGGGCCCAACTCGCCCTTTGGAAAGAAGCCTGCACGTTGTGCCTTTCAGCTCTAGTGCAAAGTAGCACACCCAGAGCAGAAGTCCTACTTCAGCCAGATCAGGCCTGCAAGGAAACTGCGTTTCACAGGCCTTTGGAAGAGATGTTCCCGGTAGGCTGTAAGAGCACTGTGCAGAGCGAGTTGTTTCTTAGCTACCCAAAGAGCTGGAAGCAAGATGCTGTGGGGCCCAACTCGCCCTTTGGAAAGAAGACTGCACGTTGTGCCTTTCAGCTCTAGGGCAAAGTAGCACAACCAGAGCAGAAGTCCTACTTCAGCCAGATCAGGCCTGCAAAGAAACTGCGTTTCACAGGCCTTTGGAAGTGATGTTCCCGGTAGGCTGTAAGAGCACTGTGCAGAGCGAGTTGTTTCTTAGCTTCCCAAAGAGCTGGAAGCAAGATGCTGTGGGGCCCAACTCGCCCTTTGGAAAGAAGCCTGCACGTTGTGCCTTTCAGCTCTAGGGCAAAGTAGCACACCCAGAGCAGAAGTCCTACTTCAGCCAGATCAGGCCTGCAAAGAAACTGCGTTTCACAGGCCTTTGGAAGAGATGTTCCCGGTAGGCTGTAAGAGCACTGTGCAGAGCGAGTGGTTTCTTAGCTTCCCAAAGAGCTGGAAGCAAGATGCTGTGGGGCCCAACTCGCCCTTTGGAAAGAAGCCTGCACGTTGTGCCTTTCAGCTCTAGGGCAAAGTAGCACACCCAGAGCAGAAGTCCTACTTCAGCCAGATCAGGCCTGCAAAGAAACTGCGTTTCACAGGCCTTTGGAAGAGATGTTCCCGGTAGGCTGTAAGAGCACTGTGCAGAGCGAGTTGTTTCTTAGCTTCCCAAAGAGCTGGAAGCAAGATGCTGTGGGGCCCAACTCGCCCTTTGGAAAGAAGCCTGCACTTTGTGCCTTTCAGCTCTAGGGCAAAGTAGCACACCCAGAGCAGAAGTCCTACTTCAGCCAGATCAGGCCTGCAAAGAAACTGCGTTTCACAGGCCTTTGGAAGAGATGTTCCCGGTAGGCTGTAAGAGCACTGTGCAGAGCGAGTTGTTTCTTAGCTTCCCAAAGAGCTGGAAGCAAGATGCTGTGGGGCCCAACTCGCCCTTTGGAAAGAAGCCTGCACGTTGTGCCTTTCAGCTCTAGGGCAAAGTAGCACACCCAGAGCAGAAGTCCTACTTCAGCCAGATCAGGCCTGCAAAGAAACTGCGTTTCACAGGCCATTGGAAGAGATGTTCCCGGTAGGCTGTAAGAGCACTGTGCAGAGCGAGTTGTTTCTTAGCTTCCCAAAGAGCTGGAAGCAAGATGCTGTGGGGCCCAACTCGCCCTTTGGAAAGAAGCCTGCACGTTGTGCCTTTCAGCTCTAGGGCAAAGTAGCACACCCAGAGCAGAAGTCCTACTTCAGCCAGATCAGGCCTGCAAAGAAACTGCGTTTCACAGGCCTTTGGAAGAGATGTTCCCGGTAGGCTGTAAGAGCACTGTGCAGAGCGAGTTGTTTCTCAGCTTCCCAAAGAGCTGGAAGCAAGATGCTGTGGGGCCCAACTCGCCCTTTGGAAAGAAGCCTGCACGTTGTGCCTTTCAGCTCTAGGGCAAAGTAGCACACCCAGAGCAGAAGTCCTACTTCAGCCAGATCAGGCCTGCAAAGAAACTGCGTTTCACAGGCCTTTGGAAGAGATGTTCCCGGTAGGCTGTAAGAGCACTGTGCAGAGCGAGTTGTTTCTTAGCTACCCAAAGAGCTGGAAGCAAGATGCTGTGGGGCCCAACTCGCCCTTTGGAAAGAAGCCTGCACGTTGTGCCTTTCAGCTCTCGGGCAAAGTAGCACACCCAGAGCAGAAGTCCTACTTCAGCCAGATCAGGCCTGCAAAGAAACTGCGTTTCACAGGCCTTTGGAAGTGATGTTCCGGTAGGCTGTAAGAGCACTGTGCAGAGCGAGTTGTTTCTTAGCTTCCCAAAGAGCTGGAAGCAAGATGCTGTGGGGCCCAACTCGCCCTTTGGAAAGAAGCCTGCACGTTGTGCCTTTCAGCTCTAGGGCAAAGTAGCACACCCAGAGCAGAAGTCCTACTTCAGCCAGATCAGGCCTGCAAAGAAACTGCGTTTCACAGGCCTTTGGAAGAGATGTTCCCGGTAGGCTGTAAGAGCACTGTGCAGAGCGAGTGGTTTCTTAACTTCCCAAAGAGCTGGAAGCAAGATGCTGTGGGGCCCAACTCGCCCTTTGGAAAGAAGCCTGCACGTTGTGCCTTTCAGCTCTAGGGCAAAGTAGCACACCCAGAGCAGAAGTCCTACTTCAGCCAGATCAGGCCTGCAAAGAAACTGCGTTTCACAGGCCTTTGGAAGAGATGTTCCCGGTAGGCTGTAAGAGCACTGTGCAGAGCGAGTTGTTTCTTAGCTTCCCAAAGAGCTGGAAGCAAGATGCTGTGGGGCCCAACTCGCCCTTTGGAAAGAAGCCTGCACGTTGTGCCTTTCAGCTCTAGGGCAAAGTAGCACACCCAGAGCAGAAGTCCTACTTCAGCCAGATCAGGCCTGCAAAGAAACTGCGTTTCACAGGCCTTTGGAAGAGATGTTCCCGGTAGGCTGTAAGAGCACTGTGCAGAGCGAGTTGTTTCTTAGCTTCCCAAAGAGCTGGAAGCAAGATGCTGTGGGGCCCAACTCGCCCTTTGGAAAGAAGCCTGCACGTTGTGCCTTTCAGCTCTAGGGCAAAGTAGCACACCCAGAGCAGAAGTCCTACTTCAGCCAGATCAGGCCTGCAAAGAAACTGCGTTTCACAGGCCATTGGAAGAGATGTTCCCGGTAGGCTGTAAGAGCACTGTGCAGAGCGAGTTGTTTCTTAGCTTCCCAAAGAGCTGGAAGCAAGATGCTGTGGGGCCCAACTCGCCCTTTGGAAAGAAGCCTGCACGTTGTGCCTTTCAGCTCTAGGGCAAAGTAGCACACCCAGAGCAGAAGTCCTACTTCAGCCAGATCAGGCCTGCAAAGAAACTGCGTTTCACAGGCCTTTGGAAGAGATGTTCCCGGTAGGCTGTAAGAGCACTGTGCAGAGCGAGTTGTTTCTCAGCTTCCCAAAGAGCTGGAAGCAAGATGCTGTGGGGCCCAACTCGCCCTTTGGAAAGAAGCCTGCACGTTGTGCCTTTCAGCTCTAGGGCAAAGTAGCACACCCAGAGCAGAAGTCCTACTTCAGCCAGATCAGGCCTGCAAAGAAACTGCGTTTCACAGGCCTTTGGAAGTGATGTTCCCGGTAGGCTGTAAGAGCACTGTGCAGAGCGAGTTGTTTCTTAGCTACCCAAAGAGCTGGAAGCAAGATGCTGTGGGGCCCAACTCGCCCTTTGGAAAGAAGCCTGCACGTTGTGCCTTTCAGCTCTCGGGCAAAGTAGCACACCCAGAGCAGAAGTCCTACTTCAGCCAGATCAGGCCTGCAAAGAAACTGCGTTTCACAGGCCTTTGGAAGTGATGTTCCCGGTAGGCTGTAAGAGCACTGTGCAGAGCGAGTTGTTTCTTAGCTTCCCAAAGAGCTGGAAGCAAGATGCTGTGGGGCCCAACTCGCCCTTTGGAAAGAAGCCTGCACGTTGTGCCTTTCAGCTCTAGGGCAAAGTAGCACACCCAGAGCAGAAGTCCTACTTCAACCAGATCAGGCCTGCAAAGAAACTGCGTTTCACAGGCCTTTGGAAGAGATGTTCCCGGTAGGCTGTAAGAGCACTGTGCAGAGCGAGTTGTTTCTTAGCTTCCCAAAGAGCTGGAAGCAAGATGCTGTGGGGCCCAACTCGCCCTTTGGAAAGAAGCCTGCACGTTGTGCCTTTCAGCTCTAGGGCAAAGTAGCACACCCAGCGCAGAAGTCCTACTTCAGCCAGATCAGTCCTGCAAAGAAACTGCGTTTCACAGGCCTTTGGAAGAGATGTTCCCACTAGGCTGTAAGAGCACTGTGCAGAGCGAGTTGTTTCTTAGCTTCCCAAAGAGCTGGAAGCAAGATGCTGTGGGGCCCAACTCGCCCTTTGGAAAGAATCCTGCACGTTGTGCCTTTCAGCTCTAGGGCAGAGTAGCACACCCAGAGCAGAAGTCCTACTTCAGCCAGATCAGGCCTGCAAAGAAACTGCGTTTCACAGGCCTTTGGAAGAGATGTTCCCGGTAGGCTGTAAGAGCACTGTGCAGAGCGAGTTGTTTCTTAGCTTCCCAAAGAGCTGGAAGCAAGATGCTGTGGGGCCCAACTCGCCCTTTGGAAAGAAGCCTGCACGTTGTGCCTTTCAGCTCTAGGGCAAAGTAGCACACCCAGAGCAGAAGTCCTACTTCAGCCAGATCAGGCCTGCAAAGAAACTGCGTTTCACAGGCCTTTGGAAGAGATGTTCCCGGTAGGCTGTAAGAGCACTGTGCAGAGCGAGTTGTTTCTTAGCTTCCCAAAGAGCTGGAAGCAAGATGCTGTGGGGCCCAACTCGCCCTTTGGAAAGAAGCCTGCACGTTGTGCCTTTCAGCTCTAGGGCAAAGTAGCACACCCAGAGCAGAAGTCCTACTTCAGCCAGATCAGGCCTGCAAAGAAACTGCGTTTCACAGGCCTTTGGAAGAGATGTTCCCGGTAGGCTGTAAGAGCACTGTGCAGACCGAGTTGTTTCTTAGGTTCCCAAAGAGCTGGAAGCAAGATGCTGTGGGGCCCAACTCGCCCTTTGGAAAGAAGCTTGCACGTTGTGCCTTTCGGCTCTAGGGCAAAGTAGCACACCCAGAGCAGAAGTCCTACTTCAGCCAGATCAGGCCTGCAAAGAAACTGCGTTTCACAGGCCTTTGGAAGAGATGCTCCAACTAGGCTGTAAGAGCACTGTGCAGAGCGAGTTGTTTCTTAGCTTCCCAAAGAGCTGGAAGCAAGATGCTCTGGGGCCCAACTCGCCCTTTGGAAAGAAGCCTGCACGTTGTGCCTTTCAGCTCTAGGGCAAAGTAGCACACCCAGAGCAGAAGTCCTACTTCAGCCAGATCAGGCCTGCAAAGAAACTGCGTTTCACAGGCCTTTGGAAGAGATGTTCCCGGTAGGCTGTAAGAGCACTGTGCAGAGCGAGTTGTTTCTTAGCTTCCCAAAGAGCTGGAAGAAAGATGCTGTGGGGCCCATCTCGCCCTTTGGAAAGAAGCCTGCATGTTGTGCCTTTCAGCTCTAGGGCAAAGTAGCACACCCAGAGCAGAAGTCCTACTTCAGCCAGATCAGGCCTGCAAAGAAACTGCGTTTCACAGGCCTTTGGAAGAGATGTTCCCACTAGGCTGTAAGAGCACTGTGCAGAGCGAGTTGTTTCTTAGCTTCCCAAAGAGCTGGAAGCAAGATGCTGTGGGGCCCAACTCGCCCTTTGGAAAGAAGCCTTCACGTTGTGCCTTTCAGCTCGAGGGCAAAGTAGCACACCCAGAGCAGAAGTCCTACTTCAGCCAGATCAGGCCTGCAAAGAAACTGCGTTTCACAGGCCTTTGGAAGAGATGTTCCCGGTAGGCTGTAAGAGCACTGTGCAGAGCGAGTTGTTTCTTAGCTTCCCAAAGAGCTGGAAGCAAGATGCTGTGGGGCCCAACTCGCCCTTTGGAAAGAAGCCTGCACGTTGTGCCTTTCAGCTGTAGGGCAAAGTAGCACACCCAGAGCAGAAGTCCTACTTCAGCCAGATCAGGCCTGCAAAGAAACTGCCTTTCACAGGCCTTTGGAAGAGATGTTCCCGGTAGGCTGTAAGAGCACTGTGCAGAGCGAGTTGTTTCTTAGCTTCCCAAAGAGCTGGAAGCAAGATGCTGTGGGGCCCAACTCGCCCTTTGGAAAGAAGCCTGCACGTTGTGCCTTTCAGCTCTAGGGCAAAGTAGCACACCCAGAGCAGAAGTCCTACTTCAGCCAGATCAGGCCTGCAAAGAAACTGCATTTCACAGGCCTTTGGAAGAGATGTTCCCGGTAGGCTGTAAGAGCACTGTGCAGAGCGAGTTGTATCTTAGCTTGCCAAAGAGCTGGCAGCAAGATGCTGTGGGGCCCAACTCGCCCTTTGGAAAGAAGCCTGCACGTTGTGCCTTTCAGCTCTAGGGCAAAGTAGCACACCCAGAGCAGAAGTCCTACTTCAGCCAGATCAGGCCTGCAAAGAAACTGCGTTTCACAGGCCTTTGGAAGAGATGTTCCCACTAGGCTGTAAGAGCACTGTGCAGAGCGAGTTGTTTCTTAGCTTCCCAAAGAGCTGAAAGCAAGATGCTGTGGGGCCCAACTCGCCCTTTGGAAAGAAGCCTGCACGTTGTGCCTTTCAGCTATAGGGCAAAGTAGCACACCCAGAGCAGAAGTCCTACTTCCGCCAGATCAGGCCTGCAAAGAAACTGCGTTTCACAGGCCTTTGGAAGAGATGTTCCCACTAGGCTGTAAGAGCACTGTGCAGAGCGAGTTGTTTCTTAGCTTCCCAAAGAGCTGGAAGCAAGATGCTGTGGGGCCCAACTCGCCCTTTGGAAAGAAGCCTGCACGTTGTGCCTTTCAGCTCTAGGGCAAAGTAGCACACCCAGAGCAGAAGTCCTACTTCAGCCAGATCAGGCCTGCAAAGAAACTGCGTTTCACAGGCCTTTGGAAGAGATGTTCCCGGTAGGCTGTAAGAGCACTGTGCAGAGCGAGTTGTATCTTAGCTTCCCAAAGAGCTGGAAGCAAGATGCTGTGGGGCCCAACTCGCCCTTTGGAAAGAAGCCTGCACGTTGTGCCTTTCAGCTCTAGGGCAAAGTAGCACACCCAGAGCAGAAGTCCTACTTCAGCCAGATCAGGCCTGCAAAGAAACTGCGTTTCACAGGCCTTTGGAAGAGATGTTCCCGGTAGGCTGTAAGAGCACTGTGCAGAGCGAGTTGTTTCTTAGCTTCCCAAAGAGCTGGAAGCAAGATGCTGTGGGGCCCAACTCGCCCTTTCTAAAGAAGCCTGCACGTTGTGCCTTTCAGCTCTAGGGCAAAGTAGCACACCCAGAGCAGAAGTCCTACTTCAGCCAGATCAGGCCTGCAAAGAAACTGCGTTTCACAGGCCTTTAGAAGAGATGTTCAAGGTAGGCTGTAAGAGCACTGTGCAGAGCGAGTTGTTTCTTAGCTTCCCAAAGAGCTGGAAGCAAGATGCTGTGGGGCCCAACTCGCCCTTTGGAAAGAAGCCTGCACGTTGTGCCTTTCAGCTCTAGGGCAAAGTAGCACACCCAGAGCAGAAGTCCTACTTCAGCCAGATCAGGCCTGCAAAGAAACTGCGTTTCACAGGCCTTTGGAAGAGATGCTCCCGGTAGGCTGTCAGAGCACTGTGCATAGCGTGTTGTTTCTTAGCTTCCCAAAGAGCTGGAAGCAAGATGCTGTGGGGCCCAACTCGCCCTTTGGAAAGAAGCCTGCACGTTGTGCCTTTCAGCTCTAGGGCAAAGTAGCACACCCAGAGCAGAAGTCCTACTTCAGCCAGATCAGGCCTGCAAAGAAACTGCGTTTCACAGGCCTTTGGAAGAGATGTTCCCGGTAGGCTGTAAGAGCACTGTGCAGAGCGAGTTGTTTCTTAGCTTCCCAAAGTGCTGGAAGCAAGATGCTGTGGGGCCCAACTCGCCCTTTGGAAAGAAGCCTGCACGTTGTGCCTTTCAGCTCTAGGGCAAAGTAGCACACCCAGAGCAGAAGTCCTACTTCAGCCAGATCAGGCCTGCAAAGAAACTGCGTTTCACAGGCCTTTGGAAGAGATGTTCCCGGTAGGCTGTAAGAGAACTGTGCAGAGCGAGTTGTTTCTTAGCTTCCCAAAGAGCTGTAAGCAAGATGCTGTGGGGCCCAACTCGCCCTTTGGAAAGAAGCCTGCACGTTGTGCCTTTCAGCTCTAGGGCAAAGTAGCACACCCAGAGCAGAAGTCCTACTTCAGCCAGATCAGGCCTGCAAAGAAACTGCGTTTCACAGGCCTTTGGAAGAGATGTTCCCGGTAGGCTGTAAGAGCACTGTGCAGAGCGAGTGGTTTCTTAGCTTCCCAAAGAGCTGGATGCAAGATGCTGTGGGGCCCAACTCGCCCTTTGGAAAGAAGCCTGCACGTTTTGCCTTTCAGCTCTAGGGCAAAGTAGCACACCCAGAGCAGAAGTCCTACTTCAGCCAGATCAGGCCTGCAAAGAAACTGCGTTTCACAGGCCTTTGGAAGAGTTGTTCCCACTAGGCTGTAAGAGCACTGTGCAGAGCGAGTTGTTTCTTAGCTTCCCAAAGAGCTGGAAGCAAGATGCTGTGGGGCCCAACTCGCCCTTTGGAAAGAAGCCTGCACGTTGTGCCTTTCAGCTCTAGTGCAAAGTAGCACACCCAGAGCAGAAGTCCTACTTCAGCCAGATCAGGCCTGCAAGGAAACTGCGTTTCACAGGCCTTTGGAAGAGATGTTCCCGGTAGGCTGTAAGAGCACTGTGCAGAGCGAGTTGTTTCTTAGCTACCCAAAGAGCTGGAAGCAAGATGCTGTGGGGCCCAACTCGCCCTTTGGAAAGAAGCCTGCACGTTGTGCCTTTCAGCTCTAGGGCAAAGTAGCACACCCAGAGCAGAAGTCCTACTTCAGCCAGATCAGGCCTGCAAAGAAACTGCGTTTCACAGGCCTTTGGAAGAGATGTTCCCGGTAGGCTGTAAGAGCACTGTGCAGAGCGAGTTGTTTCTTAGCTTCCCAAAGAGCTGGAAGCAAGATGCTGTGGGGCCCAACTCGCCCTTTGGAAAGAAGCCTGCACGTTGTGCCTTTCAGCTCTAGGGCAAAGTAGCACACCCAGAGCAGAAGTCCTACTTCAGCCAGATCAGGCCTGCAAAGAAACTGCGTTTCACAGGCCTTTGGAAGAGATGTTCCCGGTAGGCTGTAAGAGCACTGTGCAGAGCGAGTTGTTTCTTAGCTTCCCAAAGAGCTGGAAGCAAGATGCTGTGGGGCCCAACTCGCCCTTTGGAAAGAAGCCTGCACGTTGTGCCTTTCAGCTCTAGGGCAAAGTAGCACACCCAGAGCAGAAGTCCTACTTCAGCCAGATCAGGCCTGCAAAGAAACTGCGTTTCACAGGCCTTTGGAAGAGATGTTCCCGGTAGGCTGTAAGAGCACTGTGCAGAGCGAGTTGTTTCTTAGCTTCCCAAAGAGCTGGAAGCAAGATGCTGTGGGGCCCAACTCGCCCTTTGGAAAGAAGCCTGCACGTTGTGCCTTTCAGCTCTAGGGCAAAGTAGCACACCCAGAGCAGAAGTCCTACTTCAGCCAGATCAGGCCTGCAAAGAAACTGCGTTTCACAGGCCTTTGGAAGAGATGTTCCCGGTAGGCTGTAAGAGCACTGTGCAGAGCGAGTTGTTTCTCAGCTTCCCAAAGAGCTGGAAGCAAGATGCTGTGGGGCCCAACTCGCCCTTTGGAAAGAAGCCTGCACGTTGTGCCTTTCAGCTCTAGGGAAAGGTGGAACACCCAGAGCAGAAGTCCTACTTCAGCCAGATCAGGCCTGCAAAGAAACTGCGTTTCACAGGCCTTTGGAAGAGATGTTCCCGGTAGGCTGTAAGAGCACTGTGCAGAGCGAGTTGTTTCTTAGCTACCCAAAGAGCTGTAAGCAAGATGCTGTGGGGCCCAACTCGCCCTTTGGAAAGAAGCCTGCACGTTGTGCCTTTCAGCTCTCGGGCAAAGTAGCACACCCAGAGCAGAAGTCCTACTTCAGCCAGATCAGGCCTGCAAAGAAACTGCGTTTCACAGGCCTTTGGAAGTGATGTTCCCGGTAGGCTGTAAGAGCACTGTGCAGAGCGAGTTGTTTCTTAGCTTCCCAAAGAGCTGGCAGCAAGATGCTGTGGGGCCCAACTCGCCCTTTGGAAAGAAGCCTGCACGTTGTGCCTTTCAGCTCTAGGGCAAAGTAGCACACCCAGAGCAGAAGTCCTACTTCAACCAGATCAGGCCTGCAAAGAAACTGCGTTTCACAGGCCTTTGGAAGAGATGTTCCCGGTAGGCTGTAAGAGCACTGTGCAGAGCGAGTTGTTTCTTAGCTTCCCAAAGAGCTGGAAGCAAGATGCTGTGGGGCCCAACTCGCCCTTTGGAAAGAAGCCTGCACGTTGTGCCTTTCAGCTCTAGGGCAAAGTAGCACACCCAGCGCAGAAGTCCTACTTCAGCCAGATCAGGCCTGCAAAGAAACTGCGTTTCACAGGCCTTTGGAAGAGATGTTCCCACTAGGCTGTAAGAGCACTGTGCAGAGCGAGTTGTTTCTTAGCTTCCCAAAGAGCTGGAAGCAAGATGCTGTGGGGCCCAACTCGCCCTTTGGAAAGAATCCTGCACGTTGTGCCTTTCAGCTCTAGGGCAGAGTAGAACACCCAGAGCAGAAGTCCTACTTCAGCCAGATCAGGCCTGCAAAGAAACTGCGTTTCACAGGCCTTTGGAAGAGATGTTCCCGGTAGGCTGTAAGAGCACTGTGCAGAGCGAGTTGTTTCTTAGCTTCCCAAAGAGCTGGAAGCAAGATGCTGTGGGGCCCAACTCGCCCTTTGGAAAGAAGCCTGCACGTTGTGCCTTTCAGCTCTAGGGCAAAGTAGCACACCCAGAGCAGAAGTCCTACTTCAGCCAGATCAGGCCTGCAAAGAAACTGCGTTTCACAGGCCTTTGGAAGAGATGTTCCCGGTAGGCTGTAAGAGCACTGTGCAGAGCGAGTTGTTTCTTAGCTTCCCAAAGAGCTGGAAGCAAGATGCTGTGGGGCCCAACTCGCCCTTTGGAAAGAAGCCTGCACGTTGTGCCTTTCAGCTCTAGGGCAAAGTAGCACACCCAGAGCAGAAGTCCTACTTCAGCCAGATCAGGCCTGCAAAGAAACTGCGTTTCACAGGCCTTTGGAAGAGATGTTCCCGGTAGGCTGTAAGAGCACTGTGCAGAGCGAGTTGTATCTTAGCTTCCCAAAGAGCTGGAAGCAAGATGCTGTGGGGCCCAACTCGACCTTTGGAAAGAAGCCTGCACGTTGTGCCTTTCAGCTCTAGGGCAAAGTAGCACACCCAGAGCAGAAGTCCTACTTCAGCCAGATCAGGCCTGCAAAGAAACTGCGTTTCACAGGCCTTTGGAAGAGATGTTCCCGGTAGGCTGTAAGAGCACTGTGCAGAGCGAGTGGTTTCTTAGCTTCCCAAAGAGCTGGATGCAAGATGCTGTGGGGCCCAACTCGCCCTTTGGAAAGAAGCCTGCACGTTTTGCCTTTAAGCTCTAGGGCAAAGTAGCACACCCAGAGCAGAAGTCCTACTTCAGCCAGATCAGGCCTGCAAAGAAACTGCGTTTCACAGGCCTTTGGAAGAGTTGTTCCCACTAGGCTGTAAGAGCACTGTGCAGAGCGAGTTGTTTCTTAGCTTCCCAAAGAGCTGGAAGCAAGATGCTGTGGGGCCCAACTCGCCCTTTGGAAAGAAGCCTGCACGTTGTGCCTTTCAGCTCTAGTGCAAAGTAGCACACCAAGAGCAGAAGTCCTACTTCAGCCAGATCAGGCCTGCAAGGAAACTGCGTTTCACAGGCCTTTGGAAGAGATGTTCCCGGTAGGCTGTAAGAGCACTGTGCAGAGCGAGTTGTTTCTTAGCTACCCAAAGAGCTGGAAGCAAGATGCTGTGGGGCCCAACTCGCCCTTTGGAAAGAAGCCTGCACGTTGTGCCTTTCAGCTCTAGGGCAAAGTAGCACACCCAGAGCAGAAGTCCTACTTCAGCCAGATCAGGCCTGCAAAGAAACTGCGTTTCACAGGCCTTTGGAAGTGATGTTCCCGGTAGGCTGTAAGAGCACTGTGCAGAGCGAGTTGTTTCTTAGCTTCCCAAAGAGCTGGAAGCAAGATGCTGTGGGGCCCAACTCGCCCTTTGGAAAGAAGCCTGCACGTTGTGCCTTTCAGCTCTAGGGCAAAGTAGCACACCCAGAGCAGAAGTCCTACTTCAGCCAGATCAGGCCTGCAAAGAAACTGCGTTTCACAGGCCTTTGGAAGAGATGTTCCCGGTAGGCTGTAAGAGCACTGTGCAGAGCGAGTGGTTTCTTAGCTTCCCAAAGAGCTGGAAGCAAGATGCTGTGGGGCCCAACTCGCCCTTTGGAAAGAAGCCTGCACGTTGTGCCTTTCAGCTCTAGGGCAAAGTAGCACACCCAGAGCAGAAGTCCTACTTCAGCCAGATCAGGCCTGCAAAGAAACTGCGTTTCACAGGCCTTTGGAAGAGATGTTCCCGGTAGGCTGTAAGAGCACTGTGCAGAGCGAGTGGTTTCTTAGCTTCCCAAAGAGCTGGAAGCAAGATGCTGTGGGGCCCAAGTCGCCCTTTGGAAAGAAGCCTGCACGTTGTGCCTTTCAGCTCTAGGGCAAAGTAGCACACCCAGAGCAGAAGTCCTACTTCAGCCAGATCAGGCCTGCAAAGAAACTGCGTTTCACAGGCCTTTGGAAGAGATGTTCCCGGTAGGCTGTAAGAGCACTGTGCAGAGCGAGTTGTTTCTTAGCTTCCCAAAGAGCTGGAAGCAAGATGCTGTGGGGCCCAACTCGCCCTTTGGAAAGAAGCCTGCACGTTGTGCCTTTCAGCTCTAGGGCAAAGTAGCACACCCAGAGCAGAAGTCCTACTTCAGCCAGATCAGGCCTGCAAAGAAACTGCGTTTCACAGGCCTTTGGAAGAGATGTTCCCGGTAGGCTGTAAGAGCACTGTGCAGAGCGAGTTGTTTCTTAGCTACCCAAAGAGCTGGAAGCAAGATGCTGTGGGGCCCAACTCGCCCTTTGGAAAGAAGCCTGCACGTTGTGCCTTTCAGCTCTCGGGCAAAGTAGCACACCCAGAGCAGAAGTCCTACTTCAGCCAGATCAGGCCTGCAAAGAAACTGCGTTTCACAGGCCTTTGGAAGTGATGTTCCCGGTAGGCTGTAAGAGCACTGTGCAGAGCGAGTTGTTTCTTAGCTTCCCAAAGAGCTGAAAGCAAGATGCTGTGGGGCCCAACTCGCCCTTTGGAAAGAAGCCTGCACGTTGTGCCTTTCAGCTCTAGGGCAAAGTAGCACACCCAGAGCAGAAGTCCTACTTCAACCAGATCAGGCCTGCAAAGAAACTGCGTTTCACAGGCCTTTGGAAGAGATGTTCCCGGTAGGCTGTAAGAGCACTGTGCAGAGCGAGTTGTTTCTTAGCTTCCCAAAGAGCTGGAAGCAAGATGCTGTGGGGCCCAACTCGCCCTTTGGAAAGAAGCCTGCACGTTGTGCCTTTCAGCTCTAGGGCAAAGTAGCACACCCAGCGCAGAAGTCCTACTTCAGCCAGATCAGGCCTGCAAAGAAACTGCGTTTCACAGGCCTTTGGAAGAGATGTTCCCACTAGGCTGTAAGAGCACTGTGCAGAGCGAGTTGTTTCTTAGCTTCCCAAAGAGCTGGAAGCAAGATGCTGTGGGGCCCAACTCGCCCTTTGGAAAGAATCCTGCACGTTGTGCCTTTCAGCTCTAGGGCAGAGTAGAACACCCAGAGCAGAAGTCCTACTTCAGCCAGATCAGGCCTGCAAAGAAACTGCGTTTCACAGGCCTTTGGAAGAGATGTTCCCGGTAGGCTGTAAGAGCACTGTGCAGAGCGAGTTGTTTCTTAGCTTCCCAAAGAGCTGGAAGCAAGATGCTGTGGGGCCCAACTCGCCCTTTGGAAAGAAGCCTGCACGTTGTGCCTTTCAGCTCTAGGGCAAAGTAGCACACCCAGAGCAGAAGTCCTACTTCAGCCAGATCAGGCCTGCAAAGAAACTGCGTTTCACAGGCCTTTGGAAGAGATGTTCCCGGTAGGCTGTAAGAGCACTGTGCAGAGCGAGTTGTTTCTTAGCTTCCCAAAGAGCTGGAAGCAAGATGCTGTGGGGCCCAACTCGCCCTTTGGAAAGAAGCCTGCACGTTGTGCCTTTCAGCTCTAGGGCAAAGTAGCACACCCAGAGCAGAAGTCCTACTTCAGCCAGATCAGGCCTGCAAAGAAACTGCGTTTCACAGGCCTTTGGAAGAGATGTTCCCGGTAGGCTGTAAGAGCACTGTGCAGAGCGAGTTGTATCTTAGCTTCCCAAAGAGCTGGAAGCAAGATGCTGTGGGGCCCAACTCGACCTTTGGAAAGAAGCCTGCACGTTGTGCCTTTCAGCTCTAGGGCAAAGTAGCACACCCAGAGCAGAAGTCCTACTTCAGCCAGATCAGGCCTGCAAAGAAACTGCGTTTCACAGGCCTTTGGAAGAGATGTTCCCGGTAGGCTGTAAGAGCACTGTGCAGAGCGAGTGGTTTCTTAGCTTCCCAAAGAGCTGGATGCAAGATGCTGTGGGGCCCAACTCGCCCTTTGGAAAGAAGCCTGCACGTTTTGCCTTTAAGCTCTAGGGCAAAGTAGCACACCCAGAGCAGAAGTCCTACTTCAGCCAGATCAGGCCTGCAAAGAAACTGCGTTTCACAGGCCTTTGGAAGAGTTGTTCCCACTAGGCTGTAAGAGCACTGTGCAGAGCGAGTTGTTTCTTAGCTTCCCAAAGAGCTGGAAGCAAGATGCTGTGGGGCCCAACTCGCCCTTTGGAAAGAAGCCTGCACGTTGTGCCTTTCAGCTCTAGTGCAAAGTAGCACACCAAGAGCAGAAGTCCTACTTCAGCCAGATCAGGCCTGCAAGGAAACTGCGTTTCACAGGCCTTTGGAAGAGATGTTCCCGGTAGGCTGTAAGAGCACTGTGCAGAGCGAGTTGTTTCTTAGCTACCCAAAGAGCTGGAAGCAAGATGCTGTGGGGCCCAACTCGCCCTTTGGAAAGAAGCCTGCACGTTGTGCCTTTCAGCTCTAGGGCAAAGTAGCACACCCAGAGCAGAAGTCCTACTTCAGCCAGATCAGGCCTGCAAAGAAACTGCGTTTCACAGGCCTTTGGAAGTGATGTTCCCGGTAGGCTGTAAGAGCACTGTGCAGAGCGAGTTGTTTCTTAGCTTCCCAAAGAGCTGGAAGCAAGATGCTGTGGGGCCCAACTCGCCCTTTGGAAAGAAGCCTGCACGTTGTGCCTTTCAGCTCTAGGGCAAAGTAGCACACCCAGAGCAGAAGTCCTACTTCAGCCAGATCAGGCCTGCAAAGAAACTGCGTTTCACAGGCCTTTGGAAGAGATGTTCCCGGTAGGCTGTAAGAGCACTGTGCAGAGCGAGTGGTTTCTTAGCTTCCCAAAGAGCTGGAAGCAAGATGCTGTGGGGCCCAACTCGCCCTTTGGAAAGAAGCCTGCACGTTGTGCCTTTCAGCTCTAGGGCAAAGTAGCACACTCAGAGCAGAAGTCCTACTTCAGCCAGATCAGGCCTGCAAAGAAACTGCGTTTCACAGGCCTTTGGAAGAGATGTTCCCGGTAGGCTGTAAGAGCACTGTGCAGAGCGAGTGGTTTCTTAGCTTCCCAAAGAGCTGGAAGCAAGATGCTGTGGGGCCCAAGTCGCCCTTTGGAAAGAAGCCTGCACGTTGTGCCTTTCAGCTCTAGGGCAAAGTAGCACACCCAGAGCAGAAGTCCTACTTCAGCCAGATCAGGCCTGCAAAGAAACTGCGTTTCACAGGCCTTTGGAAGAGATGTTCCCGGTAGGCTGTAAGAGCACTGTGCAGAGCGAGTTGTTTCTTAGCTTCCCAAAGAGCTGGAAGCAAGATGCTGTGGGGCCCAACTCGCCCTTTGGAAAGAAGCCTGCACGTTGTGCCTTTCAGCTCTAGGGCAAAGTAGCACACCCAGAGCAGAAGTCCTACTTCAGCCAGATCAGGCCTGCAAAGAAACTGCGTTTCACAGGCCTTTGGAAGAGATGTTCCCGGTAGGCTGTAAGAGCACTGTGCAGAGCGAGTTGTTTCTTAGCTACCCAAAGAGCTGGAAGCAAGATGCTGTGGGGCCCAAGTCGCCCTTTGGAAAGAAGCCTGCACGTTGTGCCTTTCAGCTCTCGGGCAAAGTAGCACACCCAGAGCAGAAGTCCTACTTCAGCCAGATCAGGCCTGCAAAGAAACTGCGTTTCACAGGCCTTTGGAAGTGATGTTCCCGGTAGGCTGTAAGAGCACTGTGCAGAGCGAGTTGTTTCTTAGCTTCCCAAAGAGCTGGAAGCAAGATGCCGTGGGGCCCAACTCGCCCTTTGGAAAGAAGCCTGCACGTTGTGCCTTTCAGCTCTAGGGCAAAGTAGCACACCCAGAGCAGAAGTCCTACTTCAGCCAGATCAGGCCTGCAAAGAAACTGCGTTTCACAGGCCTTTGGAAGAGATGTTCCCGGTAGGCTGTAAGAGCACTGTGCAGAGCGAGTTGTTTCTTAGCTTCCCAAAGAGCTGGAAGCAAGATGCTGTGGGGCCCAACTCGCCCTTTGGAAAGAAGCCTGCACGTTGTGCCTTTCAGCTCTAGGGCAAAGTAGCACACCCAGAGCAGAAGTCCTACTTCAGCCAGATCAGGCCTGCAAAGAAACTGCGTTTCACAGGCCTTTGGAAGAGATGTTCCCGATAGGCTGTAAGAGCAGTGTGCAGAGCGAGTTGTTTCTTACCTTCCCAAAGAGCTGGAAGCAAGATGCTGTGGGGCCCAACTCGCCCTATGGAAAGAAGCCTGCACGTTGTGCCTTTCAGCTCTAGGGCAAAGTAGCACACCCAGAGCAGAAGTCCTACTTCAGCCAGATCAGGCCTGCAAAGAAACTGCGTTTCACAGGCCTTTGGAAGAGATGTTCCCGGTAGGCTGTAAGAGCACAGTGCAGAGCGAGTTGTATCTTAGCTTCGAAAGAGCTGGAAGCAAGATGCTGTGGGGCCCAACTCGACCTTTGGAAAGAAGCCTGCACGTTGTGCCTTTCAGCTCTAGGGCAAAGTAGCACACCCAGAGCAGAAGTCCTACTTCAGCCAGATCAGGCCTGCAAAGAAACTGCGTTTCACAGGCCTTTGGAAGAGATGTTCCCGGTAGGCTGTAAGAGCACTGTGCAGAGCGAGTTGTTTCTTAGCTTCCCAAAGAGCTGGAAGCAAGATGCTGTGGGGCCCAACTCGCCCTTTGGAAAGAAGCCTGCACGTTGTGCCTTTCAGCTCTGGGGCAAAGTAGCACACCCAGAGCAGAAGTCCTACTTCAGCCAGATCAGGCCTGCAAAGAAACTGCGTTTCACAGGCCTTTGGAAGAGATGTTCCCGGTAGGCTGTAAGAGCACTGTGCAGAGCGAGTTGTTTCTTAGCTTCCCAAAGAGCTGGAAGCAAGATGCTGTGGGGCCCAACTCGCCCTTTGGAAAGAAGCCTGCACGTTGTGCCTTTCAGCTCTAGGGCAAAGTAGCACACCCAGAGCAGAAGTCCTACTTCAGCCAGATCAGGCCTGCAAAGAAAGTGCGTTTCACAGGACTTTGGAAGAGATGTTCCCACTAGGCTGTAAGAGCACTGTGCAGAGCGAGTTGTTTCTTAGCTTCCCAAAGAGCTGGAAGCAAGATGCTGTGGGGCCCAACTCGCCCTTTGGAAAGAAGCCTGCACGTCGTGCCTTTCAGCTCTAGGGCAAAGTAGCACACCCAGAGCAGAAGTCCTACTTCAGCCAGATCAGGCCTGCAAAGAAACTGCGTTTCACAGGCCTTTGGAAGAGATGTTCCCGGTAGGCTGTAAGAGCACTGTGCAGAGCGAGTTCTTTCTTAGCTTCCCAAAGAGCTGGAAGCAAGGTGCTGTGGGGCTCAACTCGCCCTTTGGAAAGAAGCCTGCACGTCGTGCCTTTCAACTCTAGGGCAAAGTAGCACACCCAGAGCAGAAGTCCTACTTCAGCCAGATCAGGCCTGCAAAGAAACTGCGTTTCACAGGCCTTTGGAAGAGATGTTCCCGGTAGGCTGTAAGAGCACTGTGCAGAGCGAGTTGTTTCTTATCTTCCCAAAGAGCTGGAACCAAGATGCTGTGGGGCCCAACTCGCCCTTTGGAAAGAAGCCTGCACATTGTGCCTTTCAGCTCTAGGTCAAAGTAGCACACCCAGCGCAGAAGTCCTACTTCAGCCAGATCAGGCCTGCAAAGAAACTGCGTTTCACAGGCCTTTGGAAGAGATGTTCCCGGTAGGCTGTAAGAGCACTGTGCAGAGCGAGTTGTTTCTTAGCTTCCCAAAGAGCTGGAAGCAAGATGCTGTGGGGCCCAACTCGCCCTTTGGAAAGAAGCCTGCACGTTGTGCCTTTCAGCTCTAGGGCAAAGTAGCACACCCAGAGCAGAAGTCCTACTTCAGCCAGATCAGGCCTGCAAAGAAACTGCGTTTCACAGGCCTTTGGAAGAGATGTTCCCGGTAGGCTGTAAGAGCACTGTGCAGAGCGAGTTGTTTCTTAGCTTCCCAAAGAGCTGGAAGCAAGATGCTGTGGGGCCCAACTCGCCCTTTGGAAAGAAGCCTGCACGTTGTGCCTTTCAGCTCTAGGGCAAAGTAGCACACCCAGAGCAGAAGTCCTACTTCAGCCAGATCAGGCCTGCAAAGAAACTGCGTTTCACAGGCCTTTGGAAGAGATGTTCCCGGTAGGCTGTAAGAGCACTGTGCAGAGCGAGTTGTTTCTTAGCTTCCCAAAGAGCTGGAAGCAAGATGCTGTGGGGCCCAACTCGCCCTTTGGAAAGAAGCCTGCACGTTGTGCCTTTCAGCTCTAGGGCAAAGTAGCACACCCAGAGCAGAAGTCCTACTTCAGCCAGATCAGGCCTGCTAAGAAACTGCATTTCACAGGCCTTTGGAAGAGATGTTCCCGGTAGGCTGTAAGAGCACTGTGCAGAGCGAGTTGTTTCTTATCTTCCCAAAGAGCTGGAACCAAGATGCTGTGGGGCCCAACTCGCCCTTTGGAAAGAAGCCTGCACATTGTGCCTTTCAGCTCTAGTTCAAAGTAGCACACCCAGCGCAAAAGTCCTACTTCAGCCAGATCAGGCCTGCAAAGAAACTGCGTTTCACAGGCCTTTGGAAGAGATGTTCCCGGGAGGCTGTAAGAGCACTGTGCAGAGCGAGTTGTTTCTTAGCTTCCCAAAGAGCTGGAAGCAAGATGCTGTGGGGCCCAACTCGCCCTTTGGAAAGAAGCCTGCACGTTGTGCCTTTCAGCTCTAGGGCAAAGTAGCACACCCAGAGCAGAAGTCCTACTTCAGCCAGATCAGGCCTGCAAAGAAACTGCGTTTCACAGGCCTTTGGAAGAGATGTTCCCGGTAGGCTGTAAGAGCACTGTGCAGAGCGAGTTGTTTCTTAGCTTCCCAAAGAGCTGGAAGCAAGATGCTGTGGGGCCCAACTCGCCCTTTGGAAAGAAGCCTGCACGTCGTGCCTTTCAGCTCTAGGGCAAAGTAGCACACCCAGAGCAGAAGTCCTACTTCAGCCAGATCAGGCCTGCAAAGAAACTGCGTTTCACAGGCCTTTGGAAGAGATGTTCCCGGTAGGCTGTAAGAGCACTGTGCAGAGCGAGTTGTTTCTTAGCTTCCCAAAGAGCTGGAAGCAAGATGCTGTGGGGCCCAACTCGCCCTTTGGAAAGAAGCCTGCACGTTGTGCCTTTCAGCTCTAGGGCAAAGTAGCACACCCAGAGCAGAAGTCCTACTTCAGCCAGATCAGGCCTGCAAAGAAACTGCGTTTCACAGGCCTTTGGAAGAGATGTTCCCGGTAGGCTGTAAGAGCACTGTGCAGAGCGAGTTGTTTCTTAGGTTCCCAAAGAGCTGGAAGCAAGATGCTGTGGGGCCCAACTCGCCCTTTGGAAAGAAGCCTGCACGTTGTGCCTTTCAGCTCTAGGGCAAAGTAGCACACCCAGAGCAGAAGTCCTACTTCAGCCAGATCAGGCCTGCAAAGAAACTGCGTTTCACAGGCCTTTGGAAGAGATGTTCCCGGTAGGCTGTAAGAGCACTGTGCAGAGCGAGTTGTTTCTTAGCTTCCCAAAGAGCTGGAAGCAAGATGCTGTGGGGCCCAACTCGCCCTTTGGAAAGAAGCCTTCTCGTTGTGCCTTTCAGCTCGAGGGCAAAGTAGCACACCCAGAGCAGAAGTCCTACTTCAGCCAGATCAGGCCTGCAAAGAAACTGCGTTTCACAGGCCTTTGGAAGAGATGTTCCCGGTAGGCTGTAAGAGCACTGTGCAGAGCGAGTTTTTTCTTAGCTTCCCAAAGAGCTGGAAGCAAGATGCTGTGGGGCCCAACTCGCCCTTTGGAAAGAAGCCTGCACGTTGTGCCTTTCAGCTCTAGGGCAAAGTAGCACACCCAGAGCAGAAGTCCTACTTCAGCCAGATCAGGCCTGCAAAGAAACTGCGTTTCACAGGCCTTTGGAAGAGATGTTCCCACTAGGCTGTAAGAGCACTGTGCAGAGCGAGTTGTTTCTCAGCTTCCCAAAGAGCTGGAAGCAAGATGCTGTGGGGCCCAACTCGCCCTTTGGAAAGAAGCCTGCACGTTGTGCCTTTCAGCTCTAGGGCAAAGTAGCACACCCAGAGCAGAAGTCCTACTTCAGCCAGATCAGGCCTGCAAAGAAACTGCATTTCACAGGCCTTTGGAAGAGATGTTCCTGGTAGGCTGTAAGAGCACTGTGCAGAGCGAGTTGTATCTTAGCTTCCCAAAGAGCTGGAAGCAAGATGCTGTGGGGCCCAACTCGCCCTTTGGAAAGAAGCCTGCACGTTGTGCCTTTCAGCTCTAGGGCAAAGTAGCACACCCAGAGCAGAAGTCCTACTTCAGCCAGATCAGGCCTGCAAAGAAACTGCGTTTCACAGGCCTTTGGAGGAGATCTTCCCGGTAGGCTGTAAGAGCACTGTGCAGAGCGAGTTGTTTCTTAGCTTCCCAAAGAGCTGGAAGCAAGATGCTGTGGGGCCCAACTCGCCCTTTGGAAAGAAGCCTGCACGTTGTGCCTTTCAGCTCTAGGGCAAAGTAGCACACCCAGAGCAGAAGTCCTACTTCAGCCAGATCAGGCCTGCAAAGAAACTGCGTTTCACAGGCCTTTGGAAGAGATGTTCCCACTAGGCTGTAAGAGCACTGTGCAGAGCGAGTTGTTTCTTCGCTTCCCAAAGAGCTGGAAGCAAGATGCTGTGGGGCCCAACTCGCCCTTTGGAAAGAAGCCTGCACGTTGTGCCTTTCAGCTCTAGGGCAAAGTAGCACACCCAGAGCAGAAGTCCTACTTCAGCCAGATCAGGCCTGCAAAGAAACTGCGTTTCACAGGCCTTTGGAAGAGATGTTCCCGGTAGGCTGTAAGAGCACTGTGCAGAGCGAGTTGTTTCTTATCTTCCCAAAGAGCTGGAACCAAGATGCTGTGGGGCCCAACTCGCCCTTTGGAAAGAAGCCTGCACATTGTGCCTTTCAGCTCTAGGTCAAAGTAGCACACCCAGCGCAGAAGTCCTACTTCAGCCAGATCAGGCCTGCAAAGAAACTGCGTTTCACAGGCCTTTGGAAGAGATGTTCCCGGTAGGCTGTAAGAGCACTGTGCAGAGCGAGTTGTTTCTTAGCTTCCCAAAGAGCTGGAAGCAAGATGCTGTGGGGCCCAACTCGCCCTTTGGAAAGAAGCCTGCACGTTGTGCCTTTCAGCTCTAGGGCAAAGTAGCACACCCAGAGCAGAAGTCCTACTTCAGCCAGATCAGGCCTGCAAAGAAACTGCGTTTCACAGGCCTTTGGAAGAGATGTTCCCGGTAGGCTGTAAGAGCACTGTGCAGAGCGAGTTGTTTCTTAGCTTCCCAAAGAGCTGGAAGCAAGATGCTGTGGGGCCCAACTCGCCCTTTGGAAAGAAGCCTGCACGTCGTGCCTTTCAGCTCTAGGGCAAAGTAGCACACCCAGAGCAGAAGTCCTACTTCAGCCAGATCAGGCCTGCAAAGAAACTGCGTTTCACAGGCCTTTGGAAGAGATGTTCCCGGTAGGCTGTAAGAGCACTGTGCAGAGCGAGTTGTTTCTTAGCTTCCCAAAGAGCTGGAAGCAAGATGCTGTGGGGCCCAACTCGCCCTTTGGAAAGAAGCCTGCACGTCGTGCCTTTCAACTCTAGGGCAAAGTAGCACACCCAGAGCAGAAGTCCTACTTCAGCCAGATCAGGCCTGCAAAGAAACTGCGTTTCACAGGCCTTTGGAAGAGATGTTCCCGGTAGGCTGTAAGAGCACTGTGCAGAGCGAGTTGTTTCTTAGGTTCCCAAAGAGCTGGAAGCAAGATGCTGTGGGGCCCAACTCGCCCTTTGGAAAGAAGCCTGCACGTTGTGCCTTTCAGCTCTAGGGCAAAGTAGCACACCCAGAGCAGAAGTCCTACTTCAGCCAGATCAGGCCTGCAAAGAAACTGCGTTTCACAGGCCTTTGGAAGAGATGTTCCCGGTAGGCTGTAAGAGCACTGTGCAGAGCGAGTTGTTTCTTAGCTTCCCAAAGAGCTGGAAGCAAGATGCTGTGGGGCCCAACTCGCCCTTTGGAAAGAAGCCTTCTCGTTGTGCCTTTCAGCTCGAGGGCAAAGTAGCACACCCAGAGCAGAAGTCCTACTTCAGCCAGATCAGGCCTGCAAAGAAACTGCGTTTCACAGGCCTTTGGAAGAGATGTTCCCGGTAGGCTGTAAGAGCACTGTGCAGAGCGAGTTTTTTCTTAGCTTCCCAAAGAGCTGGAAGCAAGATGCTGTGGGGCCCAACTCGCCCTTTGGAAAGAAGCCTGCACGTTGTGCCTTTCAGCTCTAGGGCAAAGTAGCACACCCAGAGCAGAAGTCCTACTTCAGCCAGATCAGGCCTGCAAAGAAACTGCGTTTCACAGGCCTTTGGAAGAGATGTTCCCACTAGGCTGTAAGAGCACTGTGCAGAGCGAGTTGTTTCTCAGCTTCCCAAAGAGCTGGAAGCAAGATGCTGTGGGGCCCAACTCGCCCTTTGGAAAGAAGCCTGCACGTTGTGCCTTTCAGCTCTAGGGCAAAGTAGCACACCCAGAGCAGAAGTCCTACTTCAGCCAGATCAGGCCTGCAAAGAAACTGCATTTCACAGGCCTTTGGAAGAGATGTTCCTGGTAGGCTGTAAGAGCACTGTGCAGAGCGAGTTGTATCTTAGCTTCCCAAAGAGCTGGAAGCAAGATGCTGTGGGGCCCAACTCGCCCTTTGGAAAGAAGCCTGCACGTTGTGCCTTTCAGCTCTAGGGCAAAGTAGCACACCCAGAGCAGAAGTCCTACTTCAGCCAGATCAGGCCTGCAAAGAAACTGCGTTTCACAGGCCTTTGGAGGAGATCTTCCCGGTAGGCTGTAAGAGCACTGTGCAGAGCGAGTTGTTTCTTAGCTTCCCAAAGAGCTGGAAGCAAGATGCTGTGGGGCCCAACTCGCCCTTTGGAAAGAAGCCTGCACGTTGTGCCTTTCAGCTCTAGGGCAAAGTAGCACACCCAGAGCAGAAGTCCTACTTCAGCCAGATCAGGCCTGCAAAGAAACTGCGTTTCACAGGCCTTTGGAAGAGATGTTCCCACTAGGCTGTAAGAGCACTGTGCAGAGCGAGTTGTTTCTTCGCTTCCCAAAGAGCTGGAAGCAAGATGCTGTGGGGCCCAACTCGCCCTTTGGAAAGAAGCCTGCACGTTGTGCCTTTCAGCTCTAGGGCAAAGTAGCACACCCAGAGCAGAAGTCCTACTTCAGCCAGATCAGGCCTGCAAAGAAACTGCGTTTCACAGGCCTTTGGAAGAGATGTTCCCGGTAGGCTGTAAGAGCACTGTGCAGAGCGAGTTGTTTCTTATCTTCCCAAAGAGCTGGAACCAAGATGCTGTGGGGCCCAACTCGCCCTTTGGAAAGAAGCCTGCACATTGTGCCTTTCAGCTCTAGGTCAAAGTAGCACACCCAGCGCAGAAGTCCTACTTCAGCCAGATCAGGCCTGCAAAGAAACTGCGTTTCACAGGCCTTTGGAAGAGATGTTCCCGGTAGGCTGTAAGAGCACTGTGCAGAGCGAGTTGTTTCTTATCTTCCCAAAGAGCTGGAAGCAAGATGCTGTGGGGCCCAACTCGCCCTTTGGAAAGAAGCCTGCACGTTGTGCCTTTCAGCTCTAGGGCAAAGTAGCACACCCAGAGCAGAAGTCCTACTTCAGCCAGATCAGGCCTGCAAAGAAACTGCGTTTCACAGGCCTTTGGAAGAGATGTTCCCGGTAGGGTGTAAGAGCACTGTGCAGAGCGAGTTGTTTCTTAGCTTCCCAAAGAGCTGGAAGCAAGATGCTGTGGGGCCCAACTCGCCCTTTGGAAAGAAGCCTGCACGTTGTGCCTTTCAGCTCTAGGGCAAAGTAGCACACCCAGAGCAGAAGTCCTACTTCAGCCAGATCAGGCCTGCAAAGAAACTGCGTTTCACAGGCCTTTGGAAGAGATGTTCCCGGTAGGCTGTAAGAGCACTGTGCAGAGCGAGTTGTATCTTAGCTTCCCAAAGAGCTGGAAGCAAGATGCTGTGGGGACCAACTCGCCCTTTGTAAAGAAGCCTGCACCTTGTGCCTTTCAGCTCTAGGGCAAAGTAGCACACCCAGAGCAGAAGTCCTACTTCAGCCAGATCAGGCCTGCAAAGAAACTGCGTTTCACAGGCCTTTAGAAGAGATGTTCAAGGTAGGCTGTAAGAGCACTGTGCAGAGCGAGTTGTTTCTTAGCTTCCCAAAGAGCTGGAAGCAAGATGCTGTGGGGCCCAACTCGCCCTTTGGAAAGAAGCCTGCACGTTGTGCCTTTCAGCTCTAGGGCAAAGTAGCACACCCAGAGCAGAAGTCCTACTTCAACCAGATCAGGCCTGCAAAGAAACTGCGTTTCACAAGCCTTTGGAAGAGATGTTCCCGGTAGGCTGTAAGAGCACTGTGCAGAGCGAGTTGTTTCTTAGCTTCCCAAAGAGCTGGAAGCAAGATGCTGTGGGGCCCAACTCGCCCTTTGGAAAGAAGCCTGCACGTTGTGCCTTTCAGCTCTAGGGCAAAGTAGCACACCCAGAGCAGAAGTCCTACTTCAGCCAGATCAGGCCTGCAAAGAAACTGCGTTTCACAGGCCTTTGGAAGAGATGTTCCCGGTAGGCTGTAAGAGCACTGTGCAGAGCGAGTTGTTTCTTAGCTTCCCAAAGAGCTGGAAGCAAGATGCTGTGGGGCCCAACTCGCCCTTTGGAAAGAAGCTTGCACGTTGTGCCTTTCAGCTCTAGGGCAAAGTAGCACACCCAGAGCAGAAGTCCTACTTCAGCCAGATCAGGCCTGCAAAGAAACTGCGTTTCACAGGCCTTTGGAAGAGATGTTCCCGGTAGGCTGTAAGAGCACTGTGCAGAGCGAGTTGTTTCTTAGCTTCCCAAAGAGCTGGAAGCAAGATGCTGTGGGGCCCAACTCGCCCTTTGGAAAGAAGCCTGCACGTTGTGCCTTTCAGCTGTAGGGCAAAGTAGCACACCCAGAGCAGAAGTCCTACTTCAGCCAGATCAGGCCTGCAAAGAAACTGCGTTTCACAGGCCTTTGGAAGAGATGTTCCCACTAGGCTGTAAGAGCACTGTGCAGAGCGAGTTGTTTCTTAGCTTCCCAAAGAGCTGGAAGCAAGATGCTGTGGGGCCCAACTCGCCCTTTGGAAAGAAGCCTGCACGTTTTGCCTTTCAGCTCTAGGGCAAAGTAGCACACCCAGAGCAGAAGTCCTACTTTAGCCAGATCAGGCCTGCAAAGAAACTGCGTTTCACAGGCCTTTGGAAGAGATGTTCCCGGTAGGCTGTAAGAGCACTGTGCAGAGCGAGTTGTATCTTAGCTTCCCAAAGAGCTGGCAGCAAGATACTGTGGGGCCCAACTCGCCCTTTGGAAAGAAGCCTGCACGTTGTGCCTTTCAGCTCTAGGGCAAAGTAGCACACCCAGAGCAGAAGTCCTACTTCAGCCAGATCAGGCCTGCAAAGAAACTGCGTTTCACAGGCCTTTGGAGGAGATGTTCCCGGTAGGCTGTAAGAGCACTGTGCAGAGCGAGTTGTTTCTTAGCTTCCCAAAGAGCTGGAAGCAAGATGCTGTGGGGCCCAACTCGCCCTTTGGAAAGAAGCCTGCACGTTGTGCCTTTCAGCTCTAGGGCAAAGTAGCACACCCAGAGCAGAAGTCCTACTTCAGCCAGATCAGGCCTGCAAAGAAACTGCGTTTCACAGGCCTTTGGAAGAGATGTTCCCACTAGGCTGTAAGAGCACTGTGCAGAGCGAGTTGTTTCTTCGCTTCCCAAAGAGCTGGAAGCAAGATGCTGTGGGGCCCAACTCGCCCTTTGGAAAGAAGCCTGCACGTTGTGCCTTTCAGCTCTAGGGCAAAGTAGCACACCCAGAGCAGAAATCCTACTTCAGACAGATCAGGCCTTCAAAGAAACTGCATTTCACAGGCCTTTGGAAGAGATGTTCCCGGTAGGCTGTAAGAGCACTGTGCAGAGCGAGTTGTTTCTTATCTTCCCAAAGAGCTGGAAGCAAGATGCTGTGGGGCCCAACTCGCCCTTTGGAAAGAAGCCTGCACGTTGTGCCTTTCAGCTCTAGGTCAAAGTAGCACACCCAGCGCAGATGTCCTACTTCAGCCAGATCAGGCCTGCAAAGAAACTGCGTTTCACAGGCCTTTGGAAGAGATGTTCCCGGTAGGCTGTAAGAGCACTGTGCAGAGCGAGTTGTTTCTTAGCTTCCCAAAGAGCTGGAAGCAAGATGCTGTGGGGCCCAACTCGCCCTTTGGAAAGAAGCCTGCACGTTGTGCCTTTCAGCTCTAGGGCAAAGTAGCACACCCAGAGCAGAAGTCCTACTTCAGCCACATCAGGCCTGCAAAGAAACTGCGTTTCACAGGCCTTTGGAAGAGATGTTCCCGGTAGGCTGTAAGAGCACTGTGCAGAGCGAGTTGTTTCTTAGCTTCCCAAAGAGCTGGAAGCAAGATGCTGTGGGGCCCAACTCGCCCTTTGGAAAGAAGCCTGCACGTTGTGCCTTTCAGCTCTAGGGCAAAGTAGCACACCCAGAGCAGAAGTCCTACTTCAGCCAGATCAGGCCTGCAAAGAAACTGCGTTTCACAGGCCTTTGGAAGAGATGTTCCCACTAGGCTGTAAGAGCACTGTGCAGAGCGAGTTGTTTCTTAGCTTCCCAAAGAGCTGGAAGCAAGATGCTGTGGGGCCCAACTCGCCCTTTGGAAAGAAGCCTGCACGTTGTGCCTTTCAGCTCTAGGGCAAAGTAGCACACCCAGAGCAGAAGTCCTACTTCAGCCAGATCAGGCCTGCAAAGAAACTGCGTCTCACAGGCCTTTGGAAGAGATGTTCCCGGTAGGCTGTAAGAGCACTGTGCAGAGCGAGTTGTATCTTAGCTTCCCAAAGAGCTGGAAGCAAGATGCTGTGGGGCCCAACTCGCCCTTTGGAAAGAAGCCTGCACGTTGTGCCTTTCAGCTCTAGGGCAAAGTAGCACACCCAGAGCAGAAGTCCTACTTCAGCCAGATCAGGCCTGCAAAGAAACTGCGTTTCACAGGCCTTTGGAAGAGATGTTCCCACTAGGCTGTAAGAGCACTGTGCAGAGCGAGTTGTTTCTTCGCTTCCCAAAGAGCTGGAAGCAAGATGCTGTGGGGCCCAACTCGCCCTTTGGAAAGAAGCCTGCACGTTGTGCCTTTCAGCTCTAGGGCAAAGTAGCACACCCAGAGCAGAAGTCCTACTTCAGCCAGATCAGGCCTGCAAAGAAACTGCGTTTCACAGGCCTTTGGAAGAGATGTTCCCGGTAGGCTGTAAGAGCACTGTGCAGAGCGAGTTGTTTCTTATCTTCCCAAAGAGCTGGAACCAAGATGCTGTGGGGCCCAACTCGCCCTTTGGAAAGAAGCCTGCACATTGTGCCTTTCAGCTCTAGGTCAAAGTAGCACACCCAGCGCAGAAGTCCTACTTCAGCCAGATCAGGCCTGCAAAGAAACTGCGTTTCACAGGCCTTTGGAAGAGATGTTCCCGGTAGGCTGTAAGAGCACTGTGCAGAGCGAGTTGTTTCTTAGCTTCCCAAAGAGCTGGAAGCAAGATGCTGTGGGGCCCAACTCGCCCTTTGGAAAGAAGCCTGCACGTTGTGCCTTTCAGCTCTAGGGCAAAGTAGCACACCCAGAGCAGAAGTCCTACTTCAGCCAGATCAGGCCTGCAAAGAAACTGCGTTTCACAGGCCTTTGGAAGAGATGTTCCCGGTAGGGTGTAAGAGCACTGTGCAGAGCGAGTTGTTTCTTAGGTTCCCAAAGAGCTGGAAGCAAGATGCTGTGGGGCCCAACTCGCCCTTTGGAAAGAAGCCTGCACGTTGTGCCTTTCAGCTGTAGGGCAAAGTAGCACACCCAGAGCAGAAGTCCTACTTCAGCCACATCAGGCCTGCAAAGAAACTGCGTTTCACAGGCCTTTGGAAGAGATGTTCCCGGTAGGCTGTAAGAGCACTGTGCAGAGCGAGTTGTTTCTTAGCTTCCCAAAGAGCTGGAAGCAAGATGCTGTGGGGCCCAACTCGCCCTTTGGAAAGAAGCCTGCACGTTGTGCCTTTCAGCTCTAGGGCAAAGTAGCACACCCAGAGCAGAAGTCCTACTTCAGCCAGATCAGGCCTGCAAAGAAACTGCGTTTCACAGGCCTTTGGAAGAGATGTTCCCACTAGGCTGTAAGAGCACTGTGCAGAGCGAGTTGTTTCTTAGCTTCCCAAAGAGCTGGAAGCAAGATGCTGTGGGGCCCAACTCGCCCTTTGGAAAGAAGCCTGCACGTTGTGCCTTTCAGCTCTAGGGCAAAGTAGCACACCCAGAGCAGAAGTCCTACTTCAGCCAGATCAGGCCTGCAAAGAAACTGCGTCTCACAGGCCTTTGGAAGAGATGTTCCCGGTAGGCTGTAAGAGCACTGTGCAGAGCGAGTTGTATCTTAGCTTCCCAAAGAGCTGGAAGCAAGATGCTGTGGGGCCCAACTCGCCCTTTGGAAAGAAGCCTGCACGTTGTGCCTTTCAGCTCTAGGGCAAAGTAGCACACCCAGAGCAGAAGTCCTACTTCAGCCAGATCAGGCCTGCAAAGAAACTGCGTTTCACAGGCCTTTGGAAGAGATGTTCCCACTAGGCTGTAAGAGCACTGTGCAGAGCGAGTTGTTTCTTCGCTTCCCAAAGAGCTGGAAGCAAGATGCTGTGGGGCCCAACTCGCCCTTTGGAAAGAAGCCTGCACGTTGTGCCTTTCAGCTCTAGGGCAAAGTAGCACACCCAGAGCAGAAGTCCTACTTCAGCCAGATCAGGCCTGCAAAGAAACTGCGTTTCACAGGCCTTTGGAAGAGATGTTCCCGGTAGGCTGTAAGAGCACTGTGCAGAGCGAGTTGTTTCTTATCTTCCCAAAGAGCTGGAACCAAGATGCTGTGGGGCCCAACTCGCCCTTTGGAAAGAAGCCTGCACATTGTGCCTTTCAGCTCTAGGTCAAAGTAGCACACCCAGCGCAGAAGTCCTACTTCAGCCAGATCAGGCCTGCAAAGAAACTGCGTTTCACAGGCCTTTGGAAGAGATGTTCCCGGTAGGCTGTAAGAGCACTGTGCAGAGCGAGTTGTTTCTTAGCTTCCCAAAGAGCTGGAAGCAAGATGCTGTGGGGCCCAACTCGCCCTTTGGAAAGAAGCCTGCACGTTGTGCCTTTCAGCTCTAGGGCAAAGTAGCACACCCAGAGCAGAAGTCCTACTTCAGCCAGATCAGGCCTGCAAAGAAACTGCGTTTCACAGGCCTTTGGAAGAGATGTTCCCGGTAGGGTGTAAGAGCACTGTGCAGAGCGAGTTGTTTCTTAGCTTCCCAAAGAGCTGGAAGCAAGATGCTGTGGGGCCCAACTCGCCCTTTGGAAAGAAGCCTGCACGTTGTGCCTTTCAGCTCTAGGGCAAAGTAGCACACCCAGAGCAGAAGTCCTACTTCAGCCAGATCAGGCCTGCAAAGAAACTGCGTTTCACAGGCCTTTGGAAGAGATGTTCCCGGTAGGCTGTAAGAGCACTGTGCAGAGCGAGTTGTATCTTAGCTTCCCAAAGAGCTGGAAGCAAGATGCTGTGGGGCCCAACTCGCCCTTTGTAAAGAAGCCTGCACCTTGTGCCTTTCAGCTCTAGGGCAAAGTAGCACACCCAGAGCAGAAGTCCTACTTCAGCCAGATCAGGCCTGCAAAGAAACTGCGTTTCACAGGCCTTTAGAAGAGATGTTCAAGGTAGGCTGTAAGAGCACTGTGCAGAGCGAGTTGTTTCTTAGCTTCCCAAAGAGCTGGAAGCAAGATGCTGTGGGGCCCAACTCGCCCTTTGGAAAGAAGCCTGCACGTTGTGCCTTTCAGCTCTAGGGCAAAGTAGCACACCCAGAGCAGAAGTCCTACTTCAACCAGATCAGGCCTGCAAAGAAACTGCGTTTCACAAGCCTTTGGAAGAGATGTTCCCGGTAGGCTGTAAGAGCACTGTGCAGAGCGAGTTGTTTCTTAGCTTCCCAAAGAGCTGGAAGCAAGATGCTGTGGGGCCCAACTCGCCCTTTGGAAAGAAGCCTGCACGTTGTGCCTTTCAGCTCTAGGGCAAAGTAGCACACCCAGAGCAGAAGTCCTACTTCAGCCAGATCAGGCCTGCAAAGAAACTGCGTTTCACAGGCCTTTGGAAGAGATGTTCCCGGTAGGCTGTAAGAGCACTGTGCAGAGCGAGTTGTTTCTTAGCTTCCCAAAGAGCTGGAAGCAAGATGCTGTGGGGCCCAACTCGCCCTTTGGAAAGAAGCTTGCACGTTGTGCCTTTCAGCTCTAGGGCAAAGTAGCACACCCAGAGCAGAAGTCCTACTTCAGCCAGATCAGGCCTGCAAAGAAACTGCGTTTCACAGGCCTTTGGAAGAGATGTTCCCGGTAGGCTGTAAGAGCACTGTGCAGAGCGAGTTGTTTCTTAGCTTCCCAAAGAGCTGGAAGCAAGATGCTGTGGGGCCCAACTCGCCCTTTGGAAAGAAGCCTGCACGTTGTGCCTTTCAGCTGTAGGGCAAAGTAGCACACCCAGAGCAGAAGTCCTACTTCAGCCAGATCAGGCCTGCAAAGAAACTGCGTTTCACAGGCCTTTGGAAGAGATGTTCCCACTAGGCTGTAAGAGCACTGTGCAGAGCGAGTTGTTTCTTAGCTTCCCAAAGAGCTGGAAGCAAGATGCTGTGGGGCCCAACTCGCCCTTTGGAAAGAAGCCTGCACGTTGTGCCTTTCAGCTCTAGGGCAAAGTAGCACACCCAGAGCAGAAGTCCTACTTCAGCCAGATCAGGCCTGCAAAGAAACTGCGTTTCACAGGCCTTTGGAAGAGATGTTCCCGGTAGGCTGTAAGAGCACTGTGCAGAGCGAGTTGTATCTTAGCTTCCCAAAGAGCTGGAAGCAAGATGCTGTGGGGCCCAACTCGCCCTTTGTAAAGAAGCCTGCACCTTGTGCCTTTCAGCTCTAGGGCAAAGTAGCACACCCAGAGCAGAAGTCCTACTTCAGCCAGATCAGGCCTGCAAAGAAACTGCGTTTCACAGGCCTTTAGAAGAGATGTTCAAGGTAGGCTGTAAGAGCACTGTGCAGAGCGAGTTGTTTCTTAGCTTCCCAAAGAGCTGGAAGCAAGATGCTGTGGGGCCCAACTCGCCCTTTGGAAAGAAGCCTGCACGTTGTGCCTTTCAGCTCTAGGGCAAAGTAGCACACCCAGAGCAGAAGTCCTACTTCAACCAGATCAGGCCTGCAAAGAAACTGCGTTTCACAAGCCTTTGGAAGAGATGTTCCCGGTAGGCTGTAAGAGCACTGTGCAGAGCGAGTTGTTTCTTAGCTTCCCAAAGAGCTGGAAGCAAGATGCTGTGGGGCCCAACTCGCCCTTTGGAAAGAAGCCTGCACGTTGTGCCTTTCAGCTCTAGGGCAAAGTAGCACACCCAGAGCAGAAGTCCTACTTCAGCCAGATCAGGCCTGCAAAGAAACTGCGTTTCACAGGCCTTTGGAAGAGATGTTCCCGGTAGGCTGTAAGAGCACTGTGCAGAGCGAGTTGTTTCTTAGCTTCCCAAAGAGCTGGAAGCAAGATGCTGTGGGGCCCAACTCGCCCTTTGGAAAGAAGCTTGCACGTTGTGCCTTTCAGCTCTAGGGCAAAGTAGCACACCCAGAGCAGAAGTCCTACTTCAGCCAGATCAGGCCTGCAAAGAAACTGCGTTTCACAGGCCTTTGGAAGAGATGTTCCCGGTAGGCTGTAAGAGCACTGTGCAGAGCGAGTTGTTTCTTAGCTTCCCAAAGAGCTGGAAGCAAGATGCTGTGGGGCCCAACTCGCCCTTTGGAAAGAAGCCTGCACGTTGTGCCTTTCAGCTGTAGGGCAAAGTAGCACACCCAGAGCAGAAGTCCTACTTCAGCCAGATCAGGCCTGCAAAGAAACTGCGTTTCACAGGCCTTTGGAAGAGATGTTCCCACTAGGCTGTAAGAGCACTGTGCAGAGCGAGTTGTTTCTTAGCTTCCCAAAGAGCTGGAAGCAAGATGCTGTGGGGCCCAACTCGCCCTTTGGAAAGAAGCCTGCACGTTGTGCCTTTCAGCTCTAGGGCAAAGTAGCACACCCAGAGCAGAAGTCCTACTTCAGCCAGATCAGGCCTGCAAAGAAACTGCGTTTCACAGGCCTTTGGAAGAGATGTTCCCGGTAGGCTGTAAGAGCACTGTGCAGAGCGAGTTGTATCTTAGCTTCCCAAAGAGCTGGAAGCAAGATGCTGTGGGGCCCAACTCGCCCTTTGTAAAGAAGCCTGCACCTTGTGCCTTTCAGCTCTAGGGCAAAGTAGCACACCCAGAGCAGAAGTCCTACTTCAGCCAGATCAGGCCTGCAAAGAAACTGCGTTTCACAGGCCTTTAGAAGAGATGTTCAAGGTAGGCTGTAAGAGCACTGTGCAGAGCGAGTTGTTTCTTAGCTTCCCAAAGAGCTGGAAGCAAGATGCTGTGGGGCCCAACTCGCCCTTTGGAAAGAAGCCTGCACGTTGTGCCTTTCAGCTCTAGGGCAAAGTAGCACACCCAGAGCAGAAGTCCTACTTCAACCAGATCAGGCCTGCAAAGAAACTGCGTTTCACAAGCCTTTGGAAGAGATGTTCCCGGTAGGCTGTAAGAGCACTGTGCAGAGCGAGTTGTTTCTTAGCTTCCCAAAGAGCTGGAAGCAAGATGCTGTGGGGCCCAACTCGCCCTTTGGAAAGAAGCCTGCACGTTGTGCCTTTCAGCTCTAGGGCAAAGTAGCACACCCAGAGCAGAAGTCCTACTTCAGCCAGATCAGGCCTGCAAAGAAACTGCGTTTCACAGGCCTTTGGAAGAGATGTTCCCGGTAGGCTGTAAGAGCACTGTGCAGAGCGAGTTGTTTCTTAGCTTCCCAAAGAGCTGGAAGCAAGATGCTGTGGGGCCCAACTCGCCCTTTGGAAAGAAGCTTGCACGTTGTGCCTTTCAGCTCTAGGGCAAAGTAGCACACCCAGAGCAGAAGTCCTACTTCAGCCAGATCAGGCCTGCAAAGAAACTGCGTTTCACAGGCCTTTGGAAGAGATGTTCCCGGTAGGCTGTAAGAGCACTGTGCAGAGCGAGTTGTTTCTTAGCTTCCCAAAGAGCTGGAAGCAAGATGCTGTGGGGCCCAACTCGCCCTTTGGAAAGAAGCCTGCACGTTGTGCCTTTCAGCTGTAGGGCAAAGTAGCACACCCAGAGCAGAAGTCCTACTTCAGCCAGATCAGGCCTGCAAAGAAACTGCGTTTCACAGGCCTTTGGAAGAGATGTTCCCACTAGGCTGTAAGAGCACTGTGCAGAGCGAGTTGTTTCTTAGCTTCCCAAAGAGCTGGAAGCAAGATGCTGTGGGGCCCAACTCGCCCTTTGGAAAGAAGCCTGCACGTTGTGCCTTTCAGCTCTAGGGCAAAGTAGCACACCCAGAGCAGAAGTCCTACTTCAGCCAGATCAGGCCTGCAAAGAAACTGCGTTTCACAGGCCTTTGGAAGAGATGTTCCCGGTAGGCTGTAAGAGCACTGTGCAGAGCGAGTTGTATCTTAGCTTCCCAAAGAGCTGGCAGCAAGATACTGTGGGGCCCAACTCGCCCTTTGGAAAGAAGCCTGCACGTTGTGCCTTTCAGCTCTAGGGCAAAGTAGCACACCCAGAGCAGAAGTCCTACTTCAGCCAGATCAGGCCTGCAAAGAAACTGCGTTTCACAGGCCTTTGGAAGAGATGTTCCCACTAGGCTGTAAGAGCACTGTGCAGAGCGAGTTGTTTCTTAGCTTCCCAAAGAGCTGGAAGCAAGATGCTGTGGGGCCCAACTCGCCCTTTGGAAAGAAGCCTGCACGTTGTGCCTTTCAGCTCTAGGGCAAAGTAGCACACCCAGAGCAGAAGTCCTACTTCAGCCAGATCAGGCCTGCAAAGAAACTGCGTTTCACAGGCCTTTGGAAGAGATGTTCCCACTAGGCTGTAAGAGCACTGTGCAGAGCGAGTTGTTTCTTCGCTTCCCAAAGAGCTGGAAGCAAGATGCTGTGGGGCCCAACTCGCCCTTTGGAAAGAAGCCTGCACGTTGTGCCTTTCAGCTCTAGGGCAAAGTAGCACACCCAGAGCAGAAATCCTACTTCAGACAGATCAGGCCTTCAAAGAAACTGCATTTCACAGGCCTTTGGAAGAGATGTTCCCGGTAGGCTGTAAGAGCACTGTGCAGAGCGAGTTGTTTCTTATCTTCCCAAAGAGCTGGAAGCAAGATGCTGTGGGGCCCAACTCGCCCTTTGGAAAGAAGCCTGCACGTTGTGCCTTTCAGCTCTAGGTCAAAGTAGCACACCCAGCGCAGATGTCCTACTTCAGCCAGATCAGGCCTGCAAAGAAACTGCGTTTCACAGGCCTTTGGAAGAGATGTTCCCGGTAGGCTGTAAGAGCACTGTGCAGAGCGAGTTGTTTCTTAGCTTCCCAAAGAGCTGGAAGCAAGATGCTGTGGGGCCCAACTCGCCCTTTGGAAAGAAGCCTGCACGTCGTGACTTTCAGCTCTAGGGCAAAGTAGCACACCCAGAGCAGAAGTCCTACTTCAGCCACATCAGGCCTGCAAAGAAACTGCGTTTCACAGGCCTTTGGAAGAGATGTTCCCGGTAGGCTGTAAGAGCACTGTGCAGAGCGAGTTGTTTCTTAGCTTCCCAAAGAGCTGGAAGCAAGATGCTGTGGGGCCCAACTCGCCCTTTGGAAAGAAGCCTGCACGTTGTGCCTTTCAGCTCTAGGGCAAAGTAGCACACCCAGAGCAGAAGTCCTACTTCAGCCAGATCAGGCCTGCAAAGAAACTGCGTTTCACAGGCCTTTGGAAGAGATGTTCCCACTAGGCTGTAAGAGCACTGTGCAGAGCGAGTTGTTTCTTAGCTTCCCAAAGAGCTGGAAGCAAGATGCTGTGGGGCCCAACTCGCCCTTTGGAAAGAAGCCTGCACGTTGTGCCTTTCAGCTCTAGGGCAAAGTAGCACACCCAGAGCAGAAGTCCTACTTCAGCCAGATCAGGCCTGCAAAGAAACTGCGTTTCACAGGCCTTTAGAAGAGATGTTCAAGGTAGGCTGTAAGAGCACTGTGCAGAGCGAGTTGTTTCTTAGCTTCCCAAAGAGCTGGAAGCAAGATGCTGTGGGGCCCAACTCGCCCTTTGGAAAGAAGCCTGCACGTTGTGCCTTTCAGCTCTAGGGCAAAGTAGCACACCCAGAGCAGAAGTCCTACTTCAGCCAGATCAGGCCTGCAAAGAAACTGCGTTTCACAGGCCTTTGGAAGAGATGTTCCCGGTAGGCTGTAAGAGCACTGTGCAGAGCGAGTTGTTTCTTAGCTTCCCAAAGAGCTGGAAGCAAGATGCTGTGGGGCCCAACTCGCCCTTTGGAAAGAAGCCTGCACGTTGTGCCTTTCAGCTCTAGGGCAAAGTAGCACACCCAGAGCAGAAGTCCTACTTCAGCCAGATCAGGCCTGCAAAGAAACTGCGTTTCACAGGCCTTTGGAAGAGATGTTCCCGGTAGGCTGTAAGAGCACTGTGCAGAGCGAGTTGTTTCTTAGCTTCCCAAAGAGCTGGAAGCAAGATGCTGTGGGGCCCAACTCGCTCTTTGGAAAGAAGCCTGCACGTTGTGCCTTTCAGCTCTAGGGCAAAGTAGCACACCCAGAGCAGAAGTCCTACTTCAGCCAGATCAGGCCTGCAAAGAAACTGCGTTTCACAGGCCTTTGGAAGAGATGTTCCCGGTAGGCTGTAAGAGCACTGTGCAGAGCGAGTTTTTTCTTAGCTTCCCAAACAGCTGGAAGCAAGATGCTGTGGGGCCCAACTCGCCCTTTGGAAAGAAGCCTGCACGTTGTGCCTTTCAGCTGTAGGGCAAAGTAGCACACCCAGAGCAGAAGTCCTACTTCAGCCAGATCAGGCCTGCAAAGAAACTGCGTTTCACAGGCCTTTGGAAGAGGTGTTCCCGGTAGGCTGTAAGAGCACTGTGCAGAGCGAGTTGTTTCTTAGCTTCCCAAAGAGCTGGAAGCAAGATGCTGTGGGGCCCAACTCGCTCTTTGGAAAGAAGCCTGCACGTTGTGCCTTTCAGCTCTAGGGCAAAGTAGCACACCCAGAGCAGAAGTCCTACTTCAGCCAGATCAGGCCTGCAAAGAAACTGCGTTTCACAGGCCTTTGGAAGAGATGTTCCCGGTAGGCTGTAAGAGCACTGTGCAGAGCGAGTTGTTTCTTAGCTTCCCAAAGAGCTGGAAGCAAGATGCTGTGGGGCCCAACTCGCCCTTTGGAAAGAAGCCTGCACGTTGTGCCTTTCAGCTGTAGGGCAAAGTAGCACACCCAGAGCAGAAGTCCTACTTCAGCCAGATCAGGCCTGCAAAGAAACTGCGTTTCACAGGCCTTTGGAAGAGGTGTTCCCGGTAGGCTGTAAGAGCACTGTGCAGAGCGAGTTGTTTCTTAGCTTCCCAAAGAGCTGGAAGCAAGATGCTGTGGGGCCCAACTCGCCCTTTGGAAAGAAGCCTGCACGTTGTGCCTTTCAGCTCTAGGGCAAAGTAGCACACCCAGAGCAGAAGTCCTACTTCAGCCAGATAAGGCCTGCAAAGAAACTGCGTTTCACAGGCCTTTGGAAGAGATGTTCCCGGTAGGCTGTAAGAGCACTGTGCAGAGCGAGTTGTTTCTTAGCTTCCCAAAGAGCTGGAAGCAAGGTGCTGTGGCTCCCAACTCGCCCTTTGGAAAGAAGCCTGCACGTCGTGCCTTTCAACTCTAGGGCAAAGTAGCACACCCAGAGCAGAAGTCCTACTTCAGCCAGATCAGGCCTGCAAAGAAACTGCGTTTCACAGGCCTTTGGAAGAGATGTTCCCGGTAGGCTGTAAGAGCACTGTGCAGAGCGAGTTGTATCTTAGCTTCCCAAAGAGCTGGAAGCAAGATGCTGTGGGGCCCAACTCGGCCTTTGGAAAGAAGCCTGCACGTTGTGCCTTTCAGCTCTAGGGCAAAGTAGCACACCCAGAGCAGAAGTCCTACTTCAGCCAGATCAGGCCTGCAAAGAAACTGCGTTTCACAGGCCTTTGGAAGAGATGTTCCCGGTAGGCTGTAAGAGCACTGTGCAGAGCGAGTTGTTTCTTAGCTTCCCAAAGAGCTGGAAGCAAGATGCTGTGGGGCCCAACTCGCCCTTTGGAAAGAAGCCTGCACGTTGTGCCTTTCAGCTCTAGGGCAAAGTAGCACACCCAGAGCAGAAGTCCTACTTCAGCCAGATCAGGCCTGCAAAGAAACTGCGTTTCACAGGCCTTTGGAAGAGATGTTCCCGGTAGGCTGTAAGAGCACTGTGCAGAGCGAGTTGTTTCTTAGCTTCCCAAAGAGCTGGAAGCAAGGTGCTGTGGGGCCCAACTCGCCCTTTGGAAAGAAGCCTGCACGTCGTGCCTTTCAACTCTAGGGCAAAGTAGCACACCCAGAGCAGAAGTCCTACTTCAGCCAGATCAGGCCTGCAAAGAAACTGCGTTTCACAGGCCTTTGGAAGAGATGTTCCCGGTAGGCTGTAAGAGCACTGTGCAGACCGAGTTGTTTCTTAGGTTCCCAAAGAGCTGGAAGCAAGATGCTGTGGGGCCCAACTCGCCCTTTGGAAAGAAGCTTGCACGTTGTGCCTTTCGGCTCTAGGGCAAAGTAGCACACCCAGAGCAGAAGTCCTACTTCAGCCAGATCAGGCCTGCAAAGAAACTGCGTTTCACAGGCCTTTGGAAGAGATGCTCCCACTAGGCTGTAAGAGCACTGTGCAGAGCGAGTTGTTTCTTAGCTTCCCAAAGAGCTGGAAGCAAGATGCTGTGGGGCCCAACTCGCCCTTTGGAAAGAAGCCTGCACGTTGTGCCTTTCAGCTCTAGGGCAAAGTAGCACACCCAGAGCAGAAGTCCTACTTCAGCCACATCAGGCCTGCAAAGAAACTGCGTTTCACAGGCCTTTGGAAGAGATGTTCCCGGTAGGCTGTAAGAGCACTGTGCAGAGCGAGTTGTTTCTTAGCTTCCCAAAGAGCTGGAAGAAAGATGCTGTGGTGCCCATCTCGCCCTTTGGAAAGAAGCCTGCATGTTGTGCCTTTCAGCTCTAGGGCAAAGTAGCACACCCAGAGCAGAAGTCCTACTTCAGCCAGATCAGGCCTGCAAAGAAACTGCGTTTCACAGGCCTTTGGAAGAGATGTTCCCACTAGGCTGTAAGAGCACTGTGCAGAGCGAGTTGTTTCTTAGCTTCCCAAAGAGCTGGAAGCAAGATGCTGTGGGGCCCAACTCGCCCTTTGGAAAGAAGCCTGCACGTTGTGCCTTTCAGCTCTAGGGCAAAGTAGCACACCCAGAGCAGAAGTCCTACTTCAGCCAGATCAGGCCTGCAAAGAAATTGCGTTTCACAGGCCTTTGGAAGAGATGTTCCCGGTAGGCTGTAAGAGCACTGTGCAGAGCGAGTTGTTTCTTAGCTTCCCAAAGAGCTGGAAGCAAGATGCTGTGGGGCCCAACTCGCCCTTTGGAAAGAAGCCTGCACGTTGTGCCTTTCAGCTCTAGGGCAAAGTAGCACACCCAGAGCAGAAGTCCTACTTCAGCCAGATCAGGCCTGCAAAGAAACTGCGTTTCACAGGCCTTTGGAAGAGATGTTCCCGGTAGGCTGTAAGAGCACTGTGCAGAGCGAGTTGTTTCTTAGCTTCCCAAAGAGCTGGAAGCAAGGTGCTGTGGGGCCCAACTCGCCCTTTGGAAAGAAGCCTGCACGTCGTGCCTTTCAACTCTAGGGCAAAGTAGCACACCCAGAGCAGAAGTCCTACTTCAGCCAGATCAGGCCTGCAAAGAGACTGCGTTTCACAGGCCTTTGGAAGAGATGTTCCCGGTAGGCTGTAAGAGAACTGTGCAGAGCGAGTTGTTTCTTAGCTTCCCAAAGAGCTGGAAGCAAGATGCTGTGGGGCCCAACTCGCCCTTTGGAAAGAAGCCTGCACGTTGTGCCTTTCAGCTCTAGGGCAAAGTAGCACACCCAGAGCAGAAGTCCTACTTCAGCCAGATCAGGCCTGCAAAGAAACTGCGTTTCACAGGCCTTTGGAAGAGATGTTCCCGGTAGGCTGTAAGAGCACTGTGCAGAGCGAGTTGTTTCTTAGCTTCCCAAAGAGCTGGAAGCAAGATGCTGTGGGGCCCAACTCGCCCTTTGGACAGAAGCCTTCACGTTGTGCCTTTCAGCTCGAGGGCAAAGTAGCACACCCAGAGCAGAAGTCCTACTTCAGCCAGATCAGGCCTGCAAAGAAACTGCGTTTCACAGGCCTTTGGAAGAGATGTTCCCGGTAGGCTGTAAGAGCACTGTGCAGAGCGAGTTGTTTCTTAGCTTCCCAAAGAGCTGGAAGCAAGATGCTGTGGGGCCCAACTCGCCCTTTGGAAAGAAGCCTGCACGTTGTGCCTTTCAGCTCTAGGGCAAAGTAGCACACCCAGAGCAGAAGTCCTACTTCAGCCAGATCAGGCCTGCAAAGAAACTGCGTTTCACAGGCCTTTGGAAGAGATGTTCCCGGTAGGCTGTAAGAGCACTGTGCAGAGCGAGTTGTTTCTTAGCTTCCCAAAGAGCTGGAAGCAAGATGCTGTGGGGCCCAACTCGCCCTTTGGAAAGAAGCCTGCACGTTGTGCCTTTCAGCTCTAGGGCAAAGTAGCACACCCAGAGCAGAAGTCCTACTTCAGCCAGATCAGGCCTGCAAAGAAACTGCATTTCACAGGCCTTTGGAAGAGATGTTCCCGGTAGGCTGTAAGAGCACTGTGCAGAGCGAGTTGTATCTTAGCTTGCCAAAGAGCTGGCAGCAAGATGCTGTGGGGCCCAACTCGCCCTTTGGAAAGAAGCCTGCACGTTGTGCCTTTCAGCTCTAGGGCAAAGTAGCACACCCAGAGCAGAAGTCCTGCTTCAGCCAGATCAGGCCTGCAAAGAAACTGCGTTTCACAGGCCTTTGGAAGAGATGTTCCCGGTAGGCTGTAAGAGCACTGTGCAGAGCGAGTTGTTTCTTCGCTTCCCAAAGAGCTGGAAGCAAGATGCTGTGGGGCCCAACTCGCCCTTTGGAAAGAAGCCTGCACGTTGTGCCTTTCAGCTCTAGGGCAAAGTAGCACACCCAGAGCAGAAGTCCTACTTCAGCCAGATCAGGCCTGCAAAGAAACTGCGTTTCACAGGCCTTTGGAAGAGATGTTCCCACTAGGCTGTAAGAGCACTGTGCAGAGCGAGTTGTTTCTTAGCTTCCCAAAGAGCTGGAAGCAAGATGCTGTGGGGCCCAACTCGCCCTTTGGAAAGAAGCCTGCACGTCGTGCCTTTCAGCTCTAGGGCAAAGTAGCACACCCAGAGCAGAAGTCCTACTTCAGCCAGATCAGGCCTGCAAAGAAACTGCGTTTCACAGGCCTTTGGAAGAGATGTTCCCGGTAGGCTGTAAGAGCACTGTGCAGAGCGAGTTGTTTCTTAGCTTCCCAAAGAGCTGGAAGCAAGGTGCTGTGGGGCTCAACTCGCCCTTTGGAAAGAAGCCTGCACGTCGTGCCTTTCAACTCTAGGGCAAAGTAGCACACCCAGAGCAGAAGTCCTACTTCAGCCAGATCAGGCCTGCAAAGAAACTGCGTTTCACAGGCCTTTGGAAGAGATGTTCCCGGTAGGCTGTAAGAGCACTGTGCAGAGCGAGTTGTTTCTTAGCTTCCCAAAGAGCTGGAAGCAAGATGCTGTGGGGCCCAACTCGCCCTTTGGAAAGAAGCCTGCACGTTGTGCCTTTCAGCTCTAGGGCAAAGTAGCACACCCAGAGCAGAAGTCCTACTTCAGCCAGATCAGGCCTGCAAAGAAACTGCGTTTCACAGGCCTTTGGAAGAGATGTTCCCGGTAGGCTGTAAGAGCACTGTGCAGAGCGAGTTGTTTCTTAGCTTCCCAAAGAGCTGGAAGCAAGATGCTGTGGGGCCCAACTCGCCCTTTGGAAAGAAGCCTTCACGTTGTGCCTTTCAGCTCGAGGGCAAAGTAGCACACCCAGAGCAGAAGTCCTACTTCAGCCAGATCAGGCCTGCAAAGAAACTGCGTTTCACAGGCCTTTGGAAGAGATGTTCCCGGTAGGCTGTAAGAGCACTGTGCAGAGCGAGTTTTTTCTTAGCTTCCCAAAGAGCTGGAAGCAAGATGCTGTGGGGCCCAACTCGCCCTTTGGAAAGAAGCCTGCACGTTGTGCCTTTCAGCTCTAGGGCAAAGTAGCACACCCAGAGCAGAAGTCCTACTTCAGCCAGATCAGGCCTGCAAAGAAACTGCGTTTCACAGGCCTTTGGAAGAGATGTTCCCACTAGGCTGTAAGAGCACTGTGCAGAGCGAGTTGTTTCTCAGCTTCCCAAAGAGCTGGAAGCAAGATGCTGTGGGGCCCAACTCGCCCTTTGGAAAGAAGCCTGCACGTTGTGCCTTTCAGCTCTAGGGCAAAGTAGCACACCCAGAGCAGAAGTCCTACTTCAGCCAGATCAGGCCTGCAAAGAAACTGCATTTCACAGGCCTTTGGAAGAGATGTTCCCGGTAGGCTGTAAGAGCACTGTGCAGAGCGAGTTGTATCTTAGCTTCCCAAAGAGCTGGAAGCAAGATGCTGTGGGGCCCAACTCGCCCTTTGGAAAGAAGCCTGCACGTTGTGCCTTTCAGCTCTAGGGCAAAGTAGCACACCCAGAGCAGAAGTCCTACTTCAGCCAGATCAGGCCTGCAAAGAAACTGCGTTTCACAGGCCTTTGGAGGAGATCTTCCCGGTAGGCTGTAAGAGCACTGTGCAGAGCGAGTTGTTTCTTAGCTTCCCAAAGAGCTGGAAGCAAGATGCTGTGGGGCCCAACTCGCCCTTTGGAAAGAAGCCTGCACGTTGTGCCTTTCAGCTCTAGGGCAAAGTAGCACACCCAGAGCAGAAGTCCTACTTCAGCCAGATCAGGCCTGCAAAGAAACTGCGTTTCACAGGCCTTTGGAAGAGATGTTCCCACTAGGCTGTAAGAGCACTGTGCAGAGCGAGTTGTTTCTTCGCTTCCCAAAGAGCTGGAAGCAAGATGCTGTGGGGCCCAACTCGCCCTTTGGAAAGAAGCCTGCACGTTGTGCCTTTCAGCTCTAGGGCAAAGTAGCACACCCAGAGCAGAAGTCCTACTTCAGCCAGATCAAGCCTGCAAAGAAACTGCATTTCACAGGCCTTTGGAAGAGATGTTCCCGGTAGGCTGTAAGAGCACTGTGCAGAGCGAGTTGTTTCTTATCTTCCCAAAGAGCTGGAACCAAGATGCTGTGGGGCCCAACTCGCCCTTTGGAAAGAAGCCTGCACATTGTGCCTTTCCGCTCTAGGTCAAAGTAGCACACCCAGCGCAGAAGTCCTACTTCAGCCAGATCAGGCCTGCAAAGAAACTGCGTTTCACAGGCCTTTGGAAGACATGTTCCCGGTAGGCTGTAAGAGCACTGTGCAGAGCGAGTTGTTTCTTAGCTTCCCAAAGAGCTGGAAGCAAGATGCTGTGGGGCCCAACTCGCCCTTTGGAAAGAAGCCTGCACGTTGTGCCTTTCAGCTCTAGGGCAAAGTAGCACACCCAGAGCAGAAGTCCTACTTCAGCCAGATCAGGCCTGCAAAGAAACTGCGTTTCACAGGCCTTTGGAAGAGATGTTCCCGGTAGGCTGTAAGAGCACTGTGCAGAGCGAGTTGTTTCTTAGCTTCCCAAAGAGCTGGAAGCAAGATGCTGTGGGGCCCAACTCGCCCTTTGGAAAGAAGCCTGCACGTTGTGCCTTTCAGCTCTAGGGCAAAGTAGCACACCCAGAGCAGAAGTCCTACTTCAGCCAGATCAGGCCTGCAAAGAAACTGCGTTTCACAGGCCTTTGGAAGAGATGTTCCCGGTAGGCTGTAAGAGCACTGTGCAGAGCGAGTTGTTTCTTAGCTTCCCAAAGAGCTGGAAGCAAGATGCTGTGGGGCCCAACTCGCCCTTTGGAAAGAAGCCTGCACGTTGTGCCTTTCAGCTCTAGGGCAAAGTAGCACACCCAGAGCAGAAGTCCTACTTCAGCCAGATCAGGCCTGCTAAGAAACTGCATTTCACAGGCCTTTGGAAGAGATGTTCCCGGTAGGCTGTAAGAGCACTGTGCAGAGCGAGTTGTTTCTTATCTTCCCAAAGAGCTGGAACCAAGATGCTGTGGGGCCCAACTCGCCCTTTGGAAAGAAGCCTGCACATTGTGCCTTTCAGCTCTAGGTCAAAGTAGCACACCCAGCGCAGAAGTCCTACTTCAGCCAGATCAGGCCTGCAAAGAAACTGCGTTTCACAGGCCTTTGGAAGAGATGTTCCCGGTAGGCTGTAAGAGCACTGTGCAGAGCGAGTTGTTTCTTAGCTTCCCAAAGAGCTGGAAGCAAGATGCTGTGGGGCCCAACTCGCCCTTTGGAAAGAAGCCTGCACGTTGTGCCTTTCAGCTCTAGGGCAAAGTAGCACACCCAGAGCAGAAGTCCTACTTCAGCCAGATCAGGCCTGCAAAGAAACTGCGTTTCACAGGCCTTTGGAAGAGATGTTCCCGGTAGGCTGTAAGAGCACTGTGCAGAGCGAGTTGTTTCTTAGCTTCCCAAAGAGCTGGAAGCAAGATGCTGTGGGGCCCAACTCGCCCTTTGGAAAGAGGCCTGCACGTCGTGCCTTTCAGCTCTAGGGCAAAGTAGCACACCCAGAGCAGAAGTCCTACTTCAGCCAGATCAGGCCTGCAAAGAAACTGCGTTTCACAGGCCTTTGGAAGAGATGTTCCCGGTAGGCTGTAAGAGCACTGTGCAGAGCGAGTTGTTTCTTAGCTTCCCAAAGAGCTGGAAGCAAGATGCTGTGGGGCCCAACTCGCCCTTTGGAAAGAAGCCTGCACGTCGTGCCTTTCAACTCTAGGGCAAAGTAGCACACCCAGAGCAGAAGTCCTACTTCAGCCAGATCAGGCCTGCAAAGAAACTGCGTTTCACAGGCCTTTGGAAGAGATGTTCCCGGTAGGCTGTAAGAGCACTGTGCAGAGCGAGTTGTTTCTTAGGTTCCCAAAGAGCTGGAAGCAAGATGCTGTGGGGCCCAACTCGCCCTTTGGAAAGAAGCCTGCACGTTGTGCCTTTCAGCTCTAGGGCAAAGTAGCACACCCAGAGCAGAAGTCCTACTTCAGCCAGATCAGGCCTGCAAAGAAACTGCGTTTCACAGGCCTTTGGAAGAGATGTTCCCGGTAGGCTGTAAGAGCACTGTGCAGAGCGAGTTGTTTCTTAGCTTCCCAAAGAGCTGGAAGCAAGATGCTGTGGGGCCCAACTCGCCCTTTGGAAAGAAGCCTTCTCGTTGTGCCTTTCAGCTCGAGGGCAAAGTAGCACACCCAGAGCAGAAGTCCTACTTCAGCCAGATCAGGCCTGCAAAGAAACTGCGTTTCACAGGCCTTTGGAAGAGATGTTCCCGGTAGGCTGTAAGAGCACTGTGCAGAGCGAGTTTTTTCTTAGCTTCCCAAAGAGCTGGAAGCAAGATGCTGTGGGGCCCAACTCGCCCTTTGGAAAGAAGCCTGCACGTTGTGCCTTTCAGCTCTAGGGCAAAGTAGCACACCCAGAGCAGAAGTCCTACTTCAGCCAGATCAGGCCTGCAAAGAAACTGCGTTTCACAGGCCTTTGGAAGAGATGTTCCCACTAGGCTGTAAGAGCACTGTGCAGAGCGAGTTGTTTCTCAGCTTCCCAAAGAGCTGGAAGCAAGATGCTGTGGGGCCCAACTCGCCCTTTGGAAAGAAGCCTGCACGTTGTGCCTTTCAGCTCTAGGGCAAAGTAGCACACCCAGAGCAGAAGTCCTACTTCAGCCAGATCAGGCCTGCAAAGAAACTGCATTTCACAGGCCTTTGGAAGAGATGTTCCCGGTAGGCTGTAAGAGCACTGTGCAGAGCGAGTTGTATCTTAGCTTCCCAAAGAGCTGGAAGCAAGATGCTGTGGGGCCCAACTCGCCCTTTGGAAAGAAGCCTGCACGTTGTGCCTTTCAGCTCTAGGGCAAAGTAGCACACCCAGAGCAGAAGTCCTACTTCAGCCAGATCAGGCCTGCAAAGAAACTGCGTTTCACAGGCCTTTGGAGGAGATCTTCCCGGTAGGCTGTAAGAGCACTGTGCAGAGCGAGTTGTTTCTTAGCTTCCCAAAGAGCTGGAAGCAAGATGCTGTGGGGCCCAACTCGCCCTTTGGAAAGAAGCCTGCACGTTGTGCCTTTCAGCTCTAGGGCAAAGTAGCACACCCAGAGCAGAAGTCCTACTTCAGCCAGATCAGGCCTGCAAAGAAACTGCGTTTCACAGGCCTTTGGAAGAGATGTTCCCACTAGGCTGTAAGAGCACTGTGCAGAGCGAGTTGTTTCTTCGCTTCCCAAAGAGCTGGAAGCAAGATGCTGTGGGGCCCAACTCGCCCTTTGGAAAGAAGCCTGCACGTTGTGCCTTTCAGCTCTAGGGCAAAGTAGCACACCCAGAGCAGAAGTCCTACTTCAGCCAGATCAGGCCTGCAAAGAAACTGCGTTTCACAGGCCTTTGGAAGAGATGTTCCCGGTAGGCTGTAAGAGCACTGTGCAGAGCGAGTTGTATCTTAGCTTCCCAAAGAGCTGGAAGCAAGATGCTGTGGGGCCCAACTCGCCCTTTGTAAAGAAGCCTGCACCTTGTGCCTTTCAGCTCTAGGGCAAAGTAGCACACCCAGAGCAGAAGTCCTACTTCAGCCAGATCAGGCCTGCAAAGAAACTGCGTTTCACAGGCCTTTAGAAGAGATGTTCAAGGTAGGCTGTAAGAGCACTGTGCAGAGCGAGTTGTTTCTTAGCTTCCCAAAGAGCTGGAAGCAAGATGCTGTGGGGCCCAACTCGCCCTTTGGAAAGAAGCCTGCACGTTGTGCCTTTCAGCTCTAGGGCAAAGTAGCACACCCAGAGCAGAAGTCCTACTTCAGCCAGATCAGGCCTGCAAAGAAACTGCGTTTCACAGGCCTTTGGAAGAGATGTTCCCACTAGGCTGTAAGAGCACTGTGCAGAGCGAGTTGTTTCTTAGCTTCCCAAAGAGCTGGAAGCAAGATGCTGTGGGGCCCAACTCGCCCTTTGGAAAGAAGCCTGCACGTTGTGCCTTTCAGCTCTAGGGCAAAGTAGCACACCCAGAGCAGAAGTCCTACTTCAGCCAGATCAGGCCTGCAAAGAAACTGCGTTTCACAGGCCTTTGGAAGAGATGTTCCCGGTAGGCTGTAAGAGCACTGTGCAGAGCGAGTTGTTTCTTATCTTCCCAAAGAGCTGGAACCAAGATGCTGTGGGGCCCAACTCGCCCTTTGGAAAGAAGCCTGCACATTGTGCCTTTCAGCTCTAGGTCAAAGTAGCACACCCAGCGCAGAAGTCCTACTTCAGCCAGATCAGGCCTGCAAAGAAACTGCGTTTCACAGGCCTTTGGAAGAGATGTTCCCGGTAGGCTGTAAGAGCACTGTGCAGAGCGAGTTGTTTCTTATCTTCCCAAAGAGCTGGAAGCAAGATGCTGTGGGGCCCAACTCGCCCTTTGGAAAGAAGCCTGCACGTTGTGCCTTTCAGCTCTAGGGCAAAGTAGCACACCCAGAGCAGAAGTCCTACTTCAGCCAGATCAGGCCTGCAAAGAAACTGCGTTTCACAGGCCTTTGGAAGAGATGTTCCCGGTAGGGTGTAAGAGCACTGTGCAGAGCGAGTTGTTTCTTAGCTTCCCAAAGAGCTGGAAGCAAGATGCTGTGGGGCCCAACTCGCCCTTTGGAAAGAAGCCTGCACGTTGTGCCTTTCAGCTCTAGGGCAAAGTAGCACACCCAGAGCAGAAGTCCTACTTCAGCCAGATCAGGCCTGCAAAGAAACTGCGTTTCACAGGCCTTTGGAAGAGATGTTCCCGGTAGGCTGTAAGAGCACTGTGCAGAGCGAGTTGTATCTTAGCTTCCCAAAGAGCTGGAAGCAAGATGCTGTGGGGCCCAACTCGCCCTTTGTAAAGAAGCCTGCACCTTGTGCCTTTCAGCTCTAGGGCAAAGTAGCACACCCAGAGCAGAAGTCCTACTTCAGCCAGATCAGGCCTGCAAAGAAACTGCGTTTCACAGGCCTTTAGAAGAGATGTTCAAGGTAGGCTGTAAGAGCACTGTGCAGAGCGAGTTGTTTCTTAGCTTCCCAAAGAGCTGGAAGCAAGATGCTGTGGGGCCCAACTCGCCCTTTGGAAAGAAGCCTGCACGTTGTGCCTTTCAGCTCTAGGGCAAAGTAGCACACCCAGAGCAGAAGTCCTACTTCAACCAGATCAGGCCTGCAAAGAAACTGCGTTTCACAAGCCTTTGGAAGAGATGTTCCCGGTAGGCTGTAAGAGCACTGTGCAGAGCGAGTTGTTTCTTAGCTTCCCAAAGAGCTGGAAGCAAGATGCTGTGGGGCCCAACTCACCCTTTGGAAAGAAGCCTGCACGTTGTGCCTTTCAGCTCTAGGGCAAAGTAGCACACCCAGAGCAGAAGTCCTACTTCAGCCAGATCAGGCCTGCAAAGAAACTGCGTTTCACAGGCCTTTGGAAGAGATGTTCCCGGTAGGCTGTAAGAGCACTGTGCAGAGCGAGTTGTTTCTTAGCTTCCCAAAGAGCTGGAAGCAAGATGCTGTGGGGCCCAACTCGCCCTTTGGAAAGAAGCCTGCACGTTGTGCCTTTCAGCTCTAGGGCAAAGTAGCACACCCAGAGCAGAAGTCCTACTTCAGCCAGATCAGGCCTGCAAAGAAACTGCGTTTCACAGGCCTTTGGAAGAGATGTTCCCGGTAGGCTGTAAGAGCACTGTGCAGAGCGAGTTGTATCTTAGCTTCCCAAAGAGCTGGCAGCAAGATACTGTGGGGCCCAACTCGCCCTTTGGAAAGAAGCCTGCACGTTGTGCCTTTCAGCTCTAGGGCAAAGTAGCACACCCAGAGCAGAAGTCCTACTTCAGCCAGATCAGGCCTGCAAAGAAACTGCGTTTCACAGGCCTTTGGAGGAGATGTTCCCGGTAGGCTGTAAGAGCACTGTGCAGAGCGAGTTGTTTCTTAGCTTCCCAAAGAGCTGGAAGCAAGATGCTGTGGGGCCCAACTCGCCCTTTGGAAAGAAGCCTGCACGTTGTGCCTTTCAGCTCTAGGGCAAAGTAGCACACCCAGAGCAGAAGTCCTACTTCAGCCAGATCAGGCCTGCAAAGAAACTGCGTTTCACAGGCCTTTGGAAGAGATGTTCCCACTAGGCTGTAAGAGCACTGTGCAGAGCGAGTTGTTTCTTCGCTTCCCAAAGAGCTGGAAGCAAGATGCTGTGGGGCCCAACTCGCCCTTTGGAAAGAAGCCTGCACGTTGTGCCTTTCAGCTCTAGGGCAAAGTAGCACACCCAGAGCAGAAATCCTACTTCAGACAGATCAGGCCTTCAAAGAAACTGCATTTCACAGGCCTTTGGAAGAGATGTTCCCGGTAGGCTGTAAGAGCACTGTGCAGAGCGAGTTGTTTCTTATCTTCCCAAAGAGCTGGAAGCAAGATGCTGTGGGGCCCAACTCGCCCTTTGGAAAGAAGCCTGCACGTTGTGCCTTTCAGCTCTAGGTCAAAGTAGCACACCCAGCGCAGATGTCCTACTTCAGCCAGATCAGGCCTGCAAAGAAACTGCGTTTCACAGGCCTTTGGAAGAGATGTTCCCGGTAGGCTGTAAGAGCACTGTGCAGAGCGAGTTGTTTCTTAGCTTCCCAAAGAGCTGGAAGCAAGATGCTGTGGGGCCCAACTCGCCCTTTGGAAAGAAGCCTGCACGTTGTGCCTTTCAGCTCTAGGGCAAAGTAGCACACCCAGAGCAGAAGTCCTACTTCAGCCACATCAGGCCTGCAAAGAAACTGCGTTTCACAGGCCTTTGGAAGAGATGTTCCCGGTAGGCTGTAAGAGCACTGTGCAGAGCGAGTTGTTTCTTAGCTTCCCAAAGAGCTGGAAGCAAGATGCTGTGGGGCCCAACTCGCCCTTTGGAAAGAAGCCTGCACGTTGTGCCTTTCAGCTCTAGGGCAAAGTAGCACACCCAGAGCAGAAGTCCTACTTCAGCCAGATCAGGCCTGCAAAGAAACTGCGTTTCACAGGCCTTTGGAAGAGATGTTCCCACTAGGCTGTAAGAGCACTGTGCAGAGCGAGTTGTTTCTTAGCTTCCCAAAGAGCTGGAAGCAAGATGCTGTGGGGCCCAACTCGCCCTTTGGAAAGAAGCCTGCACGTTGTGCCTTTCAGCTCTAGGGCAAAGTAGCACACCCAGAGCAGAAGTCCTACTTCAGCCAGATCAGGCCTGCAAAGAAACTGCGTCTCACAGGCCTTTGGAAGAGATGTTCCCGGTAGGCTATAAGAGCACTGTGCAGAGCGAGTTGTATCTTAGCTTCCCAAAGAGCTGGAAGCAAGATGCTGTGGGGCCCAACTCGCCCTTTGGAAAGAAGCCTGCACCTTGTGCCTTTCAGCTCTAGGGCAAAGTAGCACACCCAGAGCAGAAGTCCTACTTCAGCCAGATCAGGCCTGCAAAGAAACTGCGTTTCACAGGCCTTTGGAAGAGATGTTCCTGGTAGGCTGTAAGAGCACTGTGCAGAGCGAGTTGTTTCTTAGCTTCCCAAAGAGCTGGAAGCAAGATGCTGTGGGGCCCAACTCGCCCTTTCTAAAGAAGCCTGCACGTTGTGCCTTTCAGCTCTAGGGCAAAGTAGCACACCCAGAGCAGAAGTCCTACTTCAGCCAGATCAGGCCTCCAAAGAAACTGCGTTTCACAGGCCTTTAGAAGAGATGTTCAAGGTAGGCTGTAAGAGCACTGTGCAGAGCGAGTTGTTTCTTAGCTTCCCAAAGAGCTGGAAGCAAGATGCTGTGGGGCCCAACTCGCCCTTTGGAAAGAAGCCTGCACGTTGTGCCTTTCAGCTCTAGGGCAAAGTAGCACACCCAGAGCAGAAGTCCTACTTCAGCCAGATCAGGCCTGCAAAGAAACTGCGTTTCACAGGCCTTTGGAAGAGATGTTCCCGGTAGGCTGTAAGAGCACTGTGCAGAGCGAGTTGTTTCTTAGCTTCCCAAAGAGCTGGAAGCAAGATGCTGTGGGGCCCAACTCGCCCTTTGGAAAGAAGCCTGCACGTTGTGCCTTTCAGCTCTAGGGCAAAGTAGCACACCCAGAGCAGAAGTCCTACTTCAGCCAGATCAGGCCTGCAAAGAAACTGCGTTTCACAGGCCTTTGGAAGAGATGTTCCCGGTAGGCTGTAAGAGCACTGTGCAGAGCGAGTTGTTTCTTAGCTTCCCAAAGAGCTGGAAGCAAGATGCTGTGGGGCCCAACTCGCTCTTTGGAAAGAAGCCTGCACGTTGTGCCTTTCAGCTCTAGGGCAAAGTAGCACACCCAGAGCATAAGTCCTACTTCAGCCAGATCAGGCCTGCAAAGAAACTGCGTTTCACAGGCCTTTGGAAGAGATGTTCCCGGTAGGCTGTAAGAGAACTGTGCAGAGCGAGTTGTTTCTTAGCTTCCCAAAGAGCTGGAAGCAAGATGCTGTGGGGCCCAACTCGCCCTTTGGAAAGAAGCCTGCACGTTGTGCCTTTCAGCTGTAGGGCAAAGTAGCACACCCAGAGCAGAAGTCCTACTTCAGCCAGATCAGGCCTGCAAAGAAACTGCGTTTCACAGGCCTTTGGAAGAGGTGTTCCCGGTAGGCTGTAAGAGCACTGTGCAGAGCGAGTTGTTTCTTAGCTTCCCAAAGAGCTGGAAGCAAGATGCTGTGGGGCCCAACTCGCTCTTTGGAAAGAAGCCTGCACGTTGTGCCTTTCAGCTCTAGGGCAAAGTAGCACACCCAGAGCAGAAGTCCTACTTCAGCCAGATCAGGCCTGCAAAGAAACTGCGTTTCACAGGCCTTTGGAAGAGATGTTCCCGGTAGGCTGTAAGAGCACTGTGCAGAGCGAGTTGTTTCTTAGCTTCCCAAAGAGCTGGAAGCAAGATGCTGTGGGGCCCAACTCGCCCTTTGGAAAGAAGCCTGCACGTTGTGCCTTTCAGCTGTAGGGCAAAGTAGCACACCCAGAGCAGAAGTCCTACTTCAGCCAGATCAGGCCTGCAAAGAAACTGCGTTTCACAGGCCTTTGGAAGAGGTGTTCCCGGTAGGCTGTAAGAGCACTGTGCAGAGCGAGTTGTTTCTTAGCTTCCCAAAGAGCTGGAAGCAAGATGCTGTGGGGCCCAACTCGCCCTTTGGAAAGAAGCCTGCACGTTGTGCCTTTCAGCTCTAGGGCAAAGTAGCACACCCAGAGCAGAAGTCCTACTTCAGCCAGATAAGGCCTGCAAAGAAACTGCGTTTCACAGGCCTTTGGAAGAGATGTTCCCGGTAGGCTGTAAGAGAACTGTGCAGAGCGAGTTGTTTCTTAGCTTCCCAAAGAGCTGGAAGCAAGGTGCTGTGGCTCCCAACTCGCCCTTTGGAAAGAAGCCTGCACGTCGTGCCTTTCAACTCTAGGGCAAAGTAGCACACCCAGAGCAGAAGTCCTACTTCAGCCAGATCAGGCCTGCAAAGAAACTGCGTTTCACAGGCCTTTGGAAGAGATGTTCCCGGTAGGCTGTAAGAGCACTGTGCAGAGCGAGTTGTATCTTAGCTTCCCAAAGAGCTGGAAGCAAGATGCTGTGGGGCCCAACTCGGCCTTTGGAAAGAAGCCTGCACGTTGTGCCTTTCAGCTCTAGGGCAAAGTAGCACACCCAGAGCAGAAGTCCTACTTCAGCCAGATCAGGCCTGCAAAGAAACTGCGTTTCACAGGCCTTTGGAAGAGATGTTCCCGGTAGGCTGTAAGAGCACTGTGCAGAGCGAGTTGTTTCTTAGCTTCCCAAAGAGCTGGAAGCAAGATGCTGTGGGGCCCAACTCGCCCTTTGGAAAGAAGCCTGCACGTTGTGCCTTTCAGCTCTAGGGCAAAGTAGCACACCCAGAGCAGAAGTCCTACTTCAGCCAGATCAGGCCTGCAAAGAAACTGCGTTTCACAGGCCTTTGGAAGAGATGTTCCCGGTAGGCTGTAAGAGCACTGTGCAGAGCGAGTTGTTTCTTAGCTTCCCAAAGAGCTGGAAGCAAGATGCTGTGGGGCCCAACTCGCTCTTTGGAAAGAAGCCTGCACGTTGTGCCTTTCAGCTCTAGGGCAAAGTAGCACACCCAGAGCATAAGTCCTACTTCAGCCAGATCAGGCCTGCAAAGAAACTGCGTTTCACAGGCCTTTGGAAGAGATGTTCCCGGTAGGCTGTAAGAGCACTGTGCAGAGCGAGTTGTTTCTTAGCTTCCCAAAGAGCTGGAAGCAAGATGCTGTGGGGCCCAACTCGCCCTTTGGAAAGAAGCCTGCACGTTGTGCCTTTCAGCTGTAGGGCAAAGTAGCACACCCAGAGCAGAAGTCCTACTTCAGCCAGATCAGGCCTGCAAAGAAACTGCGTTTCACAGGCCTTTGGAAGAGGTGTTCCCGGTAGGCTGTAAGAGCACTGTGCAGAGCGAGTTGTTTCTTAGCTTCCCAAAGAGCTGGAAGCAAGATGCTGTGGGGCCCAACTCGCTCTTTGGAAAGAAGCCTGCACGTTGTGCCTTTCAGCTCTAGGGCAAAGTAGCACACCCAGAGCAGAAGTCCTACTTCAGCCAGATCAGGCCTGCAAAGAAACTGCGTTTCACAGGCCTTTGGAAGAGATGTTCCCGGTAGGCTGTAAGAGCACTGTGCAGAGCGAGTTGTTTCTTAGCTTCCCAAAGAGCTGGAAGCAAGATGCTGTGGGGCCCAACTCGCCCTTTGGAAAGAAGCCTGCACGTTGTGCCTTTCAGCTGTAGGGCAAAGTAGCACACCCAGAGCAGAAGTCCTACTTCAGCCAGATCAGGCCTGCAAAGAAACTGCGTTTCACAGGCCTTTGGAAGAGGTGTTCCCGGTAGGCTGTAAGAGCACTGTGCAGAGCGAGTTGTTTCTTAGCTTCCCAAAGAGCTGGAAGCAAGATGCTGTGGGGCCCAACTCGCCCTTTGGAAAGAAGCCTGCACGTTGTGCCTTTCAGCTCTAGGGCAAAGTAGCACACCCAGAGCAGAAGTCCTACTTCAGCCAGATAAGGCCTGCAAAGAAACTGCGTTTCACAGGCCTTTGGAAGAGATCTTCCCGGTAGGCTGTAAGAGAACTGTGCAGAGCGAGTTGTTTCTTAGCTTCCCAAAGAGCTGGAAGCAAGGTGCTGTGGCTCCCAACTCGCCCTTTGGAAAGAAGCCTGCACGTCGTGCCTTTCAACTCTAGGGCAAAGTAGCACACCCAGAGCAGAAGTCCTACTTCAGCCAGATCAGGCCTGCAAAGAAACTGCGTTTCACAGGCCTTTGGAAGAGATGTTCCCGGTAGGCTGTAAGAGCACTGTGCAGAGCGAGTTGTATCTTAGCTTCCCAAAGAGCTGGAAGCAAGATGCTGTGGGGCCCAACTCGGCCTTTGGAAAGAAGCCTGCACGTTGTGCCTTTCAGCTCTAGGGCAAAGTAGCACACCCAGAGCAGAAGTCCTACTTCAGCCAGATCAGGCCTGCAAAGAAACTGCGTTTCACAGGCCTTTGGAAGAGATGTTCCCGGTAGGCTGTAAGAGCACTGTGCAGAGCGAGTTGTTTCTTAGCTTCCCAAAGAGCTGGAAGCAAGATGCTGTGGGGCCCAACTCGCCCTTTGGAAAGAAGCCTGCACGTTGTGCCTTTCAGCTCTAGGGCAAAGTAGCACACCCAGAGCAGAAGTCCTACTTCAGCCAGATCAGGCCTGCAAAGAAACTGCGTTTCACAGGCCTTTGGAAGAGATGTTCCCGGTAGGCTGTAAGAGCACTGTGCAGAGCGAGTTGTTTCTTAGCTTCCCAAAGAGCTGGAAGCAAGGTGCTGTGGGGCCCAACTCGCCCTTTGGAAAGAAGCCTGCACGTCGTGCCTTTCAACTCTAGGGCAAAGTAGCACACCCAGAGCAGAAGTCCTACTTCAGCCAGATCAGGCCTGCAAAGAAACTGCGTTTCACAGGCCTTTGGAAGAGATGTTCCCGGTAGGCTGTAAGAGCACTGTGCAGACCGAGTTGTTTCTTAGGTTCCCAAAGAGCTGGAAGCAAGATGCTGTGGGGCCCAACTCGCCCTTTGGAAAGAAGCTTGCACGTTGTGCCTTTCGGCTCTAGGGCAAAGTAGCACACCCAGAGCAGAAGTCCTACTTCAGCCAGATCAGGCCTGCAAAGAAACTGCGTTTCACAGGCCTTTGGAAGAGATGCTCCCACTAGGCTGTAAGAGCACTGTGCAGAGCGAGTTGTTTCTTAGCTTCCCAAAGAGCTGGAAGCAAGATGCTGTGGGGCCCAACTCGCCCTTTGGAAAGAAGCCTGCACGTTGTGCCTTTCAGCTCTAGGGCAAAGTAGCACACCCAGAGCAGAAGTCCTACTTCAGCCAGATCAGGCCTGCAAAGAAACTGCGTTTCACAGGCCTTTGGAAGAGATGTTCCCGGTAGGCTGTAAGAGCACTGTGCAGAGCGAGTTGTTTCTTAGCTTCCCAAAGAGCTGGAAGAAAGATGCTGTGGGGCCCATCTCGCCCTTTGGAAAGAAGCCTGCATGTTGTGCCTTTCAGCTCTAGGGCAAAGTAGCACACCCAGAGCAGAAGTCCTACTTCAGCCAGATCAGGCCTGCAAAGAAACTGCGTTTCACAGTCCTTTGGAAGAGATGTTCCCACTAGGCTGTAAGAGCACTGTGCAGAGCGAGTTGTTTCTTAGCTTCCCAAAGAGCTGGAAGCAAGATGCTGTGGGGCCCAACTCGCCCTTTGGAAAGAAGCCTGCACGTTGTGCCTTTCAGCTCTAGGGCAAAGTAGCACACCCAGTGCAGAAGTCCTACTTCAGCCAGATCAGGCCTGCAAAGAAATTGCGTTTCACAGGCCTTTGGAAGAGATGTTCCCGGTAGGCTGTAAGAGCACTGTGCAGAGCGAGTTGTTTCTTAGCTTCCCAAAGAGCTGGAAGAAAGATGCTGTGGGGCCCAACTCGCCCTTTGGAAAGAAGCCTGCACGTTGTGCCTTTCAGCTCTAGGGCAAAGTAGCACACCCAGAGCAGAAGTCCTACTTCAGCCAGATCAGGCCTGCAAAGAAACTGCGTTTCACAGGCCTTTGGAAGAGATGTTCCTGGTAGGCTGTAAGAGCACTGTGCAGAGCGAGTTGTTTCTTAGCTTCCCAAAGAGCTGGAAGCAAGATGCTGTGGGGCCCAACTCGCCCTTTCTAAAGAAGCCTGCACGTTGTGCCTTTCAGCTCTAGGGCAAAGTAGCACACCCAGAGCAGAAGTCCTACTTCAGCCAGATCAGGCCTGCAAAGAAACTGCGTTTCACAGGCCTTTGGAAGAGATGTTCCCGGTAGGCTGTAAGAGCACTGTGCAGAGCGAGTTGTATCTTAGCTTCCCAAAGAGCTGGCAGCAAGATACTGTGGGGCCCAACTCGCCCTTTGGAAAGAAGCCTGCACGTTGTGCCTTTCAGCTCTAGGGCAAAGTAGCACACCCAGAGCAGAAGTCCTACTTCAGCCAGATCAGGCCTGCAAAGAAACTGCGTTTCACAGGCCTTTGGAGGAGATGTTCCCGGTAGGCTGTAAGAGCACTGTGCAGAGCGAGTTGTTTCTTAGCTTCCCAAAGAGCTGGAAGCAAGATGCTGTGGGGCCCAACTCGCCCTTTGGAAAGAAGCCTGCACGTTGTGCCTTTCAGCTCTAGGGCAAAGTAGCACACCCAGAGCAGAAGTCCTACTTCAGCCAGATCAGGCCTGCAAAGAAACTGCGTTTCACAGGCCTTTGGAAGAGATGTTCCCACTAGGCTGTAAGAGCACTGTGCAGAGCGAGTTGTTTCTTCGCTTCCCAAAGAGCTGGAAGCAAGATGCTGTGGGGCCCAACTCGCCCTTTGGAAAGAAGCCTGCACGTTGTGCCTTTCAGCTCTAGGGCAAAGTAGCACACCCAGAGCAGAAATCCTACTTCAGACAGATCAGGCCTTCAAAGAAACTGCATTTCACAGGCCTTTGGAAGAGATGTTCAAGGTAGGCTGTAAGAGCACTGTGCAGAGCGAGTTGTTTCTTATCTTCCCAAAGAGCTGGAAGCAAGATGCTGTGGGGCCCAACTCGCCCTTTGGAAAGAAGCCTGCACGTTGTGCCTTTCAGCTCTAGGTCAAAGTAGCACACCCAGCGCAGATGTCCTACTTCAGCCAGATCAGGCCTGCAAAGAAACTGCGTTTCACAGGCCTTTGGAAGAGATGTTCCCGGTAGGCTGTAAGAGCACTGTGCAGAGCGAGTTGTTTCTTAGCTTCCCAAAGAGCTGGAAGCAAGATGCTGTGGGGCCCAACTCGCCCTTTGGAAAGAAGCCTGCACGTTGTGCCTTTCAGCTCTAGGGCAAAGTAGCACACCCAGAGCAGAAGTCCTACTTCAGCCACATCAGGCCTGCAAAGAAACTGCGTTTCACAGGCCTTTGGAAGAGATGTTCCCGGTAGGCTGTAAGAGCACTGTGCAGAGCGAGTTGTTTCTTAGCTTCCCAAAGAGCTGGAAGCAAGATGCTGTGGGGCCCAACTCGCCCTTTGGAAAGAAGCCTGCACGTTGTGCCTTTCAGCTCTAGGGCAAAGTAGCACACCCAGAGCAGAAGTCCTACTTCAGCCAGATCAGGCCTGCAAAGAAACTGCGTTTCACAGGCCTTTGGAAGAGATGTTCCCACTAGGCTGTAAGAGCACTGTGCAGAGCGAGTTGTTTCTTAGCTTCCCAAAGAGCTGGAAGCAAGATGCTGTGGGGCCCAACTCGCCCTTTGGAAAGAAGCCTGCACGTTGTGCCTTTCAGCTCTAGGGCAAAGTAGCACACCCAGAGCAGAAGTCCTACTTCAGCCAGATCAGGCCTGCAAAGAAACTGCGTCTCACAGGCCTTTGGAAGAGATGTTCCCGGTAGGCTGTAAGAGCACTGTGCAGAGCGAGTTGTATCTTAGCTTCCCAAAGAGCTGGAAGCAAGATGCTGTGGGGCCCAACTCGCCCTTTGGAAAGAAGCCTGCACCTTGTGCCTTTCAGCTCTAGGGCAAAGTAGCACACCCAGAGCAGAAGTCCTACTTCAGCCAGATCAGGCCTGCAAAGAAACTGCGTTTCACAGGCCTTTGGAAGAGATGTTCCTGGTAGGCTGTAAGAGCACTGTGCAGAGCGAGTTGTTTCTTAGCTTCCCAAAGAGCTGGAAGCAAGATGCTGTGGGGCCCAACTCGCCCTTTCTAAAGAAGCCTGCACGTTGTGCCTTTCAGCTCTAGGGCAAAGTAGCACACCCAGAGCAGAAGTCCTACTTCAGCCAGATCAGGCCTGCAAAGAAACTGCGTTTCACAGGCCTTTAGAAGAGATGTTCAAGGTAGGCTGTAAGAGCACTGTGCAGAGCGAGTTGTTTCTTAGCTTCCCAAAGAGCTGGAAGCAAGATGCTGTGGGGCCCAACTCGCCCTTTGGAAAGAAGCCTGCACGTTGTGCCTTTCAGCTCTAGGGCAAAGTAGCACACCCAGAGCAGAAGTCCTACTTCAGCCAGATCAGGCCTGCAAAGAAACTGCGTTTCACAGGCCTTTGGAAGAGATGTTCCCGGTAGGCTGTAAGAGCACTGTGCAGAGCGAGTTGTTTCTTAGCTTCCCAAAGAGCTGGAAGCAAGATGCTGTGGGGCCCAACTCGCCCTTTGGAAAGAAGCCTGCACGTTGTGCCTTTCAGCTCTAGGGCAAAGTAGCACACCCAGAGCAGAAGTCCTACTTCAGCCAGATCAGGCCTGCAAAGAAACTGCGTTTCACAGGCCTTTGGAAGAGATGTTCCCGGTAGGCTGTAAGAGCACTGTGCAGAGCGAGTTGTTTCTTAGCTTCCCAAAGAGCTGGAAGCAAGATGCTGTGGGGCCCAACTCGCTCTTTGGAAAGAAGCCTGCACGTTGTGCCTTTCAGCTCTAGGGCAAAGTAGCACACCCAGAGCAGAAGTCCTACTTCAGCCAGATCAGGCCTGCAAAGAAACTGCGTTTCACAGGCCTTTGGAAGAGATGTTCCCGGTAGGCTGTAAGAGCACTGTGCAGAGCGAGTTGTTTCTTAGCTTCCCAAAGAGCTGGAAGCAAGATGCTGTGGGGCCCAACTCGCCCTTTGGAAAGAAGCCTGCACGTTGTGCCTTTCAGCTGTAGGGCAAAGTAGCACACCCAGAGCAGAAGTCCTACTTCAGCCAGATCAGGCCTGCAAAGAAACTGCGTTTCACAGGCCTTTGGAAGAGGTGTTCCCGGTAGGCTGTAAGAGCACTGTGCAGAGCGAGTTGTTTCTTAGCTTCCCAAAGAGCTGGAAGCAAGATGCTGTGGGGCCCAACTCGCCCTTTGGAAAGAAGCCTGCACGTTGTGCCTTTCAGCTCTAGGGCAAAGTAGCACACCCAGAGCAGAAGTCCTACTTCAGCCAGATCAGGCCTGCAAAGAAACTGCGTTTCACAGGCCTTTGGAAGAGATGTTCCCGGTAGGCTGTAAGAGCACTGTGCAGAGCGAGTTGTTTCTTAGCTTCCCAAAGAGCTGGAAGCAAGATGCTGTGGGGCCCAACTCGCCCTTTGGAAAGAAGCCTGCACGTTGTGCCTTTCAGCTCTAGGGCAAAGTAGCACACCCAGAGCAGAAGTCCTACTTCAGCCAGATCAGGCCTGCAAAGAAACTGCGTCTCACAGGCCTTTGGAAGAGATGTTCCCGGTAGGCTGTAAGAGCACTGTGCAGAGCGAGTTGTATCTTAGCTTCCCAAAGAGCTGGAAGCAAGATGCTGTGGGGCCCAACTCGCCCTTTGGAAAGAAGCCTGCACCTTGTGCCTTTCAGCTCTAGGGCAAAGTAGCACACCCAGAGCAGAAGTCCTACTTCAGCCAGATCAGGCCTGCAAAGAAACTGCGTTTCACAGGCCTTTGGAAGAGATGTTCCTGGTAGGCTGTAAGAGCACTGTGCAGAGCGAGTTGTTTCTTAGCTTCCCAAAGAGCTGGAAGCAAGATGCTGTGGGGCCCAACTCGCCCTTTCTAAAGAAGCCTGCACGTTGTGCCTTTCAGCTCTAGGGCAAAGTAGCACACCCAGAGCAGAAGTCCTACTTCAGCCAGATCAGGCCTGCAAAGAAACTGCGTTTCACAGGCCTTTGGAAGAGATGTTCCCGGTAGGCTGTAAGAGCACTGTGCAGAGCGAGTTGTTTCTTAGCTTCCCAAAGAGCTGGAAGCAAGATGCTGTGGGGCCCAACTCGCCCTTTGGAAATAAGCCTGCACGTTGTGCCTTTCAGCTGTAGGGCAAAGTAGCACACCCAGAGCAGAAGTCCTACTTCAGCCAGATCAGGCCTGCAAAGAAACTGCGTTTCACAGGCCTTTGGAAGAGGTGTTCCCGGTAGGCTGTAAGAGCACTGTGCAGAGCGAGTTGTTTCTTAGCTTCCCAAAGAGCTGGAAGCAAGATGCTGTGGGGCCCAACTCGCTCTTTGGAAAGAAGCCTGCACGTTGTGCCTTTCAGCTCTAGGGCAAAGTAGCACACCCAGAGCAGAAGTCCTACTTCAGCCAGATCAGGCCTGCAAAGAAACTGCGTTTCACAGGCCTTTGGAAGAGATGTTCCCGGTAGGCTGTAAGAGCACTGTGCAGAGCGAGTTGTTTCTTAGCTTCCCAAAGAGCTGGAAGCAAGATGCTGTGGGGCCCAACTCGCCCTTTGGAAAGAAGCCTGCACGTTGTGCCTTTCAGCTGTAGGGCAAAGTAGCACACCCAGAGCAGAAGTCCTACTTCAGCCAGATCAGGCCTGCAAAGAAACTGCGTTTCACAGGCCTTTGGAAGAGGTGTTCCCGGTAGGCTGTAAGAGCACTGTGCAGAGCGAGTTGTTTCTTAGCTTCCCAAAGAGCTGGAAGCAAGATGCTGTGGGGCCCAACTCGCCCTTTGGAAAGAAGCCTGCACGTTGTGCCTTTCAGCTCTAGGGCAAAGTAGCACACCCAGAGCAGAAGTCCTACTTCAGCCAGATCAGGCCTGCAAAGAAACTGCGTTTCACAGGCCTTTGGAAGAGATGTTCCCGGTAGGCTGTAAGAGCACTGTGCAGAGCGAGTTGTTTCTTAGCTTCCCAAAGAGCTGGAAGCAAGATGCTGTGGGGCCCAACTCGCCCTTTGGAAAGAAGCCTGCACGTTGTGCCTTTCAGCTCTAGGGCAAAGTAGCACACCCAGAGCAGAAGTCCTACTTCAGCCAGATCAGGCCTGCAAAGAAACTGCGTCTCACAGGCCTTTGGAAGAGATGTTCCCGGTAGGCTGTAAGAGCACTGTGCAGAGCGAGTTGTATCTTAGCTTCCCAAAGAGCTGGAAGCAAGATGCTGTGGGGCCCAACTCGCCCTTTGGAAAGAAGCCTGCACCTTGTGCCTTTCAGCTCTAGGGCAAAGTAGCACACCCAGAGCAGAAGTCCTACTTCAGCCAGATCAGGCCTGCAAAGAAACTGCGTTTCACAGGCCTTTGGAAGAGATGTTCCTGGTAGGCTGTAAGAGCACTGTGCAGAGCGAGTTGTTTCTTAGCTTCCCAAAGAGCTGGAAGCAAGATGCTGTGGGGCCCAACTCGCCCTTTCTAAAGAAGCCTGCACGTTGTGCCTTTCAGCTCTAGGGCAAAGTAGCACACCCAGAGCAGAAGTCCTACTTCAGCCAGATCAGGCCTGCAAAGAAACTGCGTTTCACAGGCCTTTAGAAGAGATGTTCAAGGTAGGCTGTAAGAGCACTGTGCAGAGCGAGTTGTTTCTTAGCTTCCCAAAGAGCTGGAAGCAAGATGCTGTGGGGCCCAACTCGCCCTTTGGAAAGAAGCCTGCACGTTGTGCCTTTCAGCTCTAGGGCAAAGTAGCACACCCAGAGCAGAAGTCCTACTTCAGCCAGATCAGGCCTGCAAAGAAACTGCGTTTCACAGGCCTTTGGAAGAGATGTTCCCGGTAGGCTGTAAGAGCACTGTGCAGAGCGAGTTGTTTCTTAGCTTCCCAAAGAGCTGGAAGCAAGATGCTGTGGGGCCCAACTCGCCCTTTGGAAAGAAGCCTGCACGTTGTGCCTTTCAGCTCTAGGGCAAAGTAGCACACCCAGAGCAGAAGTCCTACTTCAGCCAGATCAGGCCTGCAAAGAAACTGCGTTTCACAGGCCTTTGGAAGAGATGTTCCCGGTAGGCTGTAAGAGCACTGTGCAGAGCGAGTTGTTTCTTAGCTTCCCAAAGAGCTGGAAGCAAGATGCTGTGGGGCCCAACTCGCTCTTTGGAAAGAAGCCTGCACGTTGTGCCTTTCAGCTCTAGGGCAAAGTAGCACACCCAGAGCAGAAGTCCTACTTCAGCCAGATCAGGCCTGCAAAGAAACTGCGTTTCACAGGCCTTTGGAAGAGATGTTCCCGGTAGGCTGTAAGAGCACTGTGCAGAGCGAGTTGTTTCTTAGCTTCCCAAAGAGCTGGAAGCAAGATGCTGTGGGGCCCAACTCGCCCTTTGGAAATAAGCCTGCACGTTGTGCCTTTCAGCTGTAGGGCAAAGTAGCACACCCAGAGCAGAAGTCCTACTTCAGCCAGATCAGGCCTGCAAAGAAACTGCGTTTCACAGGCCTTTGGAAGAGGTGTTCCTGGTAGGCTGTAAGAGCACTGTGCAGAGCGAGTTGTTTCTTAGCTTCCCAAAGAGCTGGAAGCAAGATGCTGTGGGGCCCAACTCGCTCTTTGGAAAGAAGCCTGCACGTTGTGCCTTTCAGCTCTAGGGCAAAGTAGCACACCCAGAGCAGAAGTCCTACTTCAGCCAGATCAGGCCTGCAAAGAAACTGCGTTTCACAGGCCTTTGGAAGAGATGTTCCCGGTAGGCTGTAAGAGCACTGTGCAGAGCGAGTTGTTTCTTAGCTTCCCAAAGAGCTGGAAGCAAGATGCTGTGGGGCCCAACTCGCCCTTTGGAAAGAAGCCTGCACGTTGTGCCTTTCAGCTGTAGGGCAAAGTAGCACACCCAGAGCAGAAGTCCTACTTCAGCCAGATCAGGCCTGCAAAGAAACTGCGTTTCACAGGCCTTTGGAAGAGGTGTTCCCGGTAGGCTGTAAGAGCACTGTGCAGAGCGAGTTGTTTCTTAGCTTCCCAAAGAGCTGGAAGCAAGATGCTGTGGGGCCCAACTCGCCCTTTGGAAAGAAGCCTGCACGTTGTGCCTTTCAGCTCTAGGGCAAAGTAGCACACCCAGAGCAGAAGTCCTACTTCAGCCAGATAAGGCCTGCAAAGAAACTGCGTTTCACAGGCCTTTGGAAGAGATGTTCCCGGTAGGCTGTAAGAGCACTGTGCAGAGCGAGTTGTTTCTTAGCTTCCCAAAGAGCTGGAAGCAAGGTGCTGTGGCTCCCAACTCGCCCTTTGGAAAGAAGCCTGCACGTCGTGCCTTTCAACTCTAGGGCAAAGTAGCACACCCAGAGCAGAAGTCCTACTTCAGCCAGATCAGGCCTGCAAAGAAACTGCGTTTCACAGGCCTTTGGAAGAGATGTTCCCGGTAGGCTGTAAGAGCACTGTGCAGAGCGAGTTGTATCTTAGCTTCCCAAAGAGCTGGAAGCAAGATGCTGTGGGGCCCAACTCGGCCTTTGGAAAGAAGCCTGCACGTTGTGCCTTTCAGCTCTAGGGCAAAGTAGCACACCCAGAGCAGAAGTCCTACTTCAGCCAGATCAGGCCTGCAAAGAAACTGCGTTTCACAGGCCTTTGGAAGAGATGTTCCCGGTAGGCTGTAAGAGCACTGTGCAGAGCGAGTTGTTTCTTAGCTTCCCAAAGAGCTGGAAGCAAGATGCTGTGGGGCCCAACTCGCCCTTTGGAAAGAAGCCTGCACGTTGTGCCTTTCAGCTCTAGGGCAAAGTAGCACACCCAGAGCAGAAGTCCTACTTCAGCCAGATCAGGCCTGCAAAGAAACTGCGTTTCACAGGCCTTTGGAAGAGATGTTCCCGGTAGGCTGTAAGAGCACTGTGCAGAGCGAGTTGTTTCTTAGCTTCCCAAAGAGCTGGAAGCAAGGTGCTGTGGGGCCCAACTCGCCCTTTGGAAAGAAGCCTGCACGTCGTGCCTTTCAACTCTAGGGCAAAGTAGCACACCCAGAGCAGAAGTCCTACTTCAGCCAGATCAGGCCTGCAAAGAAACTGCGTTTCACAGGCCTTTGGAAGAGATGTTCCCGGTAGGCTGTAAGAGCACTGTGCAGACCGAGTTGTTTCTTAGGTTCCCAAAGAGCTGGAAGCAAGATGCTGTGGGGCCCAACTCGCCCTTTGGAAAGAAGCTTGCACGTTGTGCCTTTCGGCTCTAGGGCAAAGTAGCACACCCAGAGCAGAAGTCCTACTTCAGCCAGATCAGGCCTGCAAAGAAACTGCGTTTCACAGGCCTTTGGAAGAGATGCTCCCACTAGGCTGTAAGAGCACTGTGCAGAGCGAGTTGTTTCTTAGCTTCCCAAAGAGCTGGAAGCAAGATGCTGTGGGGCCCAACTCGCCCTTTGGAAAGAAGCCTGCACGTTGTGCCTTTCAGCTCTAGGGCAAAGTAGCACACCCAGAGCAGAAGTCCTACTTCAGCCAGATCAGGCCTGCAAAGAAACTGCGTTTCACAGGCCTTTGGAAGAGATGTTCCCGGTAGGCTGTAAGAGCACTGTGCAGAGCGAGTTGTTTCTTAGCTTCCCAAAGAGCTGGAAGAAAGATGCTGTGGGGCCCATCTCGCCCTTTGGAAAGAAGCCTGCATGTTGTGCCTTTCAGCTCTAGGGCAAAGTAGCACACCCAGAGCAGAAGTCCTACTTCAGCCAGATCAGGCCTGCAAAGAAACTGCGTTTCACAGTCCTTTGGAAGAGATGTTCCCACTAGGCTGTAAGAGCACTGTGCAGAGCGAGTTGTTTCTTAGCTTCCCAAAGAGCTGGAAGCAAGATGCTGTGGGGCCCAACTCGCCCTTTGGAAAGAAGCCTGCACGTTGTGCCTTTCAGCTCTAGGGCAAAGTAGCACACCCAGTGCAGAAGTCCTACTTCAGCCAGATCAGGCCTGCAAAGAAATTGCGTTTCACAGGCCTTTGGAAGAGATGTTCCCGGTAGGCTGTAAGAGCACTGTGCAGAGCGAGTTGTTTCTTAGCTTCCCAAAGAGCTGGAAGAAAGATGCTGTGGGGCCCAACTCGCCCTTTGGAAAGAAGCCTGCACGTTGTGCCTTTCAGCTCTAGGGCAAAGTAGCACACCCAGAGCAGAAGTCCTACTTCAGCCAGATCAGGCCTGCAAAGAAACTGCGTTTCACAGGCCTTTGGAAGAGATGTTCCTGGTAGGCTGTAAGAGCACTGTGCAGAGCGAGTTGTTTCTTAGCTTCCCAAAGAGCTGGAAGCAAGATGCTGTGGGGCCCAACTCGCCCTTTCTAAAGAAGCCTGCACGTTGTGCCTTTCAGCTCTAGGGCAAAGTAGCACACCCAGAGCAGAAGTCCTACTTCAGCCAGATCAGGCCTGCAAAGAAACTGCGTTTCACAGGCCTTTAGAAGAGATGTTCAAGGTAGGCTGTAAGAGCACTGTGCAGAGCGAGTTGTTTCTTAGCTTCCCAAAGAGCTGGAAGCAAGATGCTGTGGGGCCCAACTCGCCCTTTGGAAAGAAGCCTGCACGTTGTGCCTTTCAGCTCTAGGGCAAAGTAGCACACCCAGAGCAGAAGTCCTACTTCAGCCAGATCAGGCCTGCAAAGAAACTGCGTTTCACAGGCCTTTGGAAGAGATGTTCCCGGTAGGCTGTAAGAGCACTGTGCAGAGCGAGTTGTTTCTTAGCTTCCCAAAGAGCTGGAAGCAAGATGCTGTGGGGCCCAACTCGCCCTTTGGAAAGAAGCCTGCACGTTGTGCCTTTCAGCTCTAGGGCAAAGTAGCACACCCAGAGCAGAAGTCCTACTTCAGCCAGATCAGGCCTGCAAAGAAACTGCGTTTCACAGGCCTTTGGAAGAGATGTTCCCGGTAGGCTGTAAGAGCACTGTGCAGAGCGAGTTGTTTCTTAGCTTCCCAAAGAGCTGGAAGCAAGATGCTGTGGGGCCCAACTCGCTCTTTGGAAAGAAGCCTGCACGTTGTGCCTTTCAGCTCTAGGGCAAAGTAGCACACCCAGAGCAGAAGTCCTACTTCAGCCAGATCAGGCCTGCAAAGAAACTGCGTTTCACAGGCCTTTGGAAGAGATGCTCCCACTAGGCTGTAAGAGCACTGTGCAGAGCGAGTTGTTTCTTAGCTTCCCAAAGAGCTGGAAGCAAGATGCTGTGGGGCCCAACTCGCCCTTTGGAAAGAAGCCTGCACGTTGTGCCTTTCAGCTCTAGGGCAAAGTAGCACACCCAGAGCAGAAGTCCTACTTCAGCCAGATCAGGCCTGCAAAGAAACTGCGTTTCACAGTCCTTTGGAAGAGATGTTCCCACTAGGCTGTAAGAGCACTGTGCAGAGCGAGTTGTTTCTTAGCTTCCCAAAGAGCTGGAAGCAAGATGCTGTGGGGCCCAACTCGCCCTTTGGAAAGAAGCCTGCACGTTGTGCCTTTCAGCTCTAGGGCAAAGTAGCACACCCAGTGCAGAAGTCCTACTTCAGCCAGATCAGGCCTGCAAAGAAATTGCGTTTCACAGGCCTTTGGAAGAGATGTTCCCGGTAGGCTGTAAGAGCACTGTGCAGAGCGAGTTGTTTCTTAGCTTCCCAAAGAGCTGGAAGAAAGATGCTGTGGGGCCCAACTCGCCCTTTGGAAAGAAGCCTGCACGTTGTGCCTTTCAGCTCTAGGGCAAAGTAGCACACCCAGAGCAGAAGTCCTACTTCAGCCAGATCAGGCCTGCAAAGAAACTGCGTTTCACAGGCCTTTGGAAGAGATGTTCCTGGTAGGCTGTAAGAGCACTGTGCAGAGCGAGTTGTTTCTTAGCTTCCCAAAGAGCTGGAAGCAAGATGCTGTGGGGCCCAACTCGCCCTTTCTAAAGAAGCCTGCACGTTGTGCCTTTCAGCTCTAGGGCAAAGTAGCACACCCAGAGCAGAAGTCCTACTTCAGCCAGATCAGGCCTGCAAAGAAACTGCGTTTCACAGGCCTTTAGAAGAGATGTTCAAGGTAGGCTGTAAGAGCACTGTGCAGAGCGAGTTGTTTCTTAGCTTCCCAAAGAGCTGGAAGCAAGATGCTGTGGGGCCCAACTCGCCCTTTGGAAAGAAGCCTGCACGTTGTGCCTTTCAGCTCTAGGGCAAAGTAGCACACCCAGAGCAGAAGTCCTACTTCAGCCAGATCAGGCCTGCAAAGAAACTGCGTTTCACAGGCCTTTGGAAGAGATGTTCCCGGTAGGCTGTAAGAGCACTGTGCAGAGCGAGTTGTTTCTTAGCTTCCCAAAGAGCTGGAAGCAAGATGCTGTGGGGCCCAACTCGCCCTTTGGAAAGAAGCCTGCACGTTGTGCCTTTCAGCTCTAGGGCAAAGTAGCACACCCAGAGCAGAAGTCCTACTTCAGCCAGATCAGGCCTGCAAAGAAACTGCGTTTCACAGGCCTTTGGAAGAGATGTTCCCGGTAGGCTGTAAGAGCACTGTGCAGAGCGAGTTGTTTCTTAGCTTCCCAAAGAGCTGGAAGCAAGATGCTGTGGGGCCCAACTCGCTCTTTGGAAAGAAGCCTGCACGTTGTGCCTTTCAGCTCTAGGGCAAAGTAGCACACCCAGAGCAGAAGTCCTACTTCAGCCAGATCAGGCCTGCAAAGAAACTGCGTTTCACAGGCCTTTGGAAGAGATGTTCCCGGTAGGCTGTAAGAGCACTGTGCAGAGCGAGTTGTTTCTTAGCTTCCCAAAGAGCTGGAAGCAAGATGCTGTGGGGCCCAACTCGCCCTTTGGAAATAAGCCTGCACGTTGTGCCTTTCAGCTGTAGGGCAAAGTAGCACACCCAGAGCAGAAGTCCTACTTCAGCCAGATCAGGCCTGCAAAGAAACTGCGTTTCACAGGCCTTTGGAAGAGGTGTTCCCGGTAGGCTGTAAGAGCACTGTGCAGAGCGAGTTGTTTCTTAGCTTCCCAAAGAGCTGGAAGCAAGATGCTGTGGGGCCCAACTCGCTCTTTGGAAAGAAGCCTGCACGTTGTGCCTTTCAGCTCTAGGGCAAAGTAGCACACCCAGAGCAGAAGTCCTACTTCAGCCAGATCAGGCCTGCAAAGAAACTGCGTTTCACAGGCCTTTGGAAGAGATGTTCCCGGTAGGCTGTAAGAGCACTGTGCAGAGCGAGTTGTTTCTTAGCTTCCCAAAGAGCTGGAAGCAAGATGCTGTGGGGCCCAACTCGCCCTTTGGAAAGAAGCCTGCACGTTGTGCCTTTCAGCTGTAGGGCAAAGTAGCACACCCAGAGCAGAAGTCCTACTTCAGCCAGATCAGGCCTGCAAAGAAACTGCGTTTCACAGGCCTTTGGAAGAGGTGTTCCCGGTAGGCTGTAAGAGCACTGTGCAGAGCGAGTTGTTTCTTAGCTTCCCAAAGAGCTGGAAGCAAGATGCTGTGGGGCCCAACTCGCCCTTTGGAAAGAAGCCTGCACGTTGTGCCTTTCAGCTCTAGGGCAAAGTAGCACACCCAGAGCAGAAGTCCTACTTCAGCCAGATAAGGCCTGCAAAGAAACTGCGTTTCACAGGCCTTTGGAAGAGATGTTCCCGGTAGGCTGTAAGAGCACTGTGCAGAGCGAGTTGTTTCTTAGCTTCCCAAAGAGCTGGAAGCAAGGTGCTGTGGCTCCCAACTCGCCCTTTGGAAAGAAGCCTGCACGTCGTGCCTTTCAACTCTAGGGCAAAGTAGCACACCCAGAGCAGAAGTCCTACTTCAGCCAGATCAGGCCTGCAAAGAAACTGCGTTTCACAGGCCTTTGGAAGAGATGTTCCCGGTAGGCTGTAAGAGCACTGTGCAGAGCGAGTTGTATCTTAGCTTCCCAAAGAGCTGGAAGCAAGATGCTGTGGGGCCCAACTCGGCCTTTGGAAAGAAGCCTGCACGTTGTGCCTTTCAGCTCTAGGGCAAAGTAGCACACCCAGAGCAGAAGTCCTACTTCAGCCAGATCAGGCCTGCAAAGAAACTGCGTTTCACAGGCCTTTGGAAGAGATGTTCCCGGTAGGCTGTAAGAGCACTGTGCAGAGCGAGTTGTTTCTTAGCTTCCCAAAGAGCTGGAAGCAAGATGCTGTGGGGCCCAACTCGCCCTTTGGAAAGAAGCCTGCACGTTGTGCCTTTCAGCTCTAGGGCAAAGTAGCACACCCAGAGCAGAAGTCCTACTTCAGCCAGATCAGGCCTGCAAAGAAACTGCGTTTCACAGGCCTTTGGAAGAGATGTTCCCGGTAGGCTGTAAGAGCACTGTGCAGAGCGAGTTGTTTCTTAGCTTCCCAAAGAGCTGGAAGCAAGGTGCTGTGGGGCCCAACTCGCCCTTTGGAAAGAAGCCTGCACGTCGTGCCTTTCAACTCTAGGGCAAAGTAGCACACCCAGAGCAGAAGTCCTACTTCAGCCAGATCAGGCCTGCAAAGAAACTGCGTTTCACAGGCCTTTGGAAGAGATGTTCCCGGTAGGCTGTAAGAGCACTGTGCAGACCGAGTTGTTTCTTAGGTTCCCAAAGAGCTGGAAGCAAGATGCTGTGGGGCCCAACTCGCCCTTTGGAAAGAAGCTTGCACGTTGTGCCTTTCGGCTCTAGGGCAAAGTAGCACACCCAGAGCAGAAGTCCTACTTCAGCCAGATCAGGCCTGCAAAGAAACTGCGTTTCACAGGCCTTTGGAAGAGATGCTCCCACTAGGCTGTAAGAGCACTGTGCAGAGCGAGTTGTTTCTTAGCTTCCCAAAGAGCTGGAAGCAAGATGCTGTGGGGCCCAACTCGCCCTTTGGAAAGAAGCCTGCACGTTGTGCCTTTCAGCTCTAGGGCAAAGTAGCACACCCAGAGCAGAAGTCCTACTTCAGCCAGATCAGGCCTGCAAAGAAACTGCGTTTCACAGGCCTTTGGAAGAGATGTTCCCGGTAGGCTGTAAGAGCACTGTGCAGAGCGAGTTGTTTATTAGCTTCCCAAAGAGCTGGAAGAAAGATGCTGTGGGGCCCATCTCGCCCTTTGGAAAGAAGCCTGCATGTTGTGCCTTTCAGCTCTAGGGCAAAGTAGCACACCCAGAGCAGAAGTCCTACTTCAGCCAGATCAGGCCTGCAAAGAAACTGCGTTTCACAGTCCTTTGGAAGAGATGTTCCCACTAGGCTGTAAGAGCACTGTGCAGAGCGAGTTGTTTCTTAGCTTCCCAAAGAGCTGGAAGCAAGATGCTGTGGGGCCCAACTCGCCCTTTGGAAAGAAGCCTGCACGTTGTGCCTTTCAGCTCTAGGGCAAAGTAGCACACCCAGTGCAGAAGTCCTACTTCAGCCAGATCAGGCCTGCAAAGAAATTGCGTTTCACAGGCCTTTGGAAGAGATGTTCCCGGTAGGCTGTAAGAGCACTGTGCAGAGCGAGTTGTTTCTTAGCTTCCCAAAGAGCTGGAAGAAAGATGCTGTGGGGCCCAACTCGCCCTTTGGAAAGAAGCCTGCACGTTGTGCCTTTCAGCTCTAGGGCAAAGTAGCACACCCAGAGCAGAAGTCCTACTTCAGCCAGATCAGGCCTGCAAAGAAACTGCGTTTCACAGGCCTTTGGAAGAGATGTTCCCGGTAGGCTGTAAGAGCACTGTGCAGAGCGAGTTGTTTCTTAGCTTCCCAAAGAGCTGGAAGCAAGGTGCTGTGGGGCCCAACTCGCCCTTTGGAAAGAAGCCTGCACGTCGTGCCTTTCAACTCTAGGGCAAAGTAGCACACCCAGAGCAGAAGTCCTACTTCAGCCAGATCAGGCCTGCAAAGAAACTGCGTTTCACAGGCCTTTGGAAGAGATGTTCCCGGTAGGCTGTAAGAGCACTGTGCAGAGCGAGTTGTTTCTTAGCTTCCCAAAGAGCTGGAAGCAAGATGCTGTGGGGCCCAACTCGCCCTTTGGAAAGAAGCCTGCACGTTGTGCCTTTCAGCTCTAGGGCAAAGTAGCACACCCAGAGCAGAAGTCCTACTTCAGCCAGATCAGGCCTGCAAAGAAACTGCGTTTCACAGGCCTTTGGAAGAGATGTTCCCGGTAGGCTGTAAGAGCACTGTGCAGAGCGAGTTGTTTCTTAGCTTCCCAAAGAGCTGGAAGCAAGATGCTGTGGGGCCCAACTCGCCCTTTGGAAAGAAGCCTTCACGTTGTGCCTTTCAGCTCGAGGGCAAAGTAGCACACCCAGAGCAGAAGTCCTACTTCAGCCAGATCAGGCCTGCAAAGAAACTGCGTTTCACAGGCCTTTGGAAGAGATGTTCCCGGTAGGCTGTAAGAGCACTGTGCAGAGCGAGTTGTTTCTTAGCTTCCCAAAGAGCTGGAAGCAAGATGCTGTGGGGCCCAACTCGCCCTTTGGAAAGAAGCCTGCACGTTGTGCCTTTCAGCTGTAGGGCAAAGTAGCACACCCAGAGCAGAAGTCCTACTTCAGCCAGATCAGGCCTGCAAAGAAACTGCGTTTCACAGGCCTTTGGAAGAGATGTTCCCGGTAGGCTGTAAGAGCACTGTGCAGAGCGAGTTGTTTCTTAGCTTCCCAAAGAGCTGGAAGCAAGGTGCTGTGGGGCCCAACTCGCCCTTTGGAAAGAAGCCTGCACGTCGTGCCTTTCAACTCTAGGGCAAAGTAGCACACCCAGAGCAGAAGTCCTACTTCAGCCAGATCAGGCCTGCAAAGAAACTGCGTTTCACAGGCCTTTGGAAGAGATGTTCCCGGTAGGCTGTAAGAGCACTGTGCAGACCGAGTTGTTTCTTAGGTTCCCAAAGAGCCTGAAGCAAGATGCTGTGGGGCCCAACTCGCCCTTTGGAAAGAAGCTTGCACGTTGTGCCTTTCGGCTCTAGGGCAAAGTAGCACACCCAGAGCAGAAGTCCTACTTCAGCCAGATCAGGCCTGCAAAGAAACTGCGTTTCACAGGCCTTTGGAAGAGATGCTCCCACTAGGCTGTAAGAGCACTGTGCAGAGCGAGTTGTTTCTTAGCTTCCCAAAGAGCTGGAAGCAAGATGCTGTGGGGCCCAACTCGCCCTTTGGAAAGAAGCCTGCACGTTGTGCCTTTCAGCTGTAGGGCAAAGTAGCACACCCAGAGCAGAAGTCCTACTTCAGCCAGATCAGGCCTGCAAAGAAACTGCGTTTCACAGGCCTTTGGAAGAGATGTTCCCGGTAGGCTGTAAGAGCACTGTGCAGAGCGAGTTGTTTCTTAGCTTCCCAAAGAGCTGGAAGAAAGATGCTGTGGGGCCCATCTCGCCCTTTGGAAAGAAGCCTGCATGTTGTGCCTTTCAGCTCTAGGGCAAAGTAGCACACCCAGAGCAGAAGTCCTACTTCAGCCAGATCAGGCCTGCAAAGAAACTGCGTTTCACAGTCCTTTGGAAGAGATGTTCCCACTAGGCTGTAAGAGCACTGTGCAGAGCGAGTTGTTTCTTAGCTTCCCAAAGAGCTGGAAGCAAGATGCTGTGGGGCCCAACTCGCCCTTTGGAAAGAAGCCTGCACGTTGTGCCTTTCAGCTCTAGGGCAAAGTAGCACACCCAGTGCAGAAGTCCTACTTCAGCCAGATCAGGCCTGCAAAGAAATTGCGTTTCACAGGCCTTTGGAAGAGATGTTCCCGGTAGGCTGTAAGAGCACTGTGCAGAGCGAGTTGTTTCTTAGCTTCCCAAAGAGCTGGAAGAAAGATGCTGTGGGGCCCAACTCGCCCTTTGGAAAGAAGCCTGCACGTTGTGCCTTTCAGCTCTAGGGCAAAGTAGCACACCCAGAGCAGAAGTCCTACTTCAGCCAGATCAGGCCTGCAAAGAAACTGCGTTTCACAGGCCTTTGGAAGAGATGTTCCCGGTAGGCTGTAAGAGCACTGTGCAGAGCGAGTTGTTTCTTAGCTTCCCAAAGAGCTGGAAGCAAGGTGCTGTGGGGCCCAACTCGCCCTTTGGAAAGAAGCCTGCACGTCGTGCCTTTCAACTCTAGGGCAAAGTAGCACACCCAGAGCAGAAGTCCTACTTCAGCCAGATCAGGCCTGCAAAGAAACTGCGTTTCACAGGCCTTTGGAAGAGATGTTCCCGGTAGGCTGTAAGAGCACTGTGCAGAGCGAGTTGTTTCTTAGCTTCCCAAAGAGCTGGAAGCAAGATGCTGTGGGGCCCAACTCGCCCTTTGGAAAGAAGCCTGCACGTTGTGCCTTTCAGCTCTAGGGCAAAGTAGCACACCCAGAGCAGAAGTCCTACTTCAGCCAGATCAGGCCTGCAAAGAAACTGCGTTTCACAGGCCTTTGGAAGAGATGTTCCCGGTAGGCTGTAAGAGCACTGTGCAGAGCGAGTTGTTTCTTAGCTTCCCAAAGAGCTGGAAGCAAGATGCTGTGGGGCCCAACTCGCCCTTTGGAAAGAAGCCTTCACGTTGTGCCTTTCAGCTCGAGGGCAAAGTAGCACACCCAGAGCAGAAGTCCTACTTCAGCCAGATCAGGCCTGCAAAGAAACTGCGTTTCACAGGCCTTTGGAAGAGATGTTCCCGGTAGGCTGTAAGAGCACTGTGCAGAGCGAGTTGTTTCTTAGCTTCCCAAAGAGCTGGAAGCAAGATGCTGTGGGGCCCAACTCGCCCTTTGGAAAGAAGCCTGCACGTTGTGCCTTTCAGCTGTAGGGCAAAGTAGCACACCCAGAGCAGAAGTCCTACTTCAGCCAGATCAGGCCTGCAAAGAAACTGCGTTTCACAGGCCTTTGGAAGAGATGTTCCCGGTAGGCTGTAAGAGCACTGTGCAGAGCGAGTTGTTTCTTAGCTTCCCAAAGAGCTGGAAGCAAGATGCTGTGGGGCCCAACTCGCCCTTTGGAAAGAAGCCTGCACGTTGTGCCTTTCAGCTCTAGGGCAAAGTAGCACACCCAGAGCAGAAGTCCTACTTCAGCCAGATCAGGCCTGCAAAGAAACTGCGTTTCACAGGCCTTTGGAAGAGATGTTCCCGGTAGGCTGTAAGAGCACTGTGCAGAGCGAGTTGTTTCTTAGCTTCCCAAAGAGCTGGAAGCAAGATGCTGTGGGGCCCAACTCGCCCTTTGGAAAGAAGCCTGCACGTTGTGCCTTTCAGCTCTAGGGCAAAGTAGCACACCCAGAGCAGAAGTCCTACTTCAGCCAGATCAGGCCTGCAAAGAAACTGCGTTTCACAGGCCTTTGGAAGAGATGTTCCCGGTAGGCTGTAAGAGCACTGTGCAGAGCGAGTTGTATCTTAGCTTCCCAAAGAGCTGGAAGCAAGATGCTGTGGGGCCCAACTCGACCTTTGGAAAGAAGCCTGCACGTTGTGCCTTTCAGCTCTAGGGCAAAGTAGCACACCCAGAGCAGAAGTCCTACTTCAGCCAGATCAGGCCTGCAAAGAAACTGCGTTTCACAGGCCTTTGGAAGAGATGTTCCCGGTAGGCTGTAAGAGCACTGTGCAGAGCGAGTGGTTTCTTAGCTTCCCAAAGAGCTGGATGCAAGATGCTGTGGGGCCCAACTCGCCCTTTGGAAAGAAGCCTGCACGTTTTGCCTTTAAGCTCTAGGGCAAAGTAGCACACCCAGAGCAGAAGTCCTACTTCAGCCAGATCAGGCCTGCAAAGAAACTGCGTTTCACAGGCCTTTGGAAGAGTTGTTCCCACTAGGCTGTAAGAGCACTGTGCAGAGCGAGTTGTTTCTTAGCTTCCCAAAGAGCTGGAAGCAAGATGCTGTGGGGCCCAACTCGCCCTTTGGAAAGAAGCCTGCACGTTGTGCCTTTCAGCTCTAGTGCAAAGTAGCACACCCAGAGCAGAAGTCCTACTTCAGCCAGATCAGGCCTGCAAGGAAACTGCGTTTCACAGGCCTTTGGAAGAGATGTTCCCGGTAGGCTGTAAGAGCACTGTGCAGAGCGAGTTGTTTCTTAGCTACCCAAAGAGCTGGAAGCAAGATGCTGTGGGGCCCAACTCGCCCTTTGGAAAGAAGCCTGCACGTTGTGCCTTTCAGCTCTAGGGCAAAGTAGCACACCCAGAGCAGAAGTCCTACTTCAGCCAGATCAGGCCTGCAAAGAAACTGCGTTTCACAGGCCTTTGGAAGTGATGTTCCCGGTAGGCTGTAAGAGCACTGTGCTGAGCGAGTTGTTTCTTAGCTTCCCAAAGAGCTGGAAGCAAGATGCTGTGGGGCCCAACTCGCCCTTTGGAAAGAAGCCTGCACGTTGTGCCTTTCAGCTCTAGGGCAAAGTAGCACACCCAGAGCAGAAGTCCTACTTCAGCCAGATCAGGCCTGCAAAGAAACTGCGTTTCACAGGCCTTTGGAAGAGATGTTCCCGGTAGGCTGTAAGAGCACTGTGCAGAGCGAGTTGTTTCTTAGCTTCCCAAAGAGCTGGAAGCAAGATGCTGTGGGGCCCAACTCGCCCTTTGGAAAGAAGCCTGCACGTTGTGCCTTTCAGCTCTAGGGCAAAGTAGCACACCCAGAGCAGAAGTCCTACTTCAGCCAGATCAGGCCTGCAAAGAAACTGCGTTTCACAGGCCTTTGGAAGAGATGTTCCCGGTAGGCTGTAAGAGCACTGTGCAGAGCGTGTTGTTTCTTAGCTTCCCAAAGAGCTGGAAGCAAGATGCTGTGGGGCCCAACTCGCCCTTTGGAAAGAAGCCTGCACGTTGTGCCTTTCAGCTCTAGGGCAAAGTAGCACACCCAGAGCAGAAGTCCTACTTCAGCCAGATCAGGCCTGCAAAGAAACTGCGTTTCACAGGCCTTTGGAAGAGATGTTCCCGGTAGGCTGTAAGAGCACTGTGCAGAGCGAGTTGTTTCTTAGCTTCCCAAAGTGCTGGAAGCAAGATGCTGTGGGGCCCAACTCGCCCTTTGGAAAGAAGCCTGCACGTTGTGCCTTTCAGCTCTAGGGCAAAGTAGCACACCCAGAGCAGAAGTCCTACTTCAGCCAGATCAGGCCTGCAAAGAAACTGCGTTTCACAGGCCTTTGGAAGAGATGTTCCCGGTAGGCTGTAAGAGCACTGTGCAGAGCGAGTTGTTTCTTAGCTTCCCAAAGAGCTGGAAGCAAGATGCTGTGGGGCCCAACTCGCCCTTTGGAAAGAAGCCTGCACGTTGTGCCTTTCAGCTCTAGGGCAAAGTAGCACACCCAGAGCAGAAGTCCTACTTCAGCCAGATCAGGCCTGCAAAGAAACTGCGTTTCACAGGCCTTTGGAAGAGATGTTCCCGGTAGGCTGTAAGAGCACTGTGCAGAGCGAGTGGTTTCTTAGCTTCCCAAAGAGCTGGATGCAAGATGCTGTGGGGCCCAACTCGCCCTTTGGAAAGAAGCCTGCACGTTTTGCCTTTCAGCTCTAGGGCAAAGTAGCACACCCAGAGCAGAAGTCCTACTTCAGCCAGATCAGGCCTGCAAAGAAACTGCGTTTCACAGGCCTTTGGAAGAGTTGTTCCCACTAGGCTGTAAGAGCACTGTGCAGAGCGAGTTGTTTCTTAGCTTCCCAAAGAGCTGGAAGCAAGATGCTGTGGGGCCCAACTCGCCCTTTGGAAAGAAGCCTGCACGTTGTGCCTTTCAGCTCTAGTGCAAAGTAGCACACCCAGAGCAGAAGTCCTACTTCAGCCAGATCAGGCCTGCAAGGAAACTGCGTTTCACAGGCCTTTGGAAGAGATGTTCCCGGTAGGCTGTAAGAGCACTGTGCAGAGCGAGTTGTTTCTTAGCTACCCAAAGAGCTGGAAGCAAGATGCTGTGGGGCCCAACTCGCCCTTTGGAAAGAAGCCTGCACGTCGTGCCTTTCAACTCTAGGGCAAAGTAGCACACCCAGAGCAGAAGTCCTACTTCAGCCAGATCAGGCCTGCAAAGAAACTGCGTTTCACAGGCCTTTGGAAGAGATGTTCCCGGTAGGCTGTAAGAGCACTGTGCAGAGCGAGTTGTTTCTTAGCTTCCCAAAGAGCTGGAAGCAAGATGCTGTGGGGCCCAACTCGCCCTTTCGAAAGAAGCCTGCACGTTGTGCCTTTCAGCTCTAGGGCAAAGTAGCACACCCAGAGCAGAAGTCCTACTTCAGCCAGATCAGGCCTGCAAAGAAACTGCGTTTCACAGGCCTTTGGAAGAGATGTTCCCGGTAGGCTGTAAGAGCACTGTGCAGAGCGAGTTGTTTCTTAGCTTCCCAAAGAGCTGGAAGCAAGATGCTGTGGGGCCCAACTCGCCCTTTGGAAAGAAGCCTTCACGTTGTGCCTTTCAGCTCGAGGGCAAAGTAGCACACCCAGAGCAGAAGTCCTACTTCAGCCAGATCAGGCCTGCAAAGAAACTGCGTTTCACAGGCCTTTGGAAGAGATGTTCCCGGTAGGCTGTAAGAGCACTGTGCAGAGCGAGTTTTTTCTTAGCTTCCCAAAGAGCTGGAAGCAAGATGCTGTGGGGCCCAACTCGCCCTTTGGAAAGAAGCCTGCACGTTGTGCCTTTCAGCTCTAGGGCAAAGTAGCACACCCAGAGCAGAAGTCCTACTTCAGCCAGATCAGGCCTGCAAAGAAACTGCGTTTCACAGGCCTTTGGAAGAGATGTTCCCACTAGGCTGTAAGAGCACTGTGCAGAGCGAGTTGTTTCTCAGCTTCCCAAAGAGCTGGAAGCAAGATGCTGTGGGGCCCAACTCGCCCTTTGGAAAGAAGCCTGCACGTTGTGCCTTTCAGCTCTAGGGCAAAGTAGCACACCCAGAGCAGAAGTCCTACTTCAGCCAGATCAGGCCTGCAAAGAAACTGCATTTCACAGGCCTTTGGAAGAGATGTTCCCGGTAGGCTGTAAGAGCACTGTGCAGAGCGAGTTGTATCTTAGCTTCCCAAAGAGCTGGAAGCAAGATGCTGTGGGGCCCAACTCGCCCTTTGGAAAGAAGCCTGCACGTTGTGCCTTTCAGCTCTAGGGCAAAGTAGCACACCCAGAGCAGAAGTCCTACTTCAGCCAGATCAGGCCTGCAAAGAAACTGCGTTTCACAGGCCTTTGGAGGAGATCTTCCCGGTAGGCTGTAAGAGCACTGTGCAGAGCGAGTTGTTTCTTAGCTTCCCAAAGAGCTGGAAGCAAGATGCTGTGGGGCCCAACTCGCCCTTTGGAAAGAAGCCTGCACGTTGTGCCTTTCAGCTCTAGGGCAAAGTAGCACACCCAGAGCAGAAGTCCTACTTCAGCCAGATCAGGCCTGCAAAGAAACTGCGTTTCACAGGCCTTTGGAAGAGATGTTCCCACTAGGCTGTAAGAGCACTGTGCAGAGCGAGTTGTTTCTTCGCTTCCCAAAGAGCTGGAAGCAAGATGCTGTGGGGCCCAACTCGCCCTTTGGAAAGAAGCCTGCACGTTGTGCCTTTCAGCTCTAGGGCAAAGTAGCACACCCAGAGCAGAAGTCCTACTTCAGCCAGATCAGGCCTGCAAAGAAACTGCGTTTCACAGGCCTTTGGAAGAGATGTTCCCGGTAGGCTGTAAGAGCACTGTGCAGAGCGAGTTGTTTCTTAGCTTCCCAAAGAGCTGGAAGCAAGATGCTGTGGGGCCCAACTCGCCCTTTGGAAAGAAGCCTGCACGTTGTGCCTTTCAGCTCTAGGGCAAAGTAGCACACCCAGAGCAGAAGTCCTACTTCAGCCAGATCAGGCCTGCAAAGAAACTGCGTTTCACAGGCCTTTGGAAGAGATGTTCCCGGTAGGCTGTAAGAGCACTGTGCAGAGCGAGTTGTTTCTTAGCTTCCCAAAGAGCTGGAAGCAAGATGCTGTGGGGCCCAACTCGCCCTTTGGAAAGAAGCCTGCACGTTGTGCCTTTCAGCTCTAGGGCAAAGTAGCACACCCAGAGCAGAAGTCCTACTTCAGCCAGATCAGGCCTGCTAAGAAACTGCATTTCACAGGCCTTTGGAAGAGATGTTCCCGGTAGGCTGTAAGAGCACTGTGCAGAGCGAGTTGTTTCTTATCTTCCCAAAGAGCTGGAACCAAGATGCTGTGGGGCCCAACTCGCCCTTTGGAAAGAAGCCTGCACATTGTGCCTTTCAGCTCTAGTTCAAAGTAGCACACCCAGCGCAAAAGTCCTACTTCAGCCAGATCAGGCCTGCAAAGAAACTGCGTTTCACAGGCCTTTGGAAGAGATGTTCCCGGTAGGCTGTAAGAGCACTGTGCAGAGCGAGTTGTTTCTTAGCTTCCCAAAGAGCTGGAAGCAAGATGCTGTGGGGCCCAACTCGCCCTTTGGAAAGAAGCCTGCACGTTGTGCCTTTCAGCTCTAGGGCAAAGTAGCACACCCAGAGCAGAAGTCCTACTTCAGCCAGATCAGGCCTGCAAAGAAACTGCGTTTCACAGGCCTTTGGAAGAGATGTTCCCGGTAGGCTGTAAGAGCACTGTGCAGAGCGAGTTGTTTCTTAGCTTCCCAAAGAGCTGGAAGCAAGATGCTGTGGGGCCCAACTCGCCCTTTGGAAAGAAGCCTGCACGTCGTGCCTTTCAGCTCTAGGGCAAAGTAGCACACCCAGAGCAGAAGTCCTACTTCAGCCAGATCAGGCCTGCAAAGAAACTGCGTTTCACAGGCCTTTGGAAGAGATGTTCCCGGTAGGCTGTAAGAGCACTGTGCAGAGCGAGTTGTTTCTTAGCTTCCCAAAGAGCTGGAAGCAAGATGCTGTGGGGCCCAACTCGCCCTTTGGAAAGAAGCCTGCACGTTGTGCCTTTCAGCTCTAGGGCAAAGTAGCACACCCAGAGCAGAAGTCCTACTTCAGCCAGATCAGGCCTGCAAAGAAACTGCGTTTCACAGGCCTTTGGAAGAGATGTTCCCGGTAGGCTGTAAGAGCACTGTGCAGAGCGAGTTGTTTCTTAGGTTCCCAAAGAGCTGGAAGCAAGATGCTGTGGGGCCCAACTCGCCCTTTGGAAAGAAGCCTGCACGTTGTGCCTTTCAGCTCTAGGGCAAAGTAGCACACCCAGAGCAGAAGTCCTACTTCAGCCAGATCAGGCCTGCAAAGAAACTGCGTTTCACAGGCCTTTGGAAGAGATGTTCCCACTAGGCTGTAAGAGCACTGTGCAGAGCGAGTTGTTTCTTAGCTTCCCAAAGAGCTGGAAGCAAGATGCTGTGGGGCCCAACTCGCCCTTTGGAAAGAAGCCTTCTCGTTGTGCCTTTCAGCTCGAGGGCAAAGTAGCACACCCAGAGCAGAAGTCCTACTTCAGCCAGATCAGGCCTGCAAAGAAACTGCATTTCACAGGCCTTTGGAAGAGATGTTCCCGGTAGGCTGTAAGAGCACTGTGCAGAGCGAGTTTTTTCTTAGCTTCCCAAAGAGCTGGAAGCAAGATGCTGTGGGGCCCAACTCGCCCTTTGGAAAGAAGCCTGCACGTTGTGCCTTTCAGCTCTAGGGCAAAGTAGCACACCCAGAGCAGAAGTCCTACTTCAGCCAGATCAGGCCTGCAAAGAAACTGCGTTTCACAGGCCTTTGGAAGAGATGTTCCCACTAGGCTGTAAGAGCACTGTGCAGAGCGAGTTGTTTCTTCGCTTCCCAAAGAGCTGGAAGCAAGATGCTGTGGGGCCCAACTCGCCCTTTGGAAAGAAGCCTGCACGTTGTGCCTTTCAGCTCTAGGGCAAAGTAGCACACCCAGAGCAGAAATCCTACTTCAGACAGATCAGGCCTTCAAAGAAACTGCATTTCACAGGCCTTTGGAAGAGATGTTCCCGGTAGGCTGTAAGAGCACTGTGCAGAGCGAGTTGTTTCTTATCTTCCCAAAGAGCTGGAAGCAAGATGCTGTGGGGCCCAACTCGCCCTTTGGAAAGAAGCCTGCACGTTGTGCCTTTCAGCTCTAGGTCAAAGTAGCACACCCAGCGCAGATGTCCTACTTCAGCCAGATCAGGCCTGCAAAGAAACTGCGTTTCACAGGCCTTTGGAAGAGATGTTCCCGGTAGGCTGTAAGAGCACTGTGCAGAGCGAGTTGTTTCTTAGCTTCCCAAAGAGCTGGAAGCAAGATGCTGTGGGGCCCAACTCGCCCTTTGGAAAGAAGCCTGCACGTTGTGCCTTTCAGCTCTAGGGCAAAGTAGCACACCCAGAGCAGAAGTCCTACTTCAGCCACATCAGGCCTGCAAAGAAACTGCGTTTCACAGGCCTTTGGAAGAGATGTTCCCGGTAGGCTGTAAGAGCACTGTGCAGAGCGAGTTGTTTCTTAGCTTCCCAAAGAGCTGGAAGCAAGATGCTGTGGGGCCCAACTCGCCCTTTGGAAAGAAGCCTGCACGTTGTGCCTTTCAGCTCTAGGGCAAAGTAGCACACCCAGAGCAGAAGTCCTACTTCAGCCAGATCAGGCCTGCAAAGAAACTGCGTTTCACAGGCCTTTGGAAGAGATGTTCCCACTAGGCTGTAAGAGCACTGTGCAGAGCGAGTTGTTTCTTAGCTTCCCAAAGAGCTGGAAGCAAGATGCTGTGGGGCCCAACTCGCCCTTTGGAAAGAAGCCTGCACGTTGTGCCTTTCAGCTCTAGGGCAAAGTAGCACACCCAGAGCAGAAGTCCTACTTCAGCCAGATCAGGCCTGCAAAGAAACTGCGTCTCACAGGCCTTTGGAAGAGATGTTCCCGGTAGGCTGTAAGAGCACTGTGCAGAGCGAGTTGTATCTTAGCTTCTCAAAGAGCTGGAAGCAAGATGCTGTGGGGCCCAACTCGCCCTTTGGAAAGAAGCCTGCACGTTGTGCCTTTCAGCTCTAGGGCAAAGTAGCACACCCAGAGCAGAAGTCCTACTTCAGCCAGATCAGGCCTGCAAAGAAACTGCGTTTCACAGGCCTTTGGAAGAGATGTTCCCACTAGGCTGTAAGAGCACTGTGCAGAGCGAGTTGTTTCTTAGGTTCCCAAAGAGCTGGAAGCAAGATGCTGTGGGGCCCAACTCGCCCTTTGGAAAGAAGCCTGCACGTTGTGCCTTTCAGCTCTAGGGCAAAGTAGCACACCCAGAGCAGAAGTCCTACTTCAGCCAGATCAGGCCTGCAAAGAAACTGCGTTTCACAGGCCTTTGGAAGAGATGTTCCCGGTAGGCTGTAAGAGCACTGTGCAGAGCGAGTTGTTTCTTATCTTCCCAAAGAGCTGGAACCAAGATGCTGTGGGGCCCAACTCGCCCTTTGGAAAGAAGCCTGCACATTGTGCCTTTCAGCTCTAGGTCAAAGTAGCACACCCAGCGCAGAAGTCCTACTTCAGCCAGATCAGGCCTGCAAAGAAACTGCGTTTCACAGGCCTTTGGAAGAGATGTTCCCGGTAGGCTGTAAGAGCACTGTGCAGAGCGAGTTGTTTCTTAGCTTCCCAAAGAGCTGGAAGCAAGATGCTGTGGGGCCCAACTCGCCCTTTGGAAAGAAGCCTGCACGTTGTGCCTTTCAGCTCTAGGGCAAAGTAGCACACCCAGAGCAGAAGTCCTACTTCAGCCAGATCAGGCCTGCAAAGAAACTGCGTTTCACAGGCCTTTGGAAGAGATGTTCCCGGTAGGGTGTAAGAGCACTGTGCAGAGCGAGTTGTTTCTTAGCTTCCCAAAGAGCTGGAAGCAAGATGCTGTGGGGCCCAACTCGCCCTTTGGAAAGAAGCCTGCACGTTGTGCCTTTCAGCTCTAGGGCAAAGTAGCACACCCAGAGCAGAAGTCCTACTTCAGCCAGATCAGGCCTGCAAAGAAACTGCGTTTCACAGGCCTTTGGAAGAGATGTTCCCGGTAGGCTGTAAGAGCACTGTGCAGAGCGAGTTGTATCTTAGCTTCCCAAAGAGCTGGAAGCAAGATGCTGTGGGGCCCAACTCGCCCTTTGTAAAGAAGCCTGCACCTTGTGCCTTTCAGCTCTAGGGCAAAGTAGCACACCCAGAGCAGAAGTCCTACTTCAGCCTGATCAGGCCTGCAAAGAAACTGCGTTTCACAGGCCTTTAGAAGAGATGTTCAAGGTAGGCTGTAAGAGCACTGTGCAGAGCGAGTTGTTTCTTAGCTTCCCAAAGAGCTGGAAGCAAGATGCTGTGGGGCCCAACTCGCCCTTTGGAAAGAAGCCTGCACGTTGTGCCTTTCAGCTCTAGGGCAAAGTAGCACACCCAGAGCAGAAGTCCTACTTCAACCAGATCAGGCCTGCAAAGAAACTGCGTTTCACAAGCCTTTGGAAGAGATGTTCCCGGTAGGCTGTAAGAGCACTGTGCAGAGCGAGTTGTTTCTTAGCTTCCCAAAGAGCTGGAAGCAAGATGCTGTGGGGCCCAACTCGCCCTTTGGAAAGAAGCCTGCACGTTGTGCCTTTCAGCTCTAGGGCAAAGTAGCACACCCAGAGCAGAAGTCCTACTTCAGCCAGATCAGGCCTGCAAAGAAACTGCGTTTCACAGGCCTTTGGAAGAGATGTTCCCGGTAGGCTGTAAGAGCACTGTGCAGAGCGAGTTGTTTCTTAGCTTCCCAAAGAGCTGGAAGCAAGATGCTGTGGGGCCCAACTCGCCCTTTGGAAAGAAGCTTGCACGTTGTGCCTTTCAGCTCTAGGGCAAAGTAGCACACCCAGAGCAGAAGTCCTACTTCAGCCAGATCAGGCCTGCAAAGAAACTGCGTTTCACAGGCCTTTGGAAGAGATGTTCCCGGTAGGCTGTAAGAGCACTGTGCAGAGCGAGTTGTTTCTTAGCTTCCCAAAGAGCTGGAAGCAAGATGCTGTGGGGCCCAACTCGCCCTTTGGAAAGAAGCCTGCACGTTGTGCCTTTCAGCTCTAGGGCAAAGTAGCACACCCAGAGCAGAAGTCCTACTTCAGCCAGATCAGGCCTGCAAAGAAACTGCGTCTCACAGGCCTTTGGAAGAGATGTTCCCGGTAGGCTGTAAGAGCACTGTGCAGAGCGAGTTGTATCTTAGCTTCCCAAAGAGCTGGAAGCAAGATGCTGTGGGGCCCAACTCGCCCTTTGTAAAGAAGCCTGCACCTTGTGCCTTTCAGCTCTAGGGCAAAGTAGCACACCCAGAGCAGAAGTCCTACTTCAGCCAGATCAGGCCTGCAAAGAAACTGCGTTTCACAGGCCTTTAGAAGAGATGTTCAAGGTAGGCTGTAAGAGCACTGTGCAGAGCGAGTTGTTTCTTAGCTTCCCAAAGAGCTGGAAGCAAGATGCTGTGGGGCCCAACTCGCCCTTTGGAAAGAAGCCTGCACGTTGTGCCTTTCAGCTCTAGGGCAAAGTAGCACACCCAGAGCAGAAGTCCTACTTCAACCAGATCAGGCCTGCAAAGAAACTGCGTTTCACAAGCCTTTGGAAGAGATGTTCCCGGTAGGCTGTAAGAGCACTGTGCAGAGCGAGTTGTTTCTTAGCTTCCCAAAGAGCTGGAAGCAAGATGCTGTGGGGCCCAACTCGCCCTTTGGAAAGAAGCCTGCACGTTGTGCCTTTCAGCTCTAGGGCAAAGTAGCACACCCAGAGCAGAAGTCCTACTTCAGCCAGATCAGGCCTGCAAAGAAACTGCGTTTCACAGGCCTTTGGAAGAGATGTTCCCGGTAGGCTGTAAGAGCACTGTGCAGAGCGAGTTGTTTCTTAGCTTCCCAAAGAGCTGGAAGCAAGATGCTGTGGGGCCCAACTCGCCCTTTGGAAAGAAGCTTGCACGTTGTGCCTTTCAGCTCTAGGGCAAAGTAGCACACCCAGAGCAGAAGTCCTACTTCAGCCAGATCAGGCCTGCAAAGAAACTGCGTTTCACAGGCCTTTGGAAGAGATGTTCCCGGTAGGCTGTAAGAGCACTGTGCAGAGCGAGTTGTTTCTTAGCTTCCCAAAGAGCTGGAAGCAAGATGCTGTGGGGCCCAACTCGCCCTTTGGAAAGAAGCCTGCACGTTGTGCCTTTCAGCTGTAGGGCAAAGTAGCACACCCAGAGCAGAAGTCCTACTTCAGCCAGATCAGGCCTGCAAAGAAACTGCGTTTCACAGGCCTTTGGAAGAGATGTTCCCACTAGGCTGTAAGAGCACTGTGCAGAGCGAGTTGTTTCTTAGCTTCCCAAAGAGCTGGAAGCAAGATGCTGTGGGGCCCAACTCGCCCTTTGGAAAGAAGCCTGCACGTTGTGCCTTTCAGCTCTAGGGCAAAGTAGCACACCCAGAGCAGAAGTCCTACTTCAGCCAGATCAGGCCTGCAAAGAAACTGCGTTTCACAGGCCTTTGGAAGAGATGTTCCCGGTAGGCTGTAAGAGCACTGTGCAGAGCGAGTTGTATCTTAGCTTCCCAAAGAGCTGGCAGCAAGATACTGTGGGGCCCAACTCGCCCTTTGGAAAGAAGCCTGCACGTTGTGCCTTTCAGCTCTAGGGCAAAGTAGCACACCCAGAGCAGAAGTCCTACTTCAGCCAGATCAGGCCTGCAAAGAAACTGCGTTTCACAGGCCTTTGGAAGAGATGTTCCCACTAGGCTGTAAGAGCACTGTGCAGAGCGAGTTGTTTCTTAGCTTCCCAAAGAGCTGGAAGCAAGATGCTGTGGGGCCCAACTCGCCCTTTGGAAAGAAGCCTGCACGTTGTGCCTTTCAGCTCTAGGGCAAAGTAGCACACCCAGAGCAGAAGTCCTACTTCAGCCAGATCAGGCCTGCAAAGAAACTGCGTTTCACAGGCCTTTGGAAGAGATGTTCCCACTAGGCTGTAAGAGCACTGTGCAGAGCGAGTTGTTTCTTCGCTTCCCAAAGAGCTGGAAGCAAGATGCTGTGGGGCCCAACTCGCCCTTTGGAAAGAAGCCTGCACGTTGTGCCTTTCAGCTCTAGGGCAAAGTAGCACACCCAGAGCAGAAATCCTACTTCAGACAGATCAGGCCTTCAAAGAAACTGCATTTCACAGGCCTTTGGAAGAGATGTTCCCGGTAGGCTGTAAGAGCACTGTGCAGAGCGAGTTGTTTCTTATCTTCCCAAAGAGCTGGAAGCAAGATGCTGTGGGGCCCAACTCGCCCTTTGGAAAGAAGCCTGCACGTTGTGCCTTTCAGCTCTAGGTCAAAGTAGCACACCCAGCGCAGATGTCCTACTTCAGCCAGATCAGGCCTGCAAAGAAACTGCGTTTCACAGGCCTTTGGAAGAGATGTTCCCGGTAGGCTGTAAGAGCACTGTGCAGAGCGAGTTGTTTCTTAGCTTCCCAAAGAGCTGGAAGCAAGATGCTGTGGGGCCCAACTCGCCCTTTGGAAAGAAGCCTGCACGTCGTGACTTTCAGCTCTAGGGCAAAGTAGCACACCCAGAGCAGAAGTCCTACTTCAGCCACATCAGGCCTGCAAAGAAACTGCGTTTCACAGGCCTTTGGAAGAGATGTTCCCGGTAGGCTGTAAGAGCACTGTGCAGAGCGAGTTGTTTCTTAGCTTCCCAAAGAGCTGGAAGCAAGATGCTGTGGGGCCCAACTCGCCCTTTGGAAAGAAGCCTGCACGTTGTGCCTTTCAGCTCTAGGGCAAAGTAGCACACCCAGAGCAGAAGTCCTACTTCAGCCAGATCAGGCCTGCAAAGAAACTGCGTTTCACAGGCCTTTGGAAGAGATGTTCCCACTAGGCTGTAAGAGCACTGTGCAGAGCGAGTTGTTTCTTAGCTTCCCAAAGAGCTGGAAGCAAGATGCTGTGGGGCCCAACTCGCCCTTTGGAAAGAAGCCTGCACGTTGTGCCTTTCAGCTCTAGGGCAAAGTAGCACACCCAGAGCAGAAGTCCTACTTCAGCCAGATCAGGCCTGCAAAGAAACTGCGTCTCACAGGCCTTTGGAAGAGATGTTCCCGGTAGGCTGTAAGAGCACTGTGCAGAGCGAGTTGTATCTTAGCTTCCCAAAGAGCTGGAAGCAAGATGCTGTGGGGCCCAACTCGCCCTTTGTAAAGAAGCCTGCACCTTGTGCCTTTCAGCTCTAGGGCAAAGTAGCACACCCAGAGCAGAAGTCCTACTTCAGCCAGATCAGGCCTGCAAAGAAACTGCGTTTCACAGGCCTTTAGAAGAGATGTTCAAGGTAGGCTGTAAGAGCACTGTGCAGAGCGAGTTGTTTCTTAGCTTCCCAAAGAGCTGGAAGCAAGATGCTGTGGGGCCCAACTCGCCCTTTGGAAAGAAGCCTGCACGTTGTGCCTTTCAGCTCTAGGGCAAAGTAGCACACCCAGAGCAGAAGTCCTACTTCAACCAGATCAGGCCTGCAAAGAAACTGCGTTTCACAAGCCTTTGGAAGAGATGTTCCCGGTAGGCTGTAAGAGCACTGTGCAGAGCGAGTTGTTTCTTAGCTTCCCAAAGAGCTGGAAGCAAGATGCTGTGGGGCCCAACTCGCCCTTTGGAAAGAAGCCTGCACGTTGTGCCTTTCAGCTCTAGGGCAAAGTAGCACACCCAGAGCAGAAGTCCTACTTCAGCCAGATCAGGCCTGCAAAGAAACTGCGTTTCACAGGCCTTTGGAAGAGATGTTCCCGGTAGGCTGTAAGAGCACTGTGCAGAGCGAGTTGTTTCTTAGCTTCCCAAAGAGCTGGAAGCAAGATGCTGTGGGGCCCAACTCGCCCTTTGGAAAGAAGCTTGCACGTTGTGCCTTTCAGCTCTAGGGCAAAGTAGCACACCCAGAGCAGAAGTCCTACTTCAGCCAGATCAGGCCTGCAAAGAAACTGCGTTTCACAGGCCTTTGGAAGAGATGTTCCCGGTAGGCTGTAAGAGCACTGTGCAGAGCGAGTTGTTTCTTAGCTTCCCAAAGAGCTGGAAGCAAGATGCTGTGGGGCCCAACTCGCCCTTTGGAAAGAAGCCTGCACGTTGTGCCTTTCAGCTGTAGGGCAAAGTAGCACACCCAGAGCAGAAGTCCTACTTCAGCCAGATCAGGCCTGCAAAGAAACTGCGTTTCACAGGCCTTTGGAAGAGATGTTCCCACTAGGCTGTAAGAGCACTGTGCAGAGCGAGTTGTTTCTTAGCTTCCCAAAGAGCTGGAAGCAAGATGCTGTGGGGCCCAACTCGCCCTTTGGAAAGAAGCCTGCACGTTGTGCCTTTCAGCTCTAGGGCAAAGTAGCACACCCAGAGCAGAAGTCCTACTTCAGCCAGATCAGGCCTGCAAAGAAACTGCGTTTCACAGGCCTTTGGAAGAGATGTTCCCGGTAGGCTGTAAGAGCACTGTGCAGAGCGAGTTGTATCTTAGCTTCCCAAAGAGCTGGCAGCAAGATACTGTGGGGCCCAACTCGCCCTTTGGAAAGAAGCCTGCACGTTGTGCCTTTCAGCTCTAGGGCAAAGTAGCACACCCAGAGCAGAAGTCCTACTTCAGCCAGATCAGGCCTGCAAAGAAACTGCGTTTCACAGGCCTTTGGAAGAGATGTTCCCACTAGGCTGTAAGAGCACTGTGCAGAGCGAGTTGTTTCTTAGCTTCCCAAAGAGCTGGAAGCAAGATGCTGTGGGGCCCAACTCGCCCTTTGGAAAGAAGCCTGCACGTTGTGCCTTTCAGCTCTAGGGCAAAGTAGCACACCCAGAGCAGAAGTCCTACTTCAGCCAGATCAGGCCTGCAAAGAAACTGCGTTTCACAGGCCTTTGGAAGAGATGTTCCCACTAGGCTGTAAGAGCACTGTGCAGAGCGAGTTGTTTCTTCGCTTCCCAAAGAGCTGGAAGCAAGATGCTGTGGGGCCCAACTCGCCCTTTGGAAAGAAGCCTGCACGTTGTGCCTTTCAGCTCTAGGGCAAAGTAGCACACCCAGAGCAGAAATCCTACTTCAGACAGATCAGGCCTTCAAAGAAACTGCATTTCACAGGCCTTTGGAAGAGATGTTCCCGGTAGGCTGTAAGAGCACTGTGCAGAGCGAGTTGTTTCTTATCTTCCCAAAGAGCTGGAAGCAAGATGCTGTGGGGCCCAACTCGCCCTTTGGAAAGAAGCCTGCACGTTGTGCCTTTCAGCTCTAGGTCAAAGTAGCACACCCAGCGCAGATGTCCTACTTCAGCCAGATCAGGCCTGCAAAGAAACTGCGTTTCACAGGCCTTTGGAAGAGATGTTCCCGGTAGGCTGTAAGAGCACTGTGCAGAGCGAGTTGTTTCTTAGCTTCCCAAAGAGCTGGAAGCAAGATGCTGTGGGGCCCAACTCGCCCTTTGGAAAGAAGCCTGCACGTCGTGACTTTCAGCTCTAGGGCAAAGTAGCACACCCAGAGCAGAAGTCCTACTTCAGCCACATCAGGCCTGCAAAGAAACTGCGTTTCACAGGCCTTTGGAAGAGATGTTCCCGGTAGGCTGTAAGAGCACTGTGCAGAGCGAGTTGTTTCTTAGCTTCCCAAAGAGCTGGAAGCAAGATGCTGTGGGGCCCAACTCGCCCTTTGGAAAGAAGCCTGCACGTTGTGCCTTTCAGCTCTAGGGCAAAGTAGCACACCCAGAGCAGAAGTCCTACTTCAGCCAGATCAGGCCTGCAAAGAAACTGCGTTTCACAGGCCTTTGGAAGAGATGTTCCCACTAGGCTGTAAGAGCACTGTGCAGAGCGAGTTGTTTCTTAGCTTCCCAAAGAGCTGGAAGCAAGATGCTGTGGGGCCCAACTCGCCCTTTGGAAAGAAGCCTGCACGTTGTGCCTTTCAGCTCTAGGGCAAAGTAGCACACCCAGAGCAGAAGTCCTACTTCAGCCAGATCAGGCCTGCAAAGAAACTGCGTCTCACAGGCCTTTGGAAGAGATGTTCCCGGTAGGCTGTAAGAGCACTGTGCAGAGCGAGTTGTATCTTAGCTTCCCAAAGAGCTGGAAGCAAGATGCTGTGGGGCCCAACTCGCCCTTTGGAAAGAAGCCTGCACCTTGTGCCTTTCAGCTCTAGGGCAAAGTAGCACACCCAGAGCAGAAGTCCTACTTCAGCCAGATCAGGCCTGCAAAGAAACTGCGTTTCACAGGCCTTTGGAAGAGATGTTCCCGGTAGGCTGTAAGAGCACTGTGCAGAGCGAGTTGTTTCTTAGCTTCCCAAAGAGCTGGAAGCAAGATGCTGTGGGGCCCAACTCGCCCTTTCTAAAGAAGCCTGCACGTTGTGCCTTTCAGCTCTAGGGCAAAGTAGCACACCCAGAGCAGAAGTCCTACTTCAGCCAGATCAGGCCTGCAAAGAAACTGCGTTTCACAGGCCTTTAGAAGAGATGTTCAAGGTAGGCTGTAAGAGCACTGTGCAGAGCGAGTTGTTTCTTAGCTTCCCAAAGAGCTGGAAGCAAGATGCTGTGGGGCCCAACTCGCCCTTTGGAAAGAAGCCTGCACGTTGTGCCTTTCAGCTCTAGGGCAAAGTAGCACACCCAGAGCAGAAGTCCTACTTCAGCCAGATCAGGCCTGCAAAGAAACTGCGTTTCACAGGCCTTTGGAAGAGATGTTCCCGGTAGGCTGTAAGAGCACTGTGCAGAGCGAGTTGTTTCTTAGCTTCCCAAAGAGCTGGAAGCAAGATGCTGTGGGGCCCAACTCGCCCTTTGGAAAGAAGCCTGCACGTTGTGCCTTTCAGCTCTAGGGCAAAGTAGCACACCCAGAGCAGAAGTCCTACTTCAGCCAGATCAGGCCTGCAAAGAAACTGCGTTTCACAGGCCTTTGGAAGAGATGTTCCCGGTAGGCTGTAAGAGCACTGTGCAGAGCGAGTTGTTTCTTAGCTTCCCAAAGAGCTGGAAGCAAGATGCTGTGGGGCCCAACTCGCTCTTTGGAAAGAAGCCTGCACGTTGTGCCTTTCAGCTCTAGGGCAAAGTAGCACACCCAGAGCAGAAGTCCTACTTCAGCCAGATCAGGCCTGCAAAGAAACTGCGTTTCACAGGCCTTTGGAAGAGATGTTCCCGGTAGGCTGTAAGAGCACTGTGCAGAGCGAGTTGTTTCTTAGCTTCCCAAACAGCTGGAAGCAAGATGCTGTGGGGCCCAACTCGCCCTTTGGAAAGAAGCCTGCACGTTGTGCCTTTCAGCTGTAGGGCAAAGTAGCACACCCAGAGCAGAAGTCCTACTTCAGCCAGATCAGGCCTGCAAAGAAACTGCGTTTCACAGGCCTTTGGAAGAGGTGTTCCCGGTAGGCTGTAAGAGCACTGTGCAGAGCGAGTTGTTTCTTAGCTTCCCAAAGAGCTGGAAGCAAGATGCTGTGGGGCCCAACTCGCTCTTTGGAAAGAAGCCTGCACGTTGTGCCTTTCAGCTCTAGGGCAAAGTAGCACACCCAGAGCAGAAGTCCTACTTCAGCCAGATCAGGCCTGCAAAGAAACTGCGTTTCACAGGCCTTTGGAAGAGATGTTCCCGGTAGGCTGTAAGAGCACTGTGCAGAGCGAGTTGTTTCTTAGCTTCCCAAAGAGCTGGAAGCAAGATGCTGTGGGGCCCAACTCGCCCTTTGGAAAGAAGCCTGCACGTTGTGCCTTTCAGCTGTAGGGCAAAGTAGCACACCCAGAGCAGAAGTCCTACTTCAGCCAGATCAGGCCTGCAAAGAAACTGCGTTTCACAGGCCTTTGGAAGAGGTGTTCCCGGTAGGCTGTAAGAGCACTGTGCAGAGCGAGTTGTTTCTTAGCTTCCCAAAGAGCTGGAAGCAAGATGCTGTGGGGCCCAACTCGCCCTTTGGAAAGAAGACTGCACGTTGTGCCTTTCAGCTCTAGGGCAAAGTAGCACACCCAGAGCAGAAGTCCTACTTCAGCCAGATAAGGCCTGCAAAGAAACTGCGTTTCACAGGCCTTTGGAAGAGATGTTCCCGGTAGGCTGTAAGAGCACTGTGCAGAGCGAGTTGTTTCTTAGCTTCCCAAAGAGCTGGAAGCAAGGTGCTGTGGCTCCCAACTCGCCCTTTGGAAAGAAGCCTGCACGTCGTGCCTTTCAACTCTAGGGCAAAGTAGCACACCCAGAGCAGAAGTCCTACTTCAGCCAGATCAGGCCTGCAAAGAAACTGCGTTTCACAGGCCTTTGGAAGAGATGTTCCCGGTAGGCTGTAAGAGCACTGTGCAGAGCGAGTTGTATCTTAGCTTCCCAAAGAGCTGGAAGCAAGATGCTGTGGGGCCCAACTCGGCCTTTGGAAAGAAGCCTGCACGTTGTGCCTTTCAGCTCTAGGGCAAAGTAGCACACCCAGAGCAGAAGTCCTACTTCAGCCAGATCAGGCCTGCAAAGAAACTGCGTTTCACAGGCCTTTGGAAGAGATGTTCCCGGTAGGCTGTAAGAGCACTGTGCAGAGCGAGTTGTTTCTTAGCTTCCCAAAGAGCTGGAAGCAAGATGCTGTGGGGCCCAACTCGCCCTTTGGAAAGAAGCCTGCACGTTGTGCCTTTCAGCTCTAGGGCAAAGTAGCACACCCAGAGCAGAAGTCCTACTTCAGCCAGATCAGGCCTGCAAAGAAACTGCGTTTCACAGGCCTTTGGAAGAGATGTTCCCGGTAGGCTGTAAGAGCACTGTGCAGAGCGAGTTGTTTCTTAGCTTCCCAAAGAGCTGGAAGCAAGGTGCTGTGGGGCCCAACTCGCCCTTTGGAAAGAAGCCTGCACGTCGTGCCTTTCAACTCTAGGGCAAAGTAGCACACCCAGAGCAGAAGTCCTACTTCAGCCAGATCAGGCCTGCAAAGAAACTGCGTTTCACAGGCCTTTGGAAGAGATGTTCCCGGTAGGCTGTAAGAGCACTGTGCAGACCGAGTTGTTTCTTAGCTTCCCAAAGAGCTGGAAGCAAGATGCTGTGGGGCCCAACTCGCCCTTTGGAAAGAAGCCTGCACGTTGTGCCTTTCAGCTCTAGGGCAAAGTAGCACACCCAGAGCAGAAGTCCTACTTCAGCCAGATCAGGCCTGCAAAGAAACTGCGTTTCACAGGCCTTTGGAAGAGATGTTCCCGGTAGGCTGTAAGAGCACTGTGCAGAGCGAGTTGTTTCTTAGCTTCCCAAAGAGCTGGAAGCAAGATGCTGTGGGGCCCAACTCGCCCTTTGGAAAGAAGCCTTCACGTTGTGCCTTTCAGCTCGAGGGCAAAGTAGCACACCCAGAGCAGAAGTCCTACTTCAGCCAGATCAGGCCTGCAAAGAAACTGCGTTTCACAGGCCTTTGGAAGAGATGTTCCCGGTAGGCTGTAAGAGCACTGTGCAGAGCGAGTTGTTTCTTAGCTTCCCAAAGAGCTGGAAGCAAGATGCTGTGGGGCCCAACTCGCCCTTTGGAAAGAAGCCTGCACGTTGTGCCTTTCAGCTCTAGGGCAAAGTAGCACACCCAGAGCAGAAGTCCTACTTCAGCCAGATCAGGCCTGCAAAGAAACTGCGTTTCACAGGCCTTTGGAAGAGATGTTCCCGGTAGGCTGTAAGAGCACTGTGCAGAGCGAGTTGTTTCTTAGCTTCCCAAAGAGCTGGAAGCAAGATGCTGTGGGGCCCAACTCGCCCTTTGGAAAGAAGCCTGCACGTTGTGCCTTTCAGCTCTAGGGCAAAGTAGCACACCCAGAGCAGAAGTCCTACTTCAGCCAGATCAGGCCTGCAAAGAAACTGCATTTCACAGGCCTTTGGAAGAGATGTTCCCGGTAGGCTGTAAGAGCACTGTGCAGAGCGAGTTGTATCTTAGCTTGCCAAAGAGCTGGCAGCAAGATGCTGTGGGGCCCAACTCGCCCTTTGGAAAGAAGCCTGCACGTTGTGCCTTTCAGCTCTAGGGCAAAGTAGCACACCCAGAGCAGAAGTCCTGCTTCAGCCAGATCAGGCCTGCAAAGAAACTGCGTTTCACAGGCCTTTGGAAGAGATGTTCCCGGTAGGCTGTAAGAGCACTGTGCAGAGCGAGTTGTTTCTTCGCTTCCCAAAGAGCTGGAAGCAAGATGCTGTGGGGCCCAACTCGCCCTTTGGAAAGAAGCCTGCACGTTGTGCCTTTCAGCTCTAGGGCAAAGTAGCACACCCAGAGCAGAAGTCCTACTTCAGCCAGATCAGGCCTGCAAAGAAACTGCGTTTCACAGGCCTTTGGAAGAGATGTTCCCACTAGGCTGTAAGAGCACTGTGCAGAGCGAGTTGTTTCTTAGCTTCCCAAAGAGCTGGAAGCAAGATGCTGTGGGGCCCAACTCGCCCTTTGGAAAGAAGCCTGCACGTCGTGCCTTTCAGCTCTAGGGCAAAGTAGCACACCCAGAGCAGAAGTCCTACTTCAGCCAGATCAGGCCTGCAAAGAAACTGCGTTTCACAGGCCTTTGGAAGAGATGTTCCCGGTAGGCTGTAAGAGCACTGTGCAGAGCGAGTTGTTTCTTAGCTTCCCAAAGAGCTGGAAGCAAGGTGCTGTGGGGCTCAACTCGCCCTTTGGAAAGAAGCCTGCACGTCGTGCCTTTCAACTCTAGGGCAAAGTAGCACACCCAGAGCAGAAGTCCTACTTCAGCCAGATCAGGCCTGCAAAGAAACTGCGTTTCACAGGCCTTTGGAAGAGATGTTCCCGGTAGGCTGTAAGAGCACTGTGCAGAGCGAGTTGTTTCTTAGCTTCCCAAAGAGCTGGAAGCAAGATGCTGTGGGGCCCAACTCGCCCTTTGGAAAGAAGCCTGCACGTTGTGCCTTTCAGCTCTAGGGCAAAGTAGCACACCCAGAGCAGAAGTCCTACTTCAGCCAGATCAGGCCTGCAAAGAAACTGCGTTTCACAGGCCTTTGGAAGAGATGTTCCCGGTAGGCTGTAAGAGCACTGTGCAGAGCGAGTTGTTTCTTAGCTTCCCAAAGAGCTGGAAGCAAGATGCTGTGGGGCCCAACTCGCCCTTTGGAAAGAAGCCTTCACGTTGTGCCTTTCAGCTCGAGGGCAAAGTAGCACACCCAGAGCAGAAGTCCTACTTCAGCCAGATCAGGCCTGCAAAGAAACTGCGTTTCACAGGCCTTTGGAAGAGATGTTCCCGGTAGGCTGTAAGAGCACTGTGCAGAGCGAGTTTTTTCTTAGCTTCCCAAAGAGCTGGAAGCAAGATGCTGTGGGGCCCAACTCGCCCTTTGGAAAGAAGCCTGCACGTTGTGCCTTTCAGCTCTAGGGCAAAGTAGCACACCCAGAGCAGAAGTCCTACTTCAGCCAGATCAGGCCTGCAAAGAAACTGCGTTTCACAGGCCTTTGGAAGAGATGTTCCCACTAGGCTGTAAGAGCACTGTGCAGAGCGAGTTGTTTCTCAGCTTCCCAAAGAGCTGGAAGCAAGATGCTGTGGGGCCCAACTCGCCCTTTGGAAAGAAGCCTGCACGTTGTGCCTTTCAGCTCTAGGGCAAAGTAGCACACCCAGAGCAGAAGTCCTGCTTCAGCCAGATCAGGCCTGCAAAGAAACTGCGTTTCACAGGCCTTTGGAAGAGATGTTCCCGGTAGGCTGTAAGAGCACTGTGCAGAGCGAGTTGTTTCTTCGCTTCCCAAAGAGCTGGAAGCAAGATGCTGTGGGGCCCAACTCGCCCTTTGGAAAGAAGCCTGCACGTTGTGCCTTTCAGCTCTAGGGCAAAGTAGCACACCCAGAGCAGAAGTCCTACTTCAGCCAGATCAGGCCTGCAAAGAAACTGCGTTTCACAGGCCTTTGGAAGAGATGTTCCCACTAGGCTGTAAGAGCACTGTGCAGAGCGAGTTGTTTCTTAGCTTCCCAAAGAGCTGGAAGCAAGATGCTGTGGGGCCCAACTCGCCCTTTGGAAAGAAGCCTGCACGTCGTGCCTTTCAGCTCTAGGGCAAAGTAGCACACCCAGAGCAGAAGTCCTACTTCAGCCAGATCAGGCCTGCAAAGAAACTGCGTTTCACAGGCCTTTGGAAGAGATGTTCCCGGTAGGCTGTAAGAGCACTGTGCAGAGCGAGTTGTTTCTTAGCTTCCCAAAGAGCTGGAAGCAAGGTGCTGTGGGGCTCAACTCGCCCTTTGGAAAGAAGCCTGCACGTCGTGCCTTTCAACTCTAGGGCAAAGTAGCACACCCAGAGCAGAAGTCCTACTTCAGCCAGATCAGGCCTGCAAAGAAACTGCGTTTCACAGGCCTTTGGAAGAGATGTTCCCGGTAGGCTGTAAGAGCACTGTGCAGAGCGAGTTGTTTCTTAGCTTCCCAAAGAGCTGGAAGCAAGATGCTGTGGGGCCCAACTCGCCCTTTGGAAAGAAGCCTGCACGTTGTGCCTTTCAGCTCTAGGGCAAAGTAGCACACCCAGAGCAGAAGTCCTACTTCAGCCAGATCAGGCCTGCAAAGAAACTGCGTTTCACAGGCCTTTGGAAGAGATGTTCCCGGTAGGCTGTAAGAGCACTGTGCAGAGCGAGTTGTTTCTTAGCTTCCCAAAGAGCTGGAAGCAAGATGCTGTGGGGCCCAACTCGCCCTTTGGAAAGAAGCCTTCACGTTGTGCCTTTCAGCTCGAGGGCAAAGTAGCACACCCAGAGCAGAAGTCCTACTTCAGCCAGATCAGGCCTGCAAAGAAACTGCGTTTCACAGGCCTTTGGAAGAGATGTTCCCGGTAGGCTGTAAGAGCACTGTGCAGAGCGAGTTTTTTCTTAGCTTCCCAAAGAGCTGGAAGCAAGATGCTGTGGGGCCCAACTCGCCCTTTGGAAAGAAGCCTGCACGTTGTGCCTTTCAGCTCTAGGGCAAAGTAGCACACCCAGAGCAGAAGTCCTACTTCAGCCAGATCAGGCCTGCAAAGAAACTGCGTTTCACAGGCCTTTGGAAGAGATGTTCCCACTAGGCTGTAAGAGCACTGTGCAGAGCGAGTTGTTTCTCAGCTTCCCAAAGAGCTGGAAGCAAGATGCTGTGGGGCCCAACTCGCCCTTTGGAAAGAAGCCTGCACGTTGTGCCTTTCAGCTCTAGGGCAAAGTAGCACACCCAGAGCAGAAGTCCTACTTCAGCCAGATCAGGCCTGCAAAGAAACTGCATTTCACAGGCCTTTGGAAGAGATGTTCCCGGTAGGCTGTAAGAGCACTGTGCAGAGCGAGTTGTATCTTAGCTTCCCAAAGAGCTGGAAGCAAGATGCTGTGGGGCCCAACTCGCCCTTTGGAAAGAAGCCTGCACGTTGTGCCTTTCAGCTCTAGGGCAAAGTAGCACACCCAGAGCAGAAGTCCTACTTCAGCCAGATCAGGCCTGCAAAGAAACTGCGTTTCACAGGCCTTTGGAGGAGATCTTCCCGGTAGGCTGTAAGAGCACTGTGCAGAGCGAGTTGTTTCTTAGCTTCCCAAAGAGCTGGAAGCAAGATGCTGTGGGGCCCAACTCGCCCTTTGGAAAGAAGCCTGCACGTTGTGCCTTTCAGCTCTAGGGCAAAGTAGCACACCCAGAGCAGAAGTCCTACTTCAGCCAGATCAGGCCTGCAAAGAAACTGCGTTTCACAGGCCTTTGGAAGAGATGTTCCCGGTAGGCTGTAAGAGCACTGTGCAGAGCGAGTTGTTTCTTAGCTTCCCAAAGAGCTGGAAGCAAGATGCTGTGGGGCCCAACTCGCCCTTTGGAAAGAAGCCTGCACGTTGTGCCTTTCAGCTCTAGGGCAAAGTAGCACACCCAGAGCAGAAGTCCTACTTCAGCCAGATCAGGCCTGCAAAGAAACTGCGTTTCACAGGCCTTTGGAAGAGATGTTCCCGGTAGGCTGTAAGAGCACTGTGCAGAGCGAGTTGTTTCTTAGCTTCCCAAAGAGCTGGAAGCAAGATGCTGTGGGGCCCAACTCGCCCTTTGGAAAGAAGCCTGCACGTTGTGCCTTTCAGCTCTAGGGCAAAGTAGCACACCCAGAGCAGAAGTCCTACTTCAGCCAGATCAGGCCTGCTAAGAAACTGCATTTCACAGGCCTTTGGAAGAGATGTTCCCGGTAGGCTGTAAGAGCACTGTGCAGAGCGAGTTGTTTCTTATCTTCCCAAAGAGCTGGAACCAAGATGCTGTGGGGCCCAACTCGCCCTTTGGAAAGAAGCCTGCACATTGTGCCTTTCAGCTCTAGGTCAAAGTAGCACACCCAGCGCAGAAGTCCTACTTCAGCCAGATCAGGCCTGCAAAGAAACTGCGTTTCACAGGCCTTTGGAAGAGATGTTCCCGGTAGGCTGTAAGAGCACTGTGCAGAGCGAGTTGTTTCTTAGCTTCCCAAAGAGCTGGAAGCAAGATGCTGTGGGGCCCAACTCGCCCTTTGGAAAGAAGCCTGCACGTTGTGCCTTTCAGCTCTAGGGCAAAGTAGCACACCCAGAGCAGAAGTCCTACTTCAGCCAGATCAGGCCTGCAAAGAAACTGCGTTTCACAGGCCTTTGGAAGAGATGTTCCCGGTAGGCTGTAAGAGCACTGTGCAGAGCGAGTTGTTTCTTAGCTTCCCAAAGAGCTGGAAGCAAGATGCTGTGGGGCCCAACTCGCCCTTTGGAAAGAGGCCTGCACGTCGTGCCTTTCAGCTCTAGGGCAAAGTAGCACACCCAGAGCAGAAGTCCTACTTCAGCCAGATCAGGCCTGCAAAGAAACTGCGTTTCACAGGCCTTTGGAAGAGATGTTCCCGGTAGGCTGTAAGAGCACTGTGCAGAGCGAGTTGTTTCTTAGCTTCCCAAAGAGCTGGAAGCAAGATGCTGTGGGGCCCAACTCGCCCTTTGGAAAGAAGCCTGCACGTCGTGCCTTTCAACTCTAGGGCAAAGTAGCACACCCAGAGCAGAAGTCCTACTTCAGCCAGATCAGGCCTGCAAAGAAACTGCGTTTCACAGGCCTTTGGAAGAGATGTTCCCGGTAGGCTGTAAGAGCACTGTGCAGAGCGAGTTGTTTCTTAGGTTCCCAAAGAGCTGGAAGCAAGATGCTGTGGGGCCCAACTCGCCCTTTGGAAAGAAGCCTGCACGTTGTGCCTTTCAGCTCTAGGGCAAAGTAGCACACCCAGAGCAGAAGTCCTACTTCAGCCAGATCAGGCCTGCAAAGAAACTGCGTTTCACAGGCCTTTGGAAGAGATGTTCCCGGTAGGCTGTAAGAGCACTGTGCAGAGCGAGTTGTTTCTTAGCTTCCCAAAGAGCTGGAAGCAAGATGCTGTGGGGCCCAACTCGCCCTTTGGAAAGAAGCCTTCTCGTTGTGCCTTTCAGCTCGAGGGCAAAGTAGCACACCCAGAGCAGAAGTCCTACTTCAGCCAGATCAGGCCTGCAAAGAAACTGCGTTTCACAGGCCTTTGGAAGAGATGTTCCCGGTAGGCTGTAAGAGCACTGTGCAGAGCGAGTTTTTTCTTAGCTTCCCAAAGAGCTGGAAGCAAGATGCTGTGGGGCCCAACTCGCCCTTTGGAAAGAAGCCTGCACGTTGTGCCTTTCAGCTCTAGGGCAAAGTAGCACACCCAGAGCAGAAGTCCTACTTCAGCCAGATCAGGCCTGCAAAGAAACTGCGTTTCACAGGCCTTTGGAAGAGATGTTCCCACTAGGCTGTAAGAGCACTGTGCAGAGCGAGTTGTTTCTCAGCTTCCCAAAGAGCTGGAAGCAAGATGCTGTGGGGCCCAACTCGCCCTTTGGAAAGAAGCCTGCACGTTGTGCCTTTCAGCTCTAGGGCAAAGTAGCACACCCAGAGCAGAAGTCCTACTTCAGCCAGATCAGGCCTGCAAAGAAACTGCATTTCACAGGCCTTTGGAAGAGATGTTCCCGGTAGGCTGTAAGAGCACTGTGCAGAGCGAGTTGTATCTTAGCTTCCCAAAGAGCTGGAAGCAAGATGCTGTGGGGCCCAACTCGCCCTTTGGAAAGAAGCCTGCACGTTGTGCCTTTCAGCTCTAGGGCAAAGTAGCACACCCAGAGCAGAAGTCCTACTTCAGCCAGATCAGGCCTGCAAAGAAACTGCGTTTCACAGGCCTTTGGAGGAGATCTTCCCGGTAGGCTGTAAGAGCACTGTGCAGAGCGAGTTGTTTCTTAGCTTCCCAAAGAGCTGGAAGCAAGATGCTGTGGGGCCCAACTCGCCCTTTGGAAAGAAGCCTGCACGTTGTGCCTTTCAGCTCTAGGGCAAAGTAGCACACCCAGAGCAGAAGTCCTACTTCAGCCAGATCAGGCCTGCAAAGAAACTGCGTTTCACAGGCCTTTGGAAGAGATGTTCCCACTAGGCTGTAAGAGCACTGTGCAGAGCGAGTTGTTTCTTCGCTTCCCAAAGAGCTGGAAGCAAGATGCTGTGGGGCCCAACTCGCCCTTTGGAAAGAAGCCTGCACGTTGTGCCTTTCAGCTCTAGGGCAAAGTAGCACACCCAGAGCAGAAGTCCTACTTCAGCCAGATCAGGCCTGCAAAGAAACTGCGTTTCACAGGCCTTTGGAAGAGATGTTCCCGGTAGGCTGTAAGAGCACTGTGCAGAGCGAGTTGTATCTTAGCTTCCCAAAGAGCTGGAAGCAAGATGCTGTGGGGCCCAACTCGCCCTTTGTAAAGAAGCCTGCACCTTGTGCCTTTCAGCTCTAGGGCAAAGTAGCACACCCAGAGCAGAAGTCCTACTTCAGCCAGATCAGGCCTGCAAAGAAACTGCGTTTCACAGGCCTTTAGAAGAGATGTTCAAGGTAGGCTGTAAGAGCACTGTGCAGAGCGAGTTGTTTCTTAGCTTCCCAAAGAGCTGGAAGCAAGATGCTGTGGGGCCCAACTCGCCCTTTGGAAAGAAGCCTGCACGTTGTGCCTTTCAGCTCTAGGGCAAAGTAGCACACCCAGAGCAGAAGTCCTACTTCAACCAGATCAGGCCTGCAAAGAAACTGCGTTTCACAAGCCTTTGGAAGAGATGTTCCCGGTAGGCTGTAAGAGCACTGTGCAGAGCGAGTTGTTTCTTAGCTTCCCAAAGAGCTGGAAGCAAGATGCTGTGGGGCCCAACTCGCCCTTTGGAAAGAAGCCTGCACGTTGTGCCTTTCAGCTCTAGGGCAAAGTAGCACACCCAGAGCAGAAGTCCTACTTCAGCCAGATCAGGCCTGCAAAGAAACTGCGTTTCACAGGCCTTTGGAAGAGATGTTCCCGGTAGGCTGTAAGAGCACTGTGCAGAGCGAGTTGTTTCTTAGCTTCCCAAAGAGCTGGAAGCAAGATGTTGTGGGGCCCAACTCGCCCTTTGGAAAGAAGCCTGCACGTTGTGCCTTTCAGCTGTAGGGCAAAGTAGCACACCCAGAGCAGAAGTCCTACTTCAGCCAGATCAGGCCTGCAAAGAAACTGCGTTTCACAGGCCTTTGGAAGAGATGTTCCCACTAGGCTGTAAGAGCACTGTGCAGAGCGAGTTGTTTCTTAGCTTCCCAAAGAGCTGGAAGCAAGATGCTGTGGGGCCCAACTCGCCCTTTGGAAAGAAGCCTGCACGTTGTGCCTTTCAGCTCTAGGGCAAAGTAGCACACCCAGAGCAGAAGTCCTACTTCAGCCAGATCAGGCCTGCAAAGAAACTGCGTTTCACAGGCCTTTGGAAGAGATGTTCCCGGTAGGCTGTAAGAGCACTGTGCAGAGCGAGTTGTTTCTTATCTTCCCAAAGAGCTGGAACCAAGATGCTGTGGGGCCCAACTCGCCCTTTGGAAAGAAGCCTGCACATTGTGCCTTTCAGCTCTAGGTCAAAGTAGCACACCCAGCGCAGAAGTCCTACTTCAGCCAGATCAGGCCTGCAAAGAAACTGCGTTTCACAGGCCTTTGGAAGAGATGTTCCCGGTAGGCTGTAAGAGCACTGTGCAGAGCGAGTTGTTTCTTATCTTCCCAAAGAGCTGGAAGCAAGATGCTGTGGGGCCCAACTCGCCCTTTGGAAAGAAGCCTGCACGTTGTGCCTTTCAGCTCTAGGGCAAAGTAGCACACCCAGAGCAGAAGTCCTACTTCAGCCAGATCAGGCCTGCAAAGAAACTGCGTTTCACAGGCCTTTGGAAGAGATGTTCCCGGTAGGGTGTAAGAGCACTGTGCAGAGCGAGTTGTTTCTTAGCTTCCCAAAGAGCTGGAAGCAAGATGCTGTGGGGCCCAACTCGCCCTTTGGAAAGAAGCCTGCACGTTGTGCCTTTCAGCTCTAGGGCAAAGTAGCACACCCAGAGCAGAAGTCCTACTTCAGCCAGATCAGGCCTGCAAAGAAACTGCGTTTCACAGGCCTTTGGAAGAGATGTTCCCGGTAGGCTGTAAGAGCACTGTGCAGAGCGAGTTGTATCTTAGCTTCCCAAAGAGCTGGAAGCAAGATGCTGTGGGGCCCAACTCGCCCTTTGTAAAGAAGCCTGCACCTTGTGCCTTTCAGCTCTAGGGCAAAGTAGCACACCCAGAGCAGAAGTCCTACTTCAGCCAGATCAGGCCTGCAAAGAAACTGCGTTTCACAGGCCTTTAGAAGAGATGTTCAAGGTAGGCTGTAAGAGCACTGTGCAGAGCGAGTTGTTTCTTAGCTTCCCAAAGAGCTGGAAGCAAGATGCTGTGGGGCCCAACTCGCCCTTTGGAAAGAAGCCTGCACGTTGTGCCTTTCAGCTCTAGGGCAAAGTAGCACACCCAGAGCAGAAGTCCTACTTCAACCAGATCAGGCCTGCAAAGAAACTGCGTTTCACAAGCCTTTGGAAGAGATGTTCCCGGTAGGCTGTAAGAGCACTGTGCAGAGCGAGTTGTTTCTTAGCTTCCCAAAGAGCTGGAAGCAAGATGCTGTGGGGCCCAACTCACCCTTTGGAAAGAAGCCTGCACGTTGTGCCTTTCAGCTCTAGGGCAAAGTAGCACACCCAGAGCAGAAGTCCTACTTCAGCCAGATCAGGCCTGCAAAGAAACTGCGTTTCACAGGCCTTTGGAAGAGATGTTCCCGGTAGGCTGTAAGAGCACTGTGCAGAGCGAGTTGTTTCTTAGCTTCCCAAAGAGCTGGAAGCAAGATGCTGTGGGGCCCAACTCGCCCTTTGGAAAGAAGCCTGCACGTTGTGCCTTTCAGCTCTAGGGCAAAGTAGCACACCCAGAGCAGAAGTCCTACTTCAGCCAGATCAGGCCTGCAAAGAAACTGCGTTTCACAGGCCTTTGGAAGAGATGTTCCCGGTAGGCTGTAAGAGCACTGTGCAGAGCGAGTTGTTTCTTAGCTTCCCAAAGAGCTGGAAGCAAGATGTTGTGGGGCCCAACTCGCCCTTTGGAAAGAAGCCTGCACGTTGTGCCTTTCAGCTGTAGGGCAAAGTAGCACACCCAGAGCAGAAGTCCTACTTCAGCCAGATCAGGCCTGCAAAGAAACTGCGTTTCACAGGCCTTTGGAAGAGATGTTCCCACTAGGCTGTAAGAGCACTGTGCAGAGCGAGTTGTTTCTTAGCTTCCCAAAGAGCTGGAAGCAAGATGCTGTGGGGCCCAACTCGCCCTTTGGAAAGAAGCCTGCACGTTGTGCCTTTCAGCTCTAGGGCAAAGTAGCACACCCAGAGCAGAAGTCCTACTTCAGCCAGATCAGGCCTGCAAAGAAACTGCGTTTCACAGGCCTTTGGAAGAGATGTTCCCGGTAGGCTGTAAGAGCACTGTGCAGAGCGAGTTGTATCTTAGCTTCCCAAAGAGCTGGCAGCAAGATACTGTGGGGCCCAACTCGCCCTTTGGAAAGAAGCCTGCACGTTGTGCCTTTCAGCTCTAGGGCAAAGTAGCACACCCAGAGCAGAAGTCCTACTTCAGCCAGATCAGGCCTGCAAAGAAACTGCGTTTCACAGGCCTTTGGAGGAGATGTTCCCGGTAGGCTGTAAGAGCACTGTGCAGAGCGAGTTGTTTCTTAGCTTCCCAAAGAGCTGGAAGCAAGATGCTGTGGGGCCCAACTCGCCCTTTGGAAAGAAGCCTGCACGTTGTGCCTTTCAGCTCTAGGGCAAAGTAGCACACCCAGAGCAGAAGTCCTACTTCAGCCAGATCAGGCCTGCAAAGAAACTGCGTTTCACAGGCCTTTGGAAGAGATGTTCCCACTAGGCTGTAAGAGCACTGTGCAGAGCGAGTTGTTTCTTCGCTTCCCAAAGAGCTGGAAGCAAGATGCTGTGGGGCCCAACTCGCCCTTTGGAAAGAAGCCTGCACGTTGTGCCTTTCAGCTCTAGGGCAAAGTAGCACACCCAGAGCAGAAATCCTACTTCAGACAGATCAGGCCTTCAAAGAAACTGCATTTCACAGGCCTTTGGAAGAGATGTTCCCGGTAGGCTGTAAGAGCACTGTGCAGAGCGAGTTGTTTCTTATCTTCCCAAAGAGCTGGAAGCAAGATGCTGTGGGGCCCAACTCGCCCTTTGGAAAGAAGCCTGCACGTTGTGCCTTTCAGCTCTAGGTCAAAGTAGCACACCCAGCGCAGATGTCCTACTTCAGCCAGATCAGGCCTGCAAAGAAACTGCGTTTCACAGGCCTTTGGAAGAGATGTTCCCGGTAGGCTGTAAGAGCACTGTGCAGAGCGAGTTGTTTCTTAGCTTCCCAAAGAGCTGGAAGCAAGATGCTGTGGGGCCCAACTCGCCCTTTGGAAAGAAGCCTGCACGTTGTGCCTTTCAGCTCTAGGGCAAAGTAGCACACCCAGAGCAGAAGTCCTACTTCAGCCACATCAGGCCTGCAAAGAAACTGCGTTTCACAGGCCTTTGGAAGAGATGTTCCCGGTAGGCTGTAAGAGCACTGTGCAGAGCGAGTTGTTTCTTAGCTTCCCAAAGAGCTGGAAGCAAGATGCTGTGGGGCCCAACTCGCCCTTTGGAAAGAAGCCTGCACGTTGTGCCTTTCAGCTCTAGGGCAAAGTAGCACACCCAGAGCAGAAGTCCTACTTCAGCCAGATCAGGCCTGCAAAGAAACTGCGTTTCACAGGCCTTTGGAAGAGATGTTCCCGGTAGGCTGTAAGAGCACTGTGCAGAGCGAGTTGTTTCTTAGCTTCCCAAAGAGCTGGAAGCAAGATGCTGTGGGGCCCAACTCGCCCTTTGGAAAGAAGCCTGCACGTTGTGCCTTTCAGCTCTAGGGCAAAGTAGCACACCCAGAGCAGAAGTCCTACTTCAGCCAGATCAGGCCTGCAAAGAAACTGCGTCTCACAGGCCTTTGGAAGAGATGTTCCCGGTAGGCTATAAGAGCACTGTGCAGAGCGAGTTGTATCTTAGCTTCCCAAAGAGCTGGAAGCAAGATGCTGTGGGGCCCAACTCGCCCTTTGGAAAGAAGCCTGCACCTTGTGCCTTTCAGCTCTAGGGCAAAGTAGCACACCCAGAGCAGAAGTCCTACTTCAGCCAGATCAGGCCTGCAAAGAAACTGCGTTTCACAGGCCTTTGGAAGAGATGTTCCTGGTAGGCTGTAAGAGCACTGTGCAGAGCGAGTTGTTTCTTAGCTTCCCAAAGAGCTGGAAGCAAGATGCTGTGGGGCCCAACTCGCCCTTTCTAAAGAAGCCTGCACGTTGTGCCTTTCAGCTCTAGGGCAAAGTAGCACACCCAGAGCAGAAGTCCTACTTCAGCCAGATCAGGCCTGCAAAGAAACTGCGTTTCACAGGCCTTTAGAAGAGATGTTCAAGGTAGGCTGTAAGAGCACTGTGCAGAGCGAGTTGTTTCTTAGCTTCCCAAAGAGCTGGAAGCAAGATGCTGTGGGGCCCAACTCGCCCTTTGGAAAGAAGCCTGCACGTTGTGCCTTTCAGCTCTAGGGCAAAGTAGCACACCCAGAGCAGAAGTCCTACTTCAGCCAGATCAGGCCTGCAAAGAAACTGCGTTTCACAGGCCTTTGGAAGAGATGTTCCCACTAGGCTGTAAGAGCACTGTGCAGAGCGAGTTGTTTCTTAGCTTCCCAAAGAGCTGGAAGCAAGATGCTGTGGGGCCCAACTCGCCCTTTGGAAAGAAGCCTGCACGTTGTGCCTTTCAGCTCTAGGGCAAAGTAGCACACCCAGAGCAGAAGTCCTACTTAAGCCAGATCAGGCCTGCAAAGAAACTGCGTTTCACAGGCCTTTGGAAGAGATGTTCCCGGTAGGCTGTAAGAGCACTGTGCAGAGCGAGTTGTTTCTTAGCTTCCCAAAGAGCTGGAAGCAAGATGCTGTGGGGCCCAACTCGCTCTTTGGAAAGAAGCCTGCACGTTGTGCCTTTCAGCTCTAGGGCAAAGTAGCACACCCAGAGCATAAGTCCTACTTCAGCCAGATCAGGCCTGCAAAGAAACTGCGTTTCACAGGCCTTTGGAAGAGATGTTCCCGGTAGGCTGTAAGAGCACTGTGCAGAGCGAGTTGTTTCTTAGCTTCCCAAAGAGCTGGAAGCAAGATGCTGTGGGGCCCAACTCGCCCTTTGGAAAGAAGCCTGCACGTTGTGCCTTTCAGCTGTAGGGCAAAGTAGCACACCCAGAGCAGAAGTCCTACTTCAGCCAGATCAGGCCTGCAAAGAAACTGCGTTTCACAGGCCTTTGGAAGAGGTGTTCCCGGTAGGCTGTAAGAGCACTGTGCAGAGCGAGTTGTTTCTTAGCTTCCCAAAGAGCTGGAAGCAAGATGCTGTGGGGCCCAACTCGCTCTTTGGAAAGAAGCCTGCACGTTGTGCCTTTCAGCTCTAGGGCAAAGTAGCACACCCAGAGCAGAAGTCCTACTTCAGCCAGATCAGGCCTGCAAAGAAACTGCGTTTCACAGGCCTTTGGAAGAGATGTTCCCGGTAGGCTGTAAGAGCACTGTGCAGAGCGAGTTGTTTCTTAGCTTCCCAAAGAGCTGGAAGCAAGATGCTGTGGGGCCCAACTCGCCCTTTGGAAAGAAGCCTGCACGTTGTGCCTTTCAGCTGTAGGGCAAAGTAGCACACCCAGAGCAGAAGTCCTACTTCAGCCAGATCAGGCCTGCAAAGAAACTGCGTTTCACAGGCCTTTGGAAGAGGTGTTCCCGGTAGGCTGTAAGAGCACTGTGCAGAGCGAGTTGTTTCTTAGCTTCCCAAAGAGCTGGAAGCAAGATGCTGTGGGGCCCAACTCGCCCTTTGGAAAGAAGCCTGCACGTTGTGCCTTTCAGCTCTAGGGCAAAGTAGCACACCCAGAGCAGAAGTCCTACTTCAGCCAGATAAGGCCTGCAAAGAAACTGCGTTTCACAGGCCTTTGGAAGAGATGTTCCCGGTAGGCTGTAAGAGAACTGTGCAGAGCGAGTTGTTTCTTAGCTTCCCAAAGAGCTGGAAGCAAGGTGCTGTGGCTCCCAACTCGCCCTTTGGAAAGAAGCCTGCACGTCGTGCCTTTCAACTCTAGGGCAAAGTAGCACACCCAGAGCAGAAGTCCTACTTCAGCCAGATCAGGCCTGCAAAGAAACTGCGTTTCACAGGCCTTTGGAAGAGATGTTCCCGGTAGGCTGTAAGAGCACTGTGCAGAGCGAGTTGTATCTTAGCTTCCCAAAGAGCTGGAAGCAAGATGCTGTGGGGCCCAACTCGGCCTTTGGAAAGAAGCCTGCACGTTGTGCCTTTCAGCTCTAGGGCAAAGTAGCACACCCAGAGCAGAAGTCCTACTTCAGCCAGATCAGGCCTGCAAAGAAACTGCGTTTCACAGGCCTTTGGAAGAGATGTTCCCGGTAGGCTGTAAGAGCACTGTGCAGAGCGAGTTGTTTCTTAGCTTCCCAAAGAGCTGGAAGCAAGATGCTGTGGGGCCCAACTCGCCCTTTGGAAAGAAGCCTGCACGTTGTGCCTTTCAGCTCTAGGGCAAA